>NC_063365.1:10627476-10685712 GCF_021869965.1 Rhincodon typus
AGCATCTGCAGTTCCTACTATCTCTGATTCAATTTTAACCCCACTGCGAAGCCTCTTCTAAGGATGCCTAACCTGAAGAAGTTACCCTCCTCCCTCCGGAGCTTTTCTGATGAAGGGTCTAGGCCCGAAACGTCAGCCTCTCTGCTCCTATGATGCTGCTTGGCCTGCTGTGTTCATCCAGCCCTGCACCTTGTTGCTGAATGTCAATGATTGTTCACTGGACCCAGCTCACACTTACTGGAATCAGCTGTCATTTCAGTCCTGTCTGGCTTGTGGCACCTGATGCAGTTGCATTCTGTTATGCAAAAGGTGATGTTTCTCCTGCTCTTCCTCCTCCTTGGAAGACTCTTCCCATTCTCACATTCCCTCAGCATCCATCACATCTCCTCATTACCCGCTCATCTTCAGGAGGCCTAACATGTGATCCACAATGGTGCTGATGTTTGGCCTCAGCCAGAGGGTTGCATAATGGATTCATCAGCCATGGTTGCAGAGGGTAGCCCTTGTCACTGTAAGGCATCCAGGCCCTCAAACACAGCAGGAACATGAGATTTCCTGAGGATGTAGACATAAAGCTGCAGGGCAGTGAGTCAGAGCAAGTGGTGAGCTGGAGTTACCAGATACCCACCCTGATTGTCATGTTGGGCTTTCCCAGCATTTAATTTCAATCAGCTCATGATAGAATAGCAATCTTTGGTTTTAATGAGAGTGTCAATGAGTGATAATCCTCATTAAATAGGCATTTTATTATTCACTACTGTGAATCTCACCTTGATACCTTGAAATTTTTGAAAACATAACTTGCTGCTTCCAATGTCATGTTAGACTTCACTTGACTTCTCATACAATTCTCACAGATTTCTCACAATATGTCATTCAGGCCCTTCCAGGATTCAATCCAACAACTTTAATTCACTGTTCCCAATGACTTTCTGACCTCTTTAAAACATTACCTTCACAGAAGTGAAACCACATGCCTACTAACCTTTCCTTAAAATCCAAACTCCCAAATGGTAATTAAATATTTTTACAACACATTGAACTAACAAGACATGCCAAGTGATCACCTGTTCCAAATTTTGGGCCAAAGTCCTGGGATGTGGCCCTTCCTTCTGAATACATTTTAAGATGGGTGTCACAAAACAGACAGCAAGCTTATTACTGTTTTCCACCAGTTTTCCTCCCCTTTCCATCTCTTCATCAAAACAAAGACCATTGACACTCCAAAAGAAATATATGACATGTTGTATCAGTAACATGGGAAAATTTTCCACAAGAGACTTATCATTTATTCAGGGCCCAACTATGTTGAAAAGTTGACAGTGAAGGATTGGTTATTTGGCAACTATCTGATCCGTAGCAAGTCTGTGTTATGAAATGCCTAATTTGTATGTCTATGCCTTAGGGTTATCAAGGCAATGATCTGAGACTTTAGCTTATAGCTCTGTTGCCTAATCTGTAAACCTAAACACAAAAGCAAAACTTAATCGCAAGGCTTATCATTAACTAGCATTTGAATGTTGATATTTAAAGTATGTTTTTATTTTGTTTGGGTCTCATTGAAGGACCCTGAATGCGCGTCATTGGATATTTGCTTCACACTGTGAAATGTTCTTTGGAATCCTGACATCCACTTCAGAAGCTAACATTGGTATGATGCAAGTGCTAAGCAGCAAAACAAAATTCTTATAAATGATAGAGCTACCAACGATATTATAAAGTACAGATGAATTACTTTGCCATAAAGATTCATGCAGGATGCGCACAAGTCGTTAGGGTGTTCATTCATTAATATACTCAATGTAATTTCTCACAGGTAATATGAGGTGAGAATTTCTCGTGAGCAGTGAAAGGCCTATTTGCACCTATTTGAATGTATTAGCATGCCATGATTCGCTAAATCACCTCACTAAAACACAGTTTGCCATTCTCCCACCGACGAGATAGAAAGTTGACAGCAACAATTTCTAATATGAAAGTCAGAGCAGACGCCTAGTGCCTCCAGCTCGCTACAATGATCCTTCGAATTTCCTTCTGGGACAGCATTCCCGACATCTCAAGGCAGGCTCCATTGGCAGCAACCACCTGCAGACCAGAAAGGTTGGCATCAGACAAGTACCACCCGCTCCATACCATCATGGCACATCTTCAACTCAATTACAATATAGATTTGCACTTCAATGATTCACTTTGGAACGCACTGGATTTCAATGTAATGCTGCAGCCAAGATACTTTTCACTCTGGGCCAAGCACCCATCTCAGGAATTTGACCAGGCCACATCACCTCGCTAGCTCTCTTAATGTTCACTCACTTTGAATCTATTTAGATACCTCAACGTGAGGGAATTGGTGACCTTCCTATCCCATCAAGCCGATGGCTGCATTAAATTTTTATGTAAAGAGCTGTTTCCAAGCATCTCTTAATTGTCCACCCACAAATGTGTCAAGGCGGCTACACCAGGTCATTTGTGACAGATCGCACCACTTCATTTGTTTTCCCCATGACAAAGTCCATGCTGCAAACCAGGCTGTAGACTTTGCCAATATAGTTCAGGCTTCCCCAGGTTCAGGCTTGTGCTGCTCACAATGTGGTCTCCTCTACAGTGAGGAGACGACACGCAAATTGGTGACTGCTTTGCAGAACACCTACGTTCTGTACACAGAAATGACTCCAGGCTTCTAGTTACCTGTCACTTCAACACACCACCGTGTTCCCTGGCCAACCTTTCTGTCTCAGGCCTCCTGCAATGTTCCAGCGAAGCTCAGCACAGGCTTGAAAAACTGTACTTTTTCTTTCCTTAGGAATCCTGAAGCTCCTAGGACTCAACATCACATTCAAGAGCTTGATTATGTCTTTCATGTTCTTTACCTACCCCACACTGGGTCATGACATGGGTTGCTTTAAGTACAGCTAACCTGTTCTCATGTATTCCTACATCTATCATCAAATGATATCAATTGCTCTCAGCACAGGCTACAGATTCTCTGCTACTCTTCGTTCTCATTATCATTTATGCAGTTTCTCTTCTGTCCTGGCTTACCGTCAATAGTCTCTTTGTCTGTGAAATAACTCCACAGCGGCTGTATCCTGTCACAAAGTCACCCTATGTTGACACGCGGAGAGTCTTTGGTCCAGGTCCCTCAGAGCCAGCTCTCAGAGTGAACAGGATGTTTGACACTTCTGTTCCTAACTGTCAGCCAGGGCTCTCTGATTGGACCAGATTAACAGCTCCAATCAAGGAACTCATATTCTATGAGGCCACCTGGCTGACCTCATTACAATCACTACAGCCCGTCTGCCCCTTTCATCTCTGAAACTGAAATAAAAGGGCATCAGAATTGGCCAAAAGCAAAGTATGCTGGGAATGCCTGAGCCAAGACAGCCACAAGAGACAATTCTGCTTGGGGGCAAGTCCAATCCAAGACAATTGAAACCAGAGAGGCACCAGAACACGAGTGTGAAAGGGCAATTCAAACCTTCCTGACAAACAAGCAAACACTAGATGCAGAGGGCAGACATGCCTCAGTAAGACAAAAGACCAGGTGTATATTCTGGGATAAAACCAGACATCCAGGCCCCAAGAGCAGACACATCAAAGGGGTCACTGTTAACCAAGTTATTGAGACCCATTAGCAGCATTTCAAGGTGATAAAACCAATTAATTCAATACCTCCGACTGGTCAAGTGCTTGGAAAGCTCCAGAAGGTAATCAGAAGGGTATAAGAACCCAGCCTGGCAGGACTTGTGTTCCCCCCCACTCTCCAGCCTACTTAAAGGCAGTGGCGAGAACAGCTCGCCCTCCGACGAGAGAGAGAGAGAGACAACCCGTGAAGAGAGGAACAGACTGAACAATTCATCAGACCAGCAAAGTTACAAGTATCTGGGAAGTATTTTAAGTTTCTAAAGAATCGGATAGTCAGCAATAGAGTTGTTAAAAATGTAAAGTTTAACTCTTAACCTTTGCTGTCTTAAAATAAAGTTGCGTCCTCGTTCTCTGACTGCAGACTCGTGTTGTTTAGTCCTTTCCTGGTACATGCTAAGGTGCCTGGGTAAATTAATTCAGAGATAGTAGGAACTGCAGATGCTGGAGAATCTGAGATAACAAGGTGTAGAGCTGGATGAACACAGCAGGCCAAGCAGCATCAGAGGAGCAGGAAAGCTGATGTTTTGGGCCTAGACCCTTCTTCAGAAATGGGGGAGGGGAAGGGGGATTCTGAAATAAATAGGGAGAGAGGGGGAGGTGGATAGAAGATGGATAAAGGAGAAGATAGGTGGAGAGGAGACACACAGGTCAAAGAGGCGGGGATGGAGCCAGTAAAGGTGAGTGTAGGTGGGGAGGTAGGGAGGGGATAGGTCAGTCCAGGGAGGACGGACAGGTCAAGGGGGCGGGATGAGGTTAGTAGGTAGGAGATGGGGGTGGGGCTTGAGGTGGGAGGAGGGGATAGGTGGGAGGACGGACAGGTTAGGGAGGTGGGGACAAACTGGGCTGGTTTTGGGATGTGGTTGGGGGAGGGGAGATTTTGAAGCTTGTGAAGTCCACATTGATACCATTGGGCTGCAGGGTTCCCAGACAAAATATGAGGTGCTGTTCCTGCAACCTTCAGGTGGCATCGTTGTGGCACTGCAGGAGGCCCAGGATGGACATGTCATCTCAGGAGTGGGAAGGGGAGTTGAAACGGTTCGTGACTGGGAGGTGCAGTTGTTTGTTGCGAACCGAGCGTAGGTCTTCCGCAAAGCGGTCCCCAAGCCTCCGCTTGGTTCCTCCGATGTAGAGGAGGTCACATCTGGAACAGCAGATACAGTATGCCACATTAGCAGATGTGCAGGTGAACATCTGTTTGATGTGGAAGGTATTCTTGGGGCCTGGGATGGGGGTGAGGGGAGAGGTGTCGGGGCAGGTGTAGCACTTCCTGCGGTTGCAGGGAAAAGTGCCGGGTGTGGTGGGGCTGGAGGGGAGTGTGGAGCGGACAAGGGAGTCACAGAGAGAGTGGTCCCTCCGGAAAGCAGGTAAGGGTGGGGAGGGAAAAATGTCTTTGGTGGTGGGGTCGGATTGCAGATGGCGGAAGTGTCGGAGGATGATGCGTTGGATCCGGAGGTTGGTGGGGTGGTACATGAGGATGAGGGGGATTCTGTTTTGGTTGTTATTGCGGGGACGGGGTGTGAGGGATGAGTTGCGGGAAATGCAGGGGACACAGTCGAGGGCGTTCTCAACCACTGAGTAGGGGAAATTGCAATTCTTAAAAAACTAAGACATCTGAGATGTACGGGAGTGGAATGCCTCATCCTGGGAGCAGATGCGGCGGAAGCGAAGGAATTGGGAATAGGGGATTGCATTTTTACAGGAAGGTGGATGGGAGGAGGTGTATTCTAGGTAGCTGTGGGAGTCGGTGGGCTTGAAATGGATATCGGTTTCCCGGTGGTTGCCCGAGATGGAGACAGAGAGGTCCAGGAAGGAGAGAGATGTATCAGAGATGGTCCAGGTGAACTTAAGGTTGGGGTGGAAGGTGTTGGTGAAGTGGATGAACTGTTTGAGCTCCTCGTGGGAGCACGAGGCGGCGCCGATACGGTCATCAATGTAACGGAGGAAGAGGTGGGGTTTAGGGCCAGTGTAGCTACGGAAGAGGGATTATTCCACGTAACCTACAAAGATCTCTCCTCCCCCAACTGCATCCCAAAACCAGCCCAGCTCGTCCCCGCCTCCCTAACCTGTTCTTCCTCCCACCTATCCCCTCCTCCCACCTCAAGCCCCACCTCCATCTCCTACCTACTAGCCTTATCCCAACCCCTTGACCTGTCCGTCCTCCCTGGACTGACTTATCCCCTCCCTAACTCCCCACCTACACTCACTTTTACAGGCTCCACCCCCGCCTCTTTGACCTGTCTGTCTCCTCTCCACCTATCTTCTCCTTTATCCATCTTCCATCCGCCTCCCCCTCTCTCCCTATTTATTTCAGAATCCCCTTCCCCTCCCCCATTTCTGAAGAAGAGTCTAGACCCGAAACGTCAGCTTTCCTGCTCCTCTGATGCTGCTTGGCCTGCTGTGTTCATCCAGCTCTACACCTTGTTATCTCTAGGTAAATTAATATGATGTACACTGGTCAAGGAGTCTCCAGGGTCTTAGAGACACCCTGTTCCAGACAACGTTTGGCATCCCTGTTAAGAGGCTTCAGTTTGAAGTGACCCTTAAGGTCCTCCGAATCCGAACTGCCAACCGTGCCTGGTATCTTGCACATCAAGCCTTAGCTGATTGGTAAGAGGACAGCTGCCCCACAAGAAGGCCAGGATATAAACTGAATGTGCAAGACACTGGCAATGACTACAACTGAGCCATAAACCAGGTACCTGAAACTGTAACAGGCAAACTACAAGCCAGGCAACTACACTTGTTACCAGTAGATAACAGTGTAGAGCTGGAGGAACACAGCAGGCCAAGCAGCATCAGAGGAGCAGGAAAGTTGATGTTTAAGGTCAGGTCCCTTCTTCTGAAGAAAGATTTCTGAAGAAGGGTCCTGATCCGAAACATCAACTTTCCTGCTCCTCTGATGCTGCCTGATCTGCTGTGTTCCTCCAGCTCCAGACTGTGTTATCTCTGACTCCAGCATCTGCATTTCTGACTATCTCTACACTAGTTACTAACTTTGCTTTTAAATGGATTAGGGTAAAGGATTAGATAAACCTGATCGAATGACGGAGGGATTCCCAACCTCAAACGTGGCAGGACACCCCGATCAAATATCTGTTTAAAAAATGGCCCAAATGGGCAGCATTTTGCAGTAAGCCAGACTGGTCTCGGGGGCGAAGGTTCCCCGGTACAGGAGCTGTGGTAAGAAGCCCACAAAGAACCGGGAAAGAAAGCTGCACAGTTTGCCCCAGCAATTGCTGCTTCCTGAACACTGTAAGACTCCTAGGGTAAGGCAGCTGAGATCCAGATGTTCCAAAACAACTACAAACTATGACAGAAGCGAATGCATGGCTAGAGCTCTTTAACAAAGAACAAGACAGAAAGTTGCATGAAAACCTCATCCATATGGGACAGTTCCAGTCACAACTTGAAAGATCCTATGTTAGCAAGAAAAGTGCTGTTGGGGACTGGGAGGCAGCTTTACTATACATTGACAGACTGAAACAACGGTGTAGTGAGTTCCCAGCAGCCGTATGGGTCCTCCATGCCTGCAACACAGAGCAATATACATCAGATCCTAACATGGAACACATGAAGTGCCAGGAACAAATACAGTCCCTGAAAAATAAGGTCTCTGCCCAGAGTGGGATAATGTGTGCCTTTGGGGTTCTACCTCCCCATAGCGAGGGGGTAGGGGCGTGGAATGCATTACCAGAGAGGGTAGTGGAGTTGGCCTCATTAGGGGCATTTAAGCGGCTATTAGATAGGCATATGGATGATAGTATAAGGTAGCGGTGGAGGTTAGATAGACCTTAGGTTTCGGGTAAAAGTTCGGCACAACATCGTGGGCCGAAGGGCCGGTACTGTGCTGTACTGTTCTATGTTCTATGTTCTATAGCGATAGCAAGAGGCTCTGTACTGACCACCCACACCCAATCCACCTCTGCCTCACATGTGGGGACCCTCACCACCTTTCTCCTGGGTGACTGCACCTCCAGCACCCACCCCGAACCCATACCTTGACCTACACCCCGACCCATACCCTGACCCATACCTGATCCTTGCCCTGACCTATGCCCTGACCTACACCTCGAACCATACCCCGACACATACCCTGACCTACACCCCGACCCATACCCGACCCATACCCGACCCATACCCTGACCCATACCCTGACCTACACCCCAACCCATACCCTGACCCATACCCGACCCATAGCCGGACCTATACCCGATCGACAGCTGGCACCACAGCCCTTGAATCCTGTGGTCCCCCAGCGTCACACAGCTGATGATTACAATACATATACCACACCTATCCCAGCCATCCAACTAGCAGACATTGCCAAAAAAGTGACATTTTTAGATTCCACCTCAGACCCATACACATTTTTTGATGAAATTCACTGACAGTCTGTCATGCATGGACTGGATGCTGAGGAGCAAACCAAATTAATCACCATGTGCCTCAGTCCAGCAGTTCATTCAGCCCTCCCCGCGGACCAACAGCTGTCCTCATTGCTGGAGGGCAGGATAAGGCAAATCCCACAGAAACTCCCCTCTGTCAATAAACTCCTGCTTGATGTGAATAGAATGGGCTGGTACCACATCAATCAGATGAAGCCCAAAGCCTCACAGAGCAGTTCCCACCACTTCCATGTGCTGTTGGACACAATGCACCCTGGTATATACCAGCAACACCTTGGGGCTGACTACAGGAATGAACCCTCTCCCGGATACTCCAGGGCCAAATGGGGTGATGTACTCCCTCCCTGGTGACACCCCAACCCCTGACTTCAACTGGCAACCCCCTGCCAAGGATGCACGGTCATTAACAGGGAGGCTGCAGAGCCAATGGTGCAGGGTACAGGACCTTCTTTCTGATTATCAATGGTATGACACACAATACAGTTCTGATGATCTTGATGTGACAGGCAAGCCCAACCTGCACATTGGGTAATAAACCATTCCACTAATTCCGCACATGAGGCATGTTTGTTGTATCGTCACTTATGTGTTTTCTTTATGTTTTAGTTTAAAAAAGGGGAGGACCAAGAATGGGAGACAATTGGAATAATTTGACAATTCTAAAATATTACGTAGAACTTGGTGTCAGATATTGGGCCAAAATATTCACAGAAATTACTCTTGTTTTTGTTTAGAAAATGGACTGGGGTGGCTACTGCAAGACCACAATGCAGCCCTTACAGGGTATTTATTGTGTATTATCTAATATTGTAATGACTGTACCCAAAAATGTAGCACAGGCATTAGAGAAAACGATGTACCCAGGATATCTGTAGTATGACCCACCAGACATCGCAGTATGTGTAGATGGGACCCCTTAGCAGTTAATAAATAAAAAAAAGGAACTCCTTAATGATCTGGCCACAGCATTACAGGGGAGAAGTGTCAACAGTCAATCCTCTTGATTTGGCTAATTTGGAAAAATAAACTCAGGATCTTGACCCAACAAGTCAAACGAGCCCAAGAAGGACTTAACACAATCAACAAGAGACCACGGGATATCTACAGAGAACGAGGCTAGCCACTGCTCAGTAACCATACATAAAATGGTAAACCAGATCGTCCAGGGCAAATTCAGGGATGACCCTGTGCAGCAGCTACAGAAATGGGATGATTGACCCACTGAGGGAGGATCTCAGGCAGGCTAGCCAAGGGAAAGTCCCGTCCTGGCTCAGTAATACGTGTTGTATGACACTGACTCTATGAACAGTTTGAACATTTGTTCCAGGAGAGAACCCACACTAACATCTCTAGCCCCGCAGAGTGTGGCATAAAAACAACTAAAAGCACACTCTCGGCGAGGCACTGGGCTTGATGCTAGAGATTCCACTTCACCCTAGTGACAAAGTTGGGTTGAGGTCCTATGAAGTCAAAAATATTGGAGTTATTTTAAGAAAAGGTATTTGGATGAGTTACTATGACATGCTCCCATGTGCTGTGAAAAGACAGGGGACATTGATAGGGACCACTCTAAGCAAATGCAAACAACAGACCATGCTGTCATTTGCCCCTACCCTGTATATCTTAATGAACACTCTTTCTGTGATTTTAAAACAAACAGGGATTTAAACTGCTCCCGTAGCTAGGGGCCTGAGGACTGATGTCACACGGGCCTCATACAGAGGAGAGGGAGAATACTGTGTAACAAGCTCACTTGATAGCTATCAGTACATGGATTCCACCTACAACATCAGAGACACCTCCTTTTGTTTCAACCCCCACATTCCTGCATGCACAGGCTTAACAGAGTTAACTGACATACATCGGAAACCAGTGACACACATCAATGCTACCAATGAACTGAGAGATTCTCTTCGGCAATTCTTTGAGAAATATGACACTGGAAAAAGCTCCTACCAGAGGAGTTAGATGAGGTCCGTACACAATTAACAAGTGCCCACTAAACTTTCACTCGTTTGGTGCATCATACCAAAAAGCTACAGTATGCAATAAAAGAGATTAAGTTTACTAACGAAGGGATGACGTTTGGAACTGGGGTACAAATATTCAGATCCATCCATGGATCCGTCTCACCTCCCATCTGGCTGGTGTAATAATCGCATATACTCTAGTGTGTCACAGTGATAACTCTTAAGATCAGGAGTTAGAAAAAGCAGATATCCCAACAACTTGACACAATTGCCATGGACAATGCATGTGCCTAGGTTAGAGATCCATAGGACACAGGGTGCTCCCAGGTTATTTTCTGTTTTCTTTTATGTACACATGCATTACTTATGTATGCCTTCCTGCATTGTTAAGTATTTTTAATTCTAGGTTATGTTTACCACAATGACTTCTCTTATGTATACTGAAGTACAGTAATGTGCAGTTTTGCAACAATTTACTGATGTTTATTATCACAAAACCATTGTGTAATTACGATATGCTGGACTTTGCCACCTTGACTTGCATGCTCACTTAAATACCTGAATTCACGATGACTTGTTCTGTAGGTTGCCTTAACAGTACATCCACCCCAGCTTAGCTTAGCTTTGTACCTTTACTGTGAAAGATATTCACTAATGCTTTCTTTTGTTCAAGAGGAGGGATGTAGCAGCCTGCAATTGCTCAAGTGAAATGAAAATCATTTAAGAACAGAGGCCAGAAACACAGGCACAGCAACTGAAATAAACAGGGCATCAAAATTGGCCAAAAAGCAATGTATGCTGGGAATGCCTGAGACAAACAGACATGAGAGACAATCCTGCCTGGGGGCAAGTCCAATCCGAGACAATTAAAACCAGAGAGGCTCCAGAGCACATGAGGAAGTGTGAAAGGGCAATTCAAACCTTCCTGACAAACAAACAAACACTAGAAGCATGGGGCAGACATGCCTCAGTAAGACAAAAGACGAGGTGTATATTCTGGGATAAAACCAGACATCCAGGCCCCAAGAGCAGACACATCGAAGAGGTCACTGTTAACCAAGTTATCGAGACCCATTAGCAGCATTTCAAGGTGATAAAGCCAATTAATTCAATACCTCCAATTGGTCAAGTCCTTAGAAAGTTCCAGAAGGTAACAGAGGGTCTAGGCCCGAAACGTCAGCCTCTCTGCTCCTATGATGCTGCTTAGCCTGCTGTGTTCATCCAGCTCTGCACCTTGTTGTCTTGGATTCTCCAGCATCTGCAGTTCCTACTGTCTCTCATAAAGAACACTGCCTGGCAGGACTCAGAGTGCCCCCCATTCTCTAGCCTACCTAGAGGCATGTTGGCATACAACAGTAACCGAAGCAGCTCACCCTCCGACGAGAGAGAGAGAGAGAGAGAGTCATTTCGTGAAGAGAGGAACAGACTGAACAATTCATCAGACCAGCAAAGTTACAAGTGTCTGGGAAGTATTTTAAGTTTCTAAGGAATCAGATAGTCAGCAGTAGAGTTGTTAAAAGTGTAAAGTTTAACTCTTAACCTTTGTTGTCTTCAAATAAAGTTGCAACCTGTTTCACTGACTGCAGACTCGTGATTTTTAGTCCTTTCCTGGTACATGCGAAGTTATCTGGGTAAATTAATACAGTCGGTTCTGCTATAACGCGATAGTTGCATTCCTGCGCACCATCACGTTATAGACAATCGAGCTATAGAAATAACCAGGCCTATGGAAAAAGCGGGGTTAGGGGCAGACCACCAAAAAAATCACTCAAAATCATTCAAAAGCCAAACACAAAGAGTAGCACAGTTTGAATAAATGTTTAATTCACATCTAATATGAAATAAAAGTAAATTTAACATCTTGCCTTGAAAAAAATGTCAAGATGACTTGATGGGGGAGGAGGTTTTGAGGTTTCTCTGTTGTTAATGCAGGGGCTAAGGGTCATCATCATCATCATCACATGCAGGGTTAGGGCGAAAAATCGTTAATCCAGAAGTGGGTGGCTGTGGTTCATTATCTTCTGACTGTTTTTTGTGGGTTGGCTTAAAAAAGACATCTAGTTTTTGCTGCTTTGCCCTTTTTCTTATTTCATGAAGAAGCTGTTCATTGGGTGCCAAATAAGTTCTTATTCCACAAACTGCTACCCTGCTGCGTTTTGCATTGTAATTGTTGTCTTCTAAGAGCTGCAAATGTTTCTCAATTTCCCTCAGGACAGAAGACAAAACAGATATGGAAAACTCTTGTGGTGCTGCATCCTGGACTTCATCTTCTTCATCTCCAGCTTCCACTTCTCCCTCAGTGACAAGTTGTTGTAGATCAGCTGTAGGAAGGTCTTCACACTGGAACTTAAGCAGCTCTTCAACATCCACGTTCACCACCTGTAATTTTATCACCAGGACACTTCTTGCTAACGTTCTTGTTCACTGTGTCCTAGCATTTTTATGGGTAACACGGCAGAATTTGCAAAAGAACCCCGAAAATCACAGAGTACCGTACCTCTCACAGAAAGCGCTTCACGACAAAGTCTGTGAAATGATCATGTGATGCCAGCGCAGAAACTCTCTCAGCGCTAACATTCCGCCTGGTCAGGACAAAGCCCACAAAATGGTCATGTGATGTCGATGCGTACTTCTGTGCGTGCTGATGGAATCGCGTTGTAGCCAACACAACTTTGTGTTTTCGAAATAGCTTCCCCCTGCACATCAGTCGCATTACAGCCAAATCGCTTTGCCAGAAAATGCGTTATAGCAGAACCAACTGTATTGTGTACATTGCTTAGGGAGTCTGCAGGGTCTTAAGAACACCCTGTTCCAGACAACAGCTCTCCTCCCGTTTTCCCCACCTTCGTCATCAGCATTATTACCAGTTTTTCCGAGCTGCTAGCAGTTCTGATAAAGAGCCACTAGCCTCCAAATGTTAACTCTGCTTTCTTCGCCACACATGCTGCCAGGCCTGCTGAGTTTCTCCAGCAATTTCAGTTTTGGGTTCAGGGTGTTACAGACTGCACATACATCGCGTTGAGAGCAGCCTATCATAACACAGCTGATTTTATCAGCAGAAAAGGGAATCCATTCCATCTATCAGTGTGTCACCTGCGATCATTGGTATCACCTCTCAGGAGTTTGTGCCAGGTCTCCCGGGACCTGCCATGATACCTATATCCTTGAAAACTCTCATGTTCCTGCGTTGTTTGAAGCTTTGCTTTGTGCCTTAAAAAGCTGGTACAAACACTGGATATACGTGTAGAGACAGCATGGTGGCTCAGTGGCTCTGTGGTTAGCATTGTTGCCTCACAGAGCAGCAGGACCTGGATTTGATTCCACCCTCGGGTGACGGTCTATGTGGAGTTTGCACTCCCTGTGTGTGTGTGGGTTTCCTCCGGGAGCTCTGGCTTCCCCCCACAGTCTGGAGATGTGCAGGTTAGGTGGATTGGCCGTGCTAAATTGACCATAGTGTCCAGGGATGTTCAGGCCAGGTAAATGAGCCATGGGAAATGCAGTTACAGGGATAGGGTAGGGGGCTGCGTCTTGTTTTTCAGAGGGTTGGTGTGGGCTTGATGGGCCAAATGGCCTGCAGGGTGTCTATGATCTCCATGAGCAAGGGAGCTGAAGCAGTGAGTACAACACATCAGCTAAAAGACCCTCTCTCCTGGAGGTGCTTCCCCTTCAGATTAATGTCCCTGCCAGTTCTGACTCTTTACATTGACAAACCAGTCGATCATTTGATGAAAACCTCCACTCTTGCTCTCATCTGCCTGTGCAGATAGCTTCCTCAGTTGTGTAGCTGCCTGTCCCTCCCTTAGATCCCTTTAACTGGCCCTAATTCTAACCTTGGTGCACATCAGCCTGCCGCTCTCCATCACTAATTGGACAGTCAAAGCAGAGTCAGCCTGCTGATCAGCGCCTCCCACAGGATCATGGTTGCCACAGATGGGGGTTGGGACCCCACAAATCACCCCGCTGCCTGAAAATGTTTAAAGGCAAGAGAATGCTCTCTCCTTGTGGATTTTGTTGAGCAGCTCAGTAAGAGATTTAAACACAGTGCCAGATTTCCACATGTCAGGATCCAAATACCCCCAAAAATACCAGCAATCCATTACACTGTCATCACTTGTTTTCCTTACGTCTCTGAGAGGACTGAGCTGTCTTTCAAGGATCTGGCTGTCTCTGTTCCATGTGCTTTGCATCTTTTCCAAGCCACTGAAGCTGGGAAATGCAGAGTACGCGATAACATTTGACTGTAAATTATGGAGTTTACTTTCTCTTTCAGATATGATTCATTGGTAACTGTAGATTCCAATGAACTGAGGACTGTTGTATTTTAATGCAATGCTTCTTGATGTGATACATAACTATTGGATTTACTTTCCCCTGCGGGCTTTTCTGCCTCACACACTCCACATCACTGGCAGCTTCATTCTCCCATCAACATCTCTCAGGCCGTATCTCCTTCTGGGCATTTCATAACGTGAGATTTTGTGCACCCCTTATTGTTCCCACCCTTCCTTCACTCTAGAAGCTTTCATTTAATGATTCTTTTACACAACAATATGCATTTTTATTGGACCTTTCATGTGATTAAAAAAGAAATCTCAGGTGTTCTCACAGTTAACAGACATAATTTGACAATTAGGGGACAAACAAGAGACGATGAAACAAATGACCAAGAGGTAGAGTTAAGAAGCACCTTAAAGCGAAGGAGACAGGTCAAGACAAATCCAAGATTCAAGAAGGAAATCCGGGGTGTATGCGTCTGAAGGAACTAATACTAACCGTGAAGCACATAAAACTGTGGCCAGACTTGCAGAGATATCGGAAGATTTGAAGGGCTGAAGGAGGGAACATAGGTAGGGACCGATGAGATGGATGCAGAGGGGATTGAAAACAGGTCTTGAGGTTGTACAGGACGTTGATGAGGCCTCTTCTGGAGTACTGTGCCCAGTTCTGGTCGTCCTGTTATAGGAAGGATATTATTAAGCTGGAGAGGGTTCAGAAAAGATTTACCAGGACGTTGTTGGGAAAAGAGGGTTTGAGTTAGAAAAATAGACTGGAAAGGCTGGGACTTTTTCACTGGAGTGTAGGAGGTTAAGGGGTGACCACATAGAGATTTATAAAATCATGAGGGGCGTAGATGAGGTGAATAGGAAGGGCCTTTTCCCTAGGGTAGGGGAGTTCAAAACTAGGGGGCATACTTTTAAAGTGAGAGGAGAAAGAATTAAAAAGGACGTGTTTTTACACAGAGAGTGGTTCGTGTGTCTAATGAACTGCCAGAGGAAGTGGTGGATGTGGGTTCAGTTACAATATTTAAAATACATTTGGATAAGTACATGAATAAGAGAAATTTGGAGGGATATGGTCCAAGCGCAGGCAGATGGGACTAGTTTAGTTTGGGAACATGGTCAGCATGGACAGGTTGGACCAAAGGGTCAGTTTCCATGCTGTATGGCTCTATGACTCTATGAAATCAAACATTTTCCTTACGAGAGGGTAATGTAGGTCAGTGGACACTGAGGTAAGTAGTTGTTAGGATCCAGGAAGCAAAGCTTTAGATTTGTGGGTTTCTCTCTCATTGTACTTCATGGCAGCAGTGGCATTAACTCTAATAACCTGTCAGTCACAGGAATGGAAACCTAGACTGAAGGAGATTTTGTCACAAAGTTACTAACCACTCATACTAAAAGCTTCCCAGTGTTAAAAGTTTTCTTTAATGATCGACACTCTCTCTTGTTTTGTATATGAACTATCATGGTGCTGACAGGTTTCCAGCCCATTTGTAGTTCTTTGCTTCATACCCATGTGCCTCATATGGCCAGCACCCAGCAGTATCACTGTTCCACTGAATAAAGAGCAAAGTATTAGCTCAGCTGAAAAGGGAAAGTTTAGATTGCTGCCAGAGCCAAAACAGCGCATATTCCTCGAGAGCTTTGTGGATTCAGGCAGAATTAACACTTTTAAAACATTTCAACAAAGGGCAGCAAAAAAAAAGGGCAGAGTACATAACAAAAGTTACTGATCTCTGAAACAACACAGCATGGAGCTGGAGGAATACAGCAGGTCAGGCAGCATCAGAGTAGCAGGAAAGTTAACGTTTCAGGTTGGGACCCTTCTTCAGAACCAGGGAGGGGGAAGGGAGCTCGGAAATAAATAGAGAGAGGAGGGGTGGGGCTGGAGAAGGTAGGTGGCATGGTGATAGGTGGATTCAGGTAGGGGGTGGTGGGGATTGGTCAGTTGGAAGGGTGGGGTGGATAGGTGGGAGAGAAGATGGACAGGTTGTGTCAGGTCAAGGAGACTCCAAAACCTCATCTTCACTATGGACATCCAAACCTTGTACACTTGCATCCCCCGTGCAGATGGCCCAAAAGCCCTCTGCTTCTTCATCTCCCACAGGCCCAACCAGCCCCCCTCCACCAACACAATCATCCGCTTAACCAAACTCGTCCTTACCCTGAACACCTCCTTTAACTCCTCCCACTGTACAATCTGAGGGGGTGACCATGGGTACCTGTATGGGTCCAAGCTATGCCTGCCTCTTTGTAGGATACGTGGAACAGTCTCTCTTCTGCTGTTACACTGGCACCACCCCTCACCTCTTCCTTCATTACATTGATGACTGTATCAGTGCTGCCTCTGCTCCCATGAAGAGCTTGAACAGTTCATCAACTTTACTAACACCTTCCACCCCAACCTCAAATTCACCTGGACCATCTCCAATACCTCCCTCCCCTTCCTGGACCTCTCCGTCTCCATCTCTGGTAACCGTCTCAGCACTGACATCTATTTCAAGCCCATCAACTCCCACAGCAACCAAGACTATATCTTCTCTCATTCACCCTCCTGCAAGGATGCGATCCTCTATTCCCAATTCCTCCACCTCCACCGCATCTGCTCCCAAGATGGAGCGTTCCACTCCCACTCATCCCAGATGTCCTCCTATTTCAAGGACCATAACTTCCCCCCTCCGGTGATCAAAAGTGCCCTCAACCGCATCTCTTGCATTTCCCGCATTTCTGCCCTCAAACTCCCGCCCCCAACAAAAATAAACAGAGCCCCCCTTATCCTCAAATATCACCTCACCAACCTTAGCACCCAGCGCATCATTCTCTGCCACTTCTACCACCTACAATCCGACGCCACAACCAATGAGATATTTCCCTCCCCACCCCTATCTACCTTTCATAGGGGCTGCTCTCTCCGCAACTCCATCGTCTGTTCCACACTCCCCACCAACCCACCACACCCGGTACCTTTCCCTGCAACCACAGGAGGTGCTACACCTGCCCCTACATCTCACCCTCAACTCCATATAAGGCCCAAAGCAAACTTTCCGTATCTGACAGGGATTCACCTGTACATCCTCCAACCTGGTCTACTGTATCTGTTGCTCCTGACGTAGCCTCCTCTACATCGGTGAGACCAAGCATAGACTTGGAGACCGTTTCGTGGAGCATCTGCGTTCTGTATGCAATAATCAACAACACCTTCCGGTCGCCCAACAATTTTAAATCCCCCTCCCACTCCCTGGGTGACAAGTCCATCCTGGGCCTTCTCCAGTGCCACAATGATGCCACATGCAAACTGGAGGGGTAACACCTTATACTCCGCCTCGGGAGCCTCCAGCCCGATGGCCTGAACATAGAATTCACCAGTTTTAAAATCGGCCCACCCCTGTCCGTGTCACATGTCCAACCCTCCCTCTTGTACCCGCCTCCTTGACCTGACACAAACTATCCATCTTCTTCCACACATATCTGCCCCACCCTCCCCATCAACCAATCCCTACTACCTCTTACCTGCATCCACCTATCATAACCCCATCCTCCCTCTCGCCTCCTTGATCTGACACAACCTGTTCATCTTCTCTCCCACCTTTCTGCCCCAACCTTCCCACTCCTCTATTTATTTCCCAGCTCCCTTTCCCCTCCCTAGTTCTGAAGAAGGGTCCCGTCCCGAAACATCAACTTTCCTGCTCCTCCAATGCTGCCTGGCCGCTGTGTTCCTCCAGCTCCACACTGTGTTGTCTCTGACTCCAGCATCTGCAGTTCTTGCTATCTCCTACTGATCTCTGAACATTTCTTTGATGAATGAGTACATCACTGCCAAATTAATCTGTCTCCCCTCCCCACTTCCTACCCTCCACCACCCCCAGTCTCTTCCCTACCCTGTTAGTTTATGGTAGATTTGCTCCAATAGGTCTTTCAGACTATAATTTACCTGCAAGGTCAGTAATTGTCAATAAGCTAAGTTCATGAGAGGGACATCATAACTACCTGACATCAGCATATGTACATTCTCAGAAGCAGTAGGTTCTGGCTAAGCCTCAGAGGTGGGAGCCCTGGCTAACTGCTCTTCTTTCTTTAGCCTGGGGACATTGAGCCCACAGTGGCTTGAAGTGAGAAAGACTAGTTCAGAACAAACCAGTGATACATTCACCTCAATATCTCCAAACAATTCAGATCTTCCTCATGACCCAACTCAAGTCACGTAGAGTCATAGAGTCATACGGCACGGAACAAACAGGTCCATTAGTCCATGCCAACCATATTCCCAAACTAAACTTGTCTCACTTGCCTGCATTTGTCCCATATCCATCTAAACCTTTCCTATTCATGCACTTAACCAAATCTCTTTTGAACATGGCAGTGGAAACCTGCCCTCACTATTCCTGAGTAAGACAACCAGGCGTCTTAAAGTTGGCCATTAGCCAGCAAACACGACCTTTGAAATATGGACCTTTGATTATTTAATGGTATGTGAGGAGCTCTGATCAGGCCAGTATTTGTTGCCCATAAATTAACTAATTTAAGCAGAGCTTGCTAGGCCATTCCAGAGGGCAATTAAGATCAATCAACTACATTACTGTGGGCTTGGAGTCACATTTAGGCCAGATCAGGTTTGAATGGCATATTTCCCTCCCTTCCCTAAAAGACATTAGTGAATCAGATGGGGTTTTATTACAATTGACGATAATTTCATGGTCACATTACAGAGATTGAATTTCAGTTCCAGATTTAGACATTTTCAATCAACCTGTTCAGATTTGTCACAACATATCTCTGGGACTTGAAGTCAGGCCTCTTGACCCAGAGGTATAAATACTACCACTTCAGCACAAAGAGCCCTCAATGTTAAACTTGAAAGGGTTCAGAAAAGATTTACAAAGATGTTGCTGGGTTGGAGGGTTTGAGCTACAGGGAGAGGCCGAATAGGCTGGGGCTATTTTCCCTGGAGCTTCGGAGACTGAGGGGTGATCTTATAGAGGTTTATAAAATCATGAGGGACATGGATAGGGTGAATAGCCAAGGTCTTTTCCTCAGGGTACGGGAGACCAAAACTAGAGAACATAGGTTTAAGGTGAGAGGAGAAAGATTTAAAAAGGACCTGAGGGGCAACTTTTTCACGTGGAAGGTGGTGCGTGAATGGAATGAGTTGCCAGAGGAGGTTGTGGAGGCTGGTAAAATTAAAACATTTAAAAGGCATCTGAATGGGTATATGAATAGGAAGGGTTTAGAGGGATAAGGACAAAATGCTGGCAAATGGCACTAGATTAATTCAGGATATCTGGTTCGACATAGACAAATTGGACGAAAGGGTCTGTTTCTGTGCTGTATGTCTCTATGACTCTATGACTTTATGACCAGATTTATTTCACTGAGTTCAAATGCCACTAACTTCTGGGATGTCCCTAGAGCTAGTCCAGTGCTGTCACCAATACGCTGTCATCTCCTGAAACCCAGATATCTGATAAGAGCAGGAGATGTTACCTCCAGTCAGCTCACTATCAAGGGACACCATCAAACCAACAAGGAGCAGAAAGAATCAAGGCAAAGTTGAACATTGAGAACAAATTTTACTTAAAGATAACTGCAATCAAGAAGGATGTAAATGTAAAATGTTAGATCAGTAGAACTCACATAATTTGCAGGGGGCAGTTTGGAATTGGCAGGATCATCAGTTTTTGAATGCTGTTTGGGCTCAGTCGAGTTGTGCCACCTCTGCACTTGCATCTGTTAATTATTGACGATGGCTTTTCTGGGGAGTCAGGAAACAAGAGTGAGAGAGAAGAAGACAATGATAGTGAAAGAATGGACACAAATACTATTCTAAAACACCACATTTACAATTCTGGTACAACTAATATAGAGTGAAAAACAGGAGGCTGGAAGAACACAGCAAGCCTGGAAGCATCGGGAGGAAAGAAGCAGTCAATGTTTTGGGTATTACGCTTCTTCAGGACTGGATGTGGGGGTAGAGAGAGCTGCAGATAAAGGGTTGGGGGAGGTCAGTAGCGGAATGGCGGTGATAGGTGGACGCCGATAATAGGTACGCCCTGGTTGGTCGATGAGAAGGATGAATCCGGTTGCTAGCTGGAAGGGAGGGTCAAAAGGTGGAATGGAATGGAGGATGTTGGGCTGGAAGGGGAAGCGGGGGATGGGTGGCATGGTTATTTTGAAATTAGAGAACTCAATGTTAACTCCTGGAGGTTGTAGGGTGGCCAGGCAGAAGATAATGTGTTGTTCCTCAAATTTGCGTTCCACTTCGCTGCGACACTGGAGGAGGCCGAGGATGGAGATGTTGGAGTGGGATTCGGTGAAGGGGGGTGGGGGGGAGTTGAAATGGGTGGTGACCAGAAGATTAGTTACGGGCCAGGCAAAGATGCTCAGTGAAACGGACACTAAGTCTACATATGGTTTCACCGACGGAGAGAAGGCCACATTGGGAGCACCGGATACAATAGACTAGGTTCACCTGCAGGTGAAGATCTGTCTCACCTGGAAGGGCTGTTCAGGGCCCTGAATGGAGGTGGGGGAGGTGGTGTGTGGGCAGGTGTTGCATCTTTTACTGTTACAGGGGAAGGTACCAGGGTGGGGGGAGGCGTTGGAGTGGTTGGTGGGGTGTGGCAGGAACTAAGGAGTGGCGATGGGAATGGTCCTTGCAGAAGGCAGAGAGAGTTAGGGAGTGGAAAATATTCGGGGTGGTGGGGTCTTGACGCCCTCTGACATGTCCGTCCTTGTCCTCAGCCTCCTCCTGTGTCGCAGTGACTCAGAACACGAAGTTCAGGAACAACACCTTATCTTCCGCCAGGGCACCCTACAGCCCGGAGGACTCAACATTGAGTTCTCTCCTTTCAAATAACCTTCCCACCCATCCTCTGGTTCCTTTTCCAGCCCCACCTCCTCCCTTCCATTCTATCTACTGACCCTCCCCTTCCATCAACCAACCAGGTTGTACCTCCTACCAGTGTCCACCTACCACCACCATTTTGCTACCTCCCTCCTCCCCACCCTTATTCTGCAGCTCCCCCTACCCCCACATCCAGTCCTGAAGAAGGGTAATACCTGAAACGTTGACTGCTCCTTTCCTCCAGATGCTGCCTGGCTTGCTGTGTTCCTCCAGCCTCCTGTTTGTCTACCTTGGATTCCAGCATTTGCAGTTTTTTTTTGTCTCTAATGTAGAGTGAAACCTTCCCCTTATATCTAATATAAACTGTCACACACAGTTCAGGTCCAAAGCATTTTGTTCATTGCCAGACTTGTGCATTATATCAAAAACACTTTCTTGATTGTGACTGATTCTATCACACACAAGCAAAATCTCTCCTGATATCCAGAATATACAACGAACTCAAGGTTAACTTAAAAAGCTTACTGCAATTAATAATAAGATTAAACGCTGTGATGAATGTTATTTGCACTACCTTTGTCAACGTTAAGCTAAATCAATGATTTAAACTAACAGTTTATAAACTGGAAATTTTATTGAATGAATTTATAGGACTTTAAAGAAATATGTAATATTTCTGTAAGAAATATATAATAACATTGTGCACTGTTTATAACAATGAAAGAAAAACAAACATAATGAATCATTTCAATAATTGTTATGTTATTTATAAAGGAAGCTGTATATTATTTTTAAAATTAGAAAGAGCTTCCTTTCTGTACAGAGGTGAAGTATTTTCAAAATATTATCTTGTTGACCATCTAATATACAGTCCAGCTTTTAAGAACCTAGAACATAGAACAGTACAACACAGTACAGGCCCTTCAGCCCACGATGTTGTGCTGACCCATTATCCTACTCTAAGATCAAACTAACCTGCATACCCTTCATTTTACTATCATCATTTTAAGAAGGAATATCTACAAATTGCAGAGTTTTGCTTTAACCCAGCCCTCCCCTTCCTCCAAACTGGATACAGACATTCCTTTTCTGTGAATTGGGAATGTAGAATTTCCTCACATTTCACATCCTCAAGGGGTTTCCAAGCATTTATGCCACCTATGAATTACTGTTGTTAGCGCAGCAACTGTTGCTATACAGAAAACTGCAGCAATCCTTTAAAACAAGAAGTTGTCTTCCCATATGGTGCAACCTGACTTTTTACATGGGGATGTGAGTTATCACATGAAGTTATCACATGCTTTTTGCTGACCAGGAGATGTCCCATCCTTTCCAGAGACCACAAGCTTGTTGGACAGATTTTGCAGATTGTTACCTAATCTGTTTGACCATGTTGCTGTCACACTCTTTGTGACCATCAAGTTCTGGAATGAAGCCTCTGGTTCAGAAGCAGGGACACTACCAAGTGCACCGCAAGACCTTCTGCAGTCAATTCATGCACAGCAAGATCCCACAAACAGAAAATTAGATGAACAGTCAGTTAAACTTTTAATAATGGTAGTTAAGTAATGAAGGTCAGAAGGACTTGTCATAGGGTATCAAAGCATTTGCTTTCAGATTCTTTAAAATTAATTATTAGCATTGACTGGCTAGGACAGATTTATTACTTCTCTAATTGCCCGGAGGACAGTTAAGAATCATCCACATTGCTTTGGGTCTGGAGTTACATATAGGCCAGAGCAGATAAGGACAACAGACTTCTCTCCCTAAAAGGCATTAGTGAACCAGATGGGTTTTATAACAAGTGATAGTGTCCACACAGTCACTATTAGGCTAGCTCCTTATTCCAATTGTTTATTTAATTCAAATTACACTATCTGCAATTCAGACCCATGCCCCTATAACATTAAACCAGGATACTGGATTACTACTCTACTGACATACGACCACCTTCCCCTCATTGCCTTTGAGCCACGTTCTTGAACTTTTGCATTACATGTGGAGTTGGTACACCCACTGTGCTGTTAGGCAGTTCCACGTTTTTGATCTAATTGAAGTATTGAAGCAATGACACAATTCCAAGTCAAAGTGTTGAGTGATTTGCAGGGGAACTTGGTATTTTCCTGCATCTTCTGCCCCTACCCCTGCCCATCAAGGCTACACTTGTTTGGGAGTTTGGAGTATGTTGTAGACGGACATCAGTAACCAGCTCGGTCACCAGGCGATTCATTCTGCTTGCTCCATGTTGCTGTGCAGTTCGCATTCTTTACTGACCAGGTGACCAGCAGATGGGCTCTTATTTAAAGAGAGGAACCTCTGAATTAATCTCATCTTAGGTCCTAACCTTGACCCTGGAAAAGGGAGACATGGCAGCTGGAGGATCATTTGCACACTGCTAATCAACATGCTAGTTTTGATATCTTGCCAGCTCAACTTCAAAAGAACTTTGGAAATCCATCAATATCTCCAACAGGAGCTGAACATTTGGAATATGTTAAGAATGGCTTATGTAAGAGAAGAAAACAATGTTACTTTGATACCTTCATATATGAGATACGAATGGATGGTGAAGGGATGCTACAATTACTGGAAGATAAAGTTCACCCCAACAATTGTAATTTAATAGTTTGTTGAAAGTAATTGTGGCTGAATTTTTCATGATATGCCATAATGCTTTAAATCACGGCTCTTTATCAGTTGTGAACCAAGTTTAAATTACCCTAGGGATTAGGTTGCAGGTCAATCCTTAGTGATTGTGTTAAGAGTTTGGTTTGTAAATTTTCTGGCAGTCTTTGTACGCTCCCCTGGAAAAGAGCCCAGAAACTAAAATCAAACCCTAATTTATCACCGTCCCTTTTCAGAGGCCCAGCTTTAAGCAGCAAATATTTCATCTAAATGGAACATGAAAAGTACATAAATGCACAAAATACAATGTAGTAACTATTAACCCTTTATGCATCAGTCCTTCACTTGTGTCATCATCATTGGCATGCCATAATTCCAACACAGTGTTCTACTTTTACACATCCATGAACTAGCATAGTATTTCTGAGTCTTCTGCTAGTCACTGATTGTACATTTGTCTCCGGGCAGACTGCAAAGAATTAATATTGAGCATTTGCATTGCTTATATGACAAATATTCACAATAAACATCATAAAATTATGATTCTCTTTTTGTTCTGCTTAAGCCACACACAGCCTTGGCAAGCTTGCAGGACATCTGGGTTGCAAACCAGATTCATGATGCTCCAAAGAATGATTTGTCACACATTTTTAAGCTTGAATATTATATAAGACAGAATAAACAAAATATCATGGGCCCAGAGAAAATTTTTGAATTCCCAATATTCTTTCAGTAAGATTTTATAACATCCCACACGATAACATAAATGTTTATAATAAAGCACTTCAGGAGATTCAATTATTATACAGTTGGCATAATTGACACTAACAATAAGGATTCCTGGTGTCGGAAATAAGTAAGGGGTGTCAGCCTGCTTTAGCGTGATCCCAGAGAATTACAGGTCAATCCCATCTTATCATCATTTGATCTTTCTCACATGTGTGTTTTTTTTCCAAATTGTGATCAAGGGCAGATATTCAGACTTTACCGTCAGCCACCCTGATGGTGAAGGTCAAATTGCTCAGCACAGATTGAACCTGAGACCCTGAGCGCTCAGTCACACTAACTGAGCCAATGTGAGGCACTGTTAATCTATTCAACACAATCTTTCTTCTGGTAAAAATGCTATTTAAATGTTTTCAGTTAAATTGGACTTTGCCCTGTTGGGAAGATGTAAAACAGATGCAGATGTTTGATGTGTGGAAGCATTAGTGCTCTGAAGACAGGTGTGCAGAATATCCACAGATTCATACTGTGCCTCGTTTTGACTGCAATTCAAAGCAAGTTCTAGTGAAAGATATTGATGTTATATGTGGACTTCAAGTCAGTAGGTGATGCTTGGGACTTGCAAAGTGTATCAAACTACTGCACATCCAGAGAGTCTCATTATCTGTTTCGTTATATAACAGGCTGGCTACCAACCTTCTTAAATTGTTATAACTAATTGATAATACAAGACAAAAGAAGGACCACAGATTAGCAGCTCTTTGTATTTGTCACAATCACGTCAGCTATCTAACTTATCTAAAATATAAGAGAATTTCTGTCACATTCTAACAATGTACAAAAAAAGTTTATAACCTTTCCTACGACCTTCTTCTCAATCTCTCCATTTCAGAAGTTGATGATGTTAGCTAAACAAATTGTGCTGCATGAAGCGGAGTGGGACAAATGAAGTGCACTGTATCGTACAATTTGAAAGTATAGTCTTTCCCATGTTGTGACAAAAATACCATGTTGTTAGAATGCCTCATTATTCATATTCCCTTTTTAAAAAAGCCTTAATGATGTAGTAACAAGTCAGATGATAAGTTAACCATTTATTATGATACTGAGCCAATGGTACCATTGGCTGTAAGTGTAAATGAAATGTGGAAGGGGAAAAAGTGATTGGCCTTGAGGATTGTTGGGAATGTGTCTCTACACTGCTTCTCTCACAACTGATATCCGCCCATGATGACATAGCTTGTTGACCTGCATTGTGCAGTTTTTTACAGAAAAGATAGCACTTTGATGAGGTACTGGAGTGCTGCACAACAGGTAGATCATCACCTTCAGGACTAAATGGATAGAAGAGTGATCAGAAGAAGTGTGAAAGTATTATCTTGAATATTACAGAAGGAGAATTCTGAGGTGTGACACATATCAGAAATATATCAGAGTCATCTAGGCTTAAAACATTAGCTTGCTCTCTCTCTGTGAATGCTGCCTGACCTGCTGTGATTTCCAGCATATTTTGTTTTCAGTACAGATTCCAGCATCTGCAGTCATTTTGCTCCTATCGGAAATATTTCTTGACTTCCAACACATTTGGAGTGACTGAGGAAATTGAATTTTGTTCTTCATTGCATGGAATTCCTGGGTTTTGCTTTTTTTTTTCTTCTTGTAGTTGCATGTTGGGTTTTTTGCAATTCTGTGAAAAATAATTTTTGCAAATATGTTGTCCATTGCAAGTGGCATTGTAAACATGAAGACTCTGAGGAAGAATTGCATAAGACTTTGGTAACTGTTATGGGTAGTTAATTCATTTTCAAAATTCATCCTAGACTTCTAACAGAGGTTGCCTGGTATTATACCTTAAACAACAATAAAGCGATATTATGTGTGGCGCATAAAAGTATGAACAGCACTATCCTCAGTTTTGACAATGCTGCAGATTCCACATTGGAATAACTAGGAATCCCAGTGGAAAACTAAGAGGCATTTTCCTGGTTCTGTGCCCAGGCATTCTCAATCACCCGATGTCTGTGAATATGGGAAAATCTCGCAGTTTGGAGTCCATGCATGTAAATTTAATCTACTAAATTCCACCAGTTTATGAGCAGCAAAATCCAGCAGGTTTACAGATGCCAACTCCAAACGGGACAGTTTTCCAAATATTCACTGAGCCCTGGGGATGCCTGGCACTCAAGTCAGAACCAGGAGTATCTTCCCAATAAATTCCATTTTCTTGTAACACACATCAAGTTCAAACTACTGAACAATGAGTTAACTGCCTCAGTACTTGGATATGCTCAGGAGGAGTCAGTCTATTCGATACTTTGGACTTCCAAGGTGGAGGGAAGAACAGTTACAGTCATAGACAGAGAGAGAGGGAGGGAGGGAGGGAGGAAGAGGGAGAGTCTTGGGCTCATATTTCTCCTTAAGGAGACAGATGAGGAGAATAGTAAACAATACAACAGTCAATGTTCACAGCGCACAGAGCAGGCAGGGAGACAGACTCAGATATCACGAGATCTCGGGCTCATTTGGGCACAATTTTGAAAATCCAGGCAGCCAGTCACATCCATCACTCTGTTTAGTCAGAGACTTGAAACTGTCTCAAAACTGCAACCGACAAGAATGACTACCGTGTCAAGTGACAATGATACATTTCACACGAGGGGGATAATCTCTCAGTAGCTGCAAGGGGGCTTGCCAGAATCAATTTTAGAAGCTGCCTCTAAAATTTATGAGGACATTAAGTTGCACATAATGAATTGACACATTAAAAAGAAACTTGATGTGAAATGACTTTAATCTCTTTCAACTCAATTATTCGCTACATGTACAATCTTTAAGCTGATGTAGCTGTTTACGGGTTTTTGCTTACCTCTCAGGGATCATTTTATGAGCCTGTGCTTTGCTTGTTGTCAATACAAGTTGTAAACTTGGGCTCAACAACTTGGGTGGACTCATGAAATTGTCCATCTATCGTTAATGGGACGCTATCACCACGTGGGAATTTTGTTTGTTCTCTTTCATTTGTTACTGAATGCATGATTAAACAGTCATTAGCTAATCTGCGTCTCCCTAGGCATTCCCTGGATTCCTCTGATGATAAAATTCTTACCCATTTTTGGACAAAAGAGTTTGCACAATGTGAATTGTTTCATTTTGTTATTATTCCAAATTTGCCCTGCTTTGCATATTTTAAAACTGCATGACATTTCAAAAAAAGGATTAACAAATCATGTCTAAGAATTTTTGATAAGTGTTGAATTGTTCCTCAGCGTGTCGAAATCTTCATGTCAGTTTCAAATGAAGATGAGCAGATCTCTTCCTTTTAAAGACAGAAAACCATCTTAAATAAGTGCGACCTCTCTGGCACTTCTAAGGATAATGATCCAATAAATAGATTAGCCTAAAAAGTGGCAGTGCGGAGGCAGTATGCAAAAGATATGCTTCATTGCCACCCAAATTGATCTCTCTCGTTACTGGCAATGGTTAGACAATCCCTGTGTCCATGGCATTATCATAATGGCAGAGAAATGTAATTAAAATACACTTCTGCAACAAACTGTTCTGAAGATGATTCAGCTGGAAGATGATCTTCACTTCTACAATCATAAATTGTTTCATTATTAAAAAAAAACACTGTAGCACCACAAATGGACGGATAATCCCAGTGAGAGATAATGAAATTCCAATAGCAGATAATTATTAAAGCATAGATTAAAAAAGGGAACAATTCTATTTAAAAGTCCAAAATATAATAAGAACTAAATCATCTTTGTTTGATGATAATTTAATGTCATTCAGAGATTGCAGTGAATTCAAGAACATTAAAGTTTAAACAAGTATCAAGCATCATCTACATGTGGATGTGAAATGGAGCTGTACCCCCTTTTCTGCAGGTTATTAACTCCAAGAAAGGCTAAAAAGAAATGTCAGACCCATAGCAGAGTTGTCAGTTGTTTGGAAAATGCCTTCATTCCTGGTAGTTGCAAGCTGAAGTAAACCTGTGCACCCCCACTAGAAAATGCAAGAAATGCAGAAAAGAATTTTACAACAAGTAGCTTCACTTCTCAGCTTTTTTTTTGTTTTGGTATCATTTCAAAGTCATCCATTTGTTTCTCATTAACTGCTTCTTTTTACAAAGCACATTTTGTTTTGATCCATTCTCCAGATAATGCTGAGCAGTAATGTGTTACGAAAAGCTGAAAGTTAGTTTCTTACTGTAACATACATGTCAACAATTAACTAAGTTATAGTCACTTACCCCAAGACCAGTTGATGCAGGTTACCCCAACCAGAAGAGCAATTAATATGGAACTTTTCACATTCATGTTGGGTGGTTTGGAGAGGTTTGCACAGCACAGTCACCACAGATTCAGAGATCCCAAATTCAAATTATTTCCGGCTAAATGTAGCTCTGCAGTTGGAAAGAATCCACCCCCATCCTAACTTTTTATTGGATGAAGAGGAAATACCCAGGATGGTAGTTTATCAAAAACTGGCAAGGTGATTACATTTGCACTTCTTTCCCAATAACTGGAATAGATTCAGCTCCAGTCAAATAAGGCTGAAGAAATGTAAGACTGGACAACGTCCTGTGATAAGCTGCTAGCTTGGTCCCCTTTTTAACTGCACTCATCCACAAAAGAACCTTGACCATCTATGCATTTCGAGCATCAGTCTTCGAGTGAAGAAGAGCAATAGTTTCACATCTAATCTGCGTCTTCAGGCTCTGGATAAGCTCTATAAATCCATTTGTTATGTCCCCAGACAATGAGGAATTCAGGTATTGCACTCTATCAGGCCTACTCAGGACTCAGCACTGGTGTGTACTGCAGAACTGATAGCAAAATTACTATAAAGGACAGATATCACAGTTCTGCTGCTATTGGAGTTGTTATCTCTCAGCCTTCAGTGCATGAAGGAAGAGATCAGATTCTACAGTCGGAAAAAGCAGCCCAGACGAATGAAATAAACTTTCCCTTCCAGCAGCCATAGGTTTTTCTTCAGTTTTGCAAACATTTAAAAAGAAAAGTTAATTCATAGATTCCCTTTTAATCCATTCAACTGGCGAGTAAATAACCGAAGATCTGCATGCAGCATAATGATGCAGGCTGATAATAGTGTATATATCACAAGCTATAACTGTCTGGTCTAATGAAGATTAACTGATTGCTTCTATTATATCAGTATAACTGCTCATTTCAGTTATTAATCAAAATTTTATTTGCGTCATTGTTTTGAAAAATCTTTCTTTTTTAAATGTTTTCCTTCGACTGGCAGAGGAGTTTACCCCAACTGATTAAGCTGGACCACTTCCCAGTCCTGGGGTCCAGGCGATCAAATAGGTTAACAAACTCAACCCGGATACTTAAGATAAAACATCCTCCCTCTGGTTCGGCACAGAAGACTCAGCAAAACAAATCAAATTATGCAACGCCATCAAACATAAATCACTGTCAACAGGAACCAGGGGGCTGGTGAAATGGAAATGTTCCCCAGAGACAGTGGAGATTGCCTTGAAATGTGATTTATCTAAATCACTGTCTGTTTCTGTCTGAATATGTTCATGTGATTCACCTCAGGATGTTTGCCCACGTTTTAGGTGCTATATAAATGCACATTGTTTGGAGGTTAAATTGTGAGAACTGCTTGATCTACGTTCCCTTAGTATAGATTTTTATAAAATGACATGATTGAAGTGTTTAAAATGTTAAGAGAATTTGATAGTTTCAATTTCTATTTCTATCTAATCTAAACTGAGATGTCAGTCTAGTCCATAAAGGGAGCAAATTACTGCAGATGCTGGAATCTGTACAGAAAACAAAAAACGCTGGAGATCACAGTGGGTCAGGGAGCATCCATGGAGCGAAAGCAAGCTAACGTTTCAAGTCTAGATGACTCTTCAACAGGGCTCTGATGAAGAAGTATCTAGCTTGCTTTCTCTCCATGGATTCTCCCTGACCGACTGTGATCTCCAGCGTTTTTTGTTTTCCCCGCAAAGTGTGTTGTGTTGTCAGAGGTGAGATTCTTTGATGAGATGTTAAATGAACCCTTTCCATCTGGTCAGATGGATGACATTGTTTGAAGAAGTGCTGTGAGTTCTCTGAGTGTCCTGGCCAATATATACATCCCAAAAAAACATTGAATTCTTATGTTGATTATCAGATTGTTCTGTGTACAAATTGACTCGGTCCTTAGCCCATATAATCAAAGTGGGTCCAGGTCAAAATTCACTATTGGTGATGAATCTATCTGAAATATTTTGCAGATATGAAAGTTGGCATTATATTGCAGAATTTTAAAAATATCCAGAATAAAATGCCTCTAGATTTTGCTCATAACCTTGCACAAAGACTTTTAGCAAACCATCCAACTACTCACAGAGTAAATTGAATTATGCTGTGCCTATTAGGAAAGCATTAACTCTAACATTATCTGAAAGCATATTTCTTCCCAAATGCGTACTTTGTGTCTTGTAGGTGTGTCACTTGTATTTAGCTGAGTTCTAGTTCACCTCAATGACAATAAAATACTACTGTTCACACTTATAAGAACAACAATATGCATTTATATAGCATATCAAAATGTCCCACAACGTTTCAGAGGAATGACTATCAAATAAGTGAGCTACAGAAGGAAATATTGGGACAACTGCCCATTGAGTTAGATAAATATGTCAAATTAGGACATTATTTTTGTTGAGATGCAATTGAAAGATAAAGGGAGTAATGGAGCCCTAGGAGGTTGATCTGTTTTGTAGGAGTGTTCATCCCCATTTCTAGGCCTCTTTTAATCCTGAAATGATACCAGACACTTTCTGTTGTCTTACAAACAATGTTTGTGTTGGACACCCTGCTTTCCACCCACATTAGCACTGTTCACTTCAATATTCTCCAAAGGATCGAATTCAGAGCAGGCCCTGGTAAGATCCAAGCCAACAACCTTTCACCTATAAGCCCAATGCGGTACCGACAATAGTGACTTGTGTTTGGTGAGAGCCCAGGACCCAGGCGAGAGATGATGGTTGCCCTCTCATGCAAAGCCCTATTCATCACCCACCAACTCAATAAACAGTCTCGTTCAATACATTTAAACCACTGGCCATCGCAGCCTTGTTATTTAAAATTTTCCCTGGTTTAGAGTAAACACAATATCACAGCACTAGCCGTGAGTTACTGCAGTTATTTCAGTTGTGAAACAGCTCTCTTAACACATGGCGCCTGCTTTATTTAATCCCCACCCCCATTTTCACAGGCAAATTCTTCACTGGATCCTATACGGCAGCTGCAGAATAAAGAAGGGGGCTGTTTTTTGGCTTCTTATCAGAGTTCATCACGATAATATTGCCGGAACGTAACACTGATTTGACTTTTATACTTTAATTGCGGTATCAAGATGGAAAAGAAATCTGCCACAGAACGCAATGGGAATCAGCATCACCTAAATATTCCTGATAAATAATTGATACTTAATCACAGTGGGACAGGAAACCTCCTTATTCCAATGATTTTCTAATGCTTTTTTCCTTAAACAGCTGAATAAACATTGCAATGACCCAAATTATCATTGAGGTAATGACAACAGTTTTAATCAATGTGACCCAATAAGGCCATTCATAAAATTTGTCCCATGGGACTTGTACCAATTGAAAATAATGAGAATTCTTTACATTTCTGGCTGTGAAAAGGGTTAATATCGCTTTTTGCTGCAGTCCCCAAAGAGAAATTTAGGATGATTGTTAGTATTGAATTACGTCAAGGTACCTTTCACATCTGGCTCACTCATTTTAATTCAATATATACTTATTTTGCATTTTGCCTGATGAATTTGTGGGCAATCCTTTCATAAAATATATACTGAAAGATCATAATTCATTGCTTTATTACCTTGACAAGAAGTAAGGGTTAAAACACCCAATTGGGGAGACTGTACAATATATCTACTTATTTTTAAATCTGGAAAAAGGCGATTTATAATGATTAGACATCGGTTCTGGCTTGGCAAAACGCTTTGCTCTTTGAGAATGCAGTGACCTTTCCAAAAATACAATTATCCCTCCCGTTCTTCAGGGAATCCTACTCTAACTCATTATGTAACTTGTACTATATTCTTTTCACAAAACACTTGACCTGCAATTTTAACTGAATGCGTTTTCTTCAATAATGTATCTTCTAACAAAGAGACCACTAGCAGCCTGAAAAATGTTAACACAGATTTAAATTAATGAGCGAGATTAAGACAGATATCTAAGGAGGAGACCGGATAGTAAGACAAATAGTATAATTGAATCTTAGATCAAATCAGACCTCACACTTCTGCTTAAAGAATTCAACTAAATCCTTGTTTATTGTTTATTTCCTTGTCTCCATCTTCTCTCTCACTCTCTCTTCCTTAATCTGTAAGATTTTAAAACCAAGTTTGATGACACCTGATCATTCTACCTCATCCTCGCTCCTTTTCTGTGAAATGTGCAGCTTTGCCTAACCCTTTGCCTTCCCTTTCCAGTTTAAAATAGTAGCATTTGTCATGAGCCCTGTTTTTACATTTTGAGTGGTGATTTTACAAATAGTGACTGACACCTAATAATGCACTCTCTTGGCACAGGGCAATCACAGAGGTTGTTGATGACAGCGGGGAAAGGGTATAAATAATCCCTGCTAGGCTGTCCTTTTTTGTGATCTGTGTTGTTTTATCAGTTTTTTATACTGAAGACCAGTGACTGCAAATTGAGCCTACATTATGAATTCTTTTATTCATTCATGGTATGTGGGTATCGCTGCTCATCCAGCATTTATTGTCCATCCTTAATGCCCAGAGTTAAGAGTCAACCACATTGCTGTAAGTCTGGAATTAAAGGTAGGCCAGACCAGGTAACTATGGTAGATCTCCTTTCCGAAAGGACATTATGTGGAAATGCCAGTATTGGACTGGGGTGGACAAAGCAAAAGTCATATGACACCAGGTTATATTCCAACAGGTTTATTTAAAATCACAAACTTTCGGAGCACTGCTCCTTCGCTAGATGAAGTCACCTGGCGTCATGTGACTTCTGACCCTTAAAGGACGTTAGTGAACCAGATGTTTGTTTTTCTCACAATCAATAACAGTAAAGGATCATTGACCAAAAGGAAGTCATTTAATCCTCACAGACTGCACCGTTATTCATTAAGATGATATGGCTGAGCTCTTAAGTGATTTTGATTTATATCAACAGCAAGTCGACTATTCCTATCACACGTTTAATGTAGTCAAATATCCCATGGAACTTGTGAGGTATATTACCAACAAAATGTGACACCAAAGAAATGGGTGGGGGAGTCTTTCACCAGTTAGTGAGCTTTGACAACAGGCATTTAATTAGGTGAGTGGGGGCCAGGTTTGAATAATGTCACTTTCCAAACTTCCAACTGAAAAGGGACAGCACGGGTTTCTCAACAGCTCTTCAGCCGCCAGTCAAGACTTCCCGATGCCACAACAAGATTCTATCCATTACCAAGGATGACCAAAAACCTAATTAAAGACTCAGGTTTGATGAATGCACAAATGGATCCAGGAGCTTCAGCAGTTGAAGATCTGGCCATCAGTTCTCAACCCATTAAAATTGGAGATAACAAGCTGGATGAACACAGCAGGCCAAGCAGCATCAGAGGAGCAGGAAAGCTGACGTTTCGGGCCTAGATCCTTCTTCAGAAATGGGGGAGGGGAAGGGGGTTCTGAAATAAATAGGGAGAGAGGGGGAAGCGGATGGAAGATGGATAAAAGAGAAGATAGGAGGAGAGGAGACACACAGGTCAAAGAGGCGGGGGTGGAGCCAGTAAAGGTGAGTGTAGGTGGGGAGTTAGGGAGGGGATAGGACAGTCCAGGGAGGACGGACAAGTCAAGGGGGTGGGATGATGCCAGTAGGTAGGAGATGGGGGTGGGGCTTGAGGTGGGAGGAGGGAATAGGTGGAAGGAAGGACAGGTTAGAGAGATGGGGACAGGCTGGGCTGGTTTTGGGATGTGGTAGGAGGAGGGGAGATTTTGAAGCTTGTGAAGCCCCCATTGACACCATTGGGCTGCAGAGTTCCCAAGCGAAATATGAGGTGCTGTTCCTGCAACCTTCGGGTGGCAGCGTTATGGCACTGCAGGAGGCCCAGGATGGACATGTCATCTGAGGAATGGGAGGGGCAGTTGAAATGGTTCGCGACTGGGAGGTGCAGTTGTTTGTTGCGAACCAAGCATAGGTGTTCCACAAAGCGAACCCCAAGCCCCCGCTTGGTTTCCCTGATGTAGAGGAAGCCACAACAGGAACGGCAGATACAGAGTACCACATTAGCAGATGTGCAGGTGAACATCTGTTTGATGTGGAACGTCTTCTTGGGGCCTGGGATGGGGGTGAGGGGGGAGGTGTAGGGGCAGGTGTAGCAATGTGATATACTGTATCCGCTGTTCCCATTGTGGCTTCCTCTACATCAGGGAAACCAAGCGGAGGCTTGGGGACTGCTTTGTGGAACACCTACGCTCGGTTCGCAATAAACAACTGCACCTCCCAGTCGCGAACCATTTCAACACCCCCTCCAACTCCTTAGACGACATGTCCATCCTGGGCCTCCTGCAGTGCCACAATGATGCCACCCGAAGATTGCAGGAACAGCACGTTATATTTCGCTTGGGAACCCTGCAGCCCAATCGTATCAATGTGGACTTCACAAGCTTCAAAGTCTCCCCTCCCCCAACCACATCCCAAAACCAGCCCAGCTTGTCCCCGCCTCCCTAACCTGTCCATCCTCCCACCTATCCCCTCCTCCCACCTCAAGCCCCACCCCCATCTCCTAACTACTAGCCTCATCCCGCCCCCTTGACCTGTCTGTCCTCCCTGGATTGACCTATCCCCTCCCTAACTCCCCACCTACACTCACTTTTACTGGCTCCATCCCCACCGCTTTGACCTGTGTGTCTCCTCTCCACCTATCTTCTCCTTTATCCATCTTCTATCCGCCTCCCCCTCTCTCCCTATTTATTTCAGAACCCCCTTCCCCACCCCTATTTCTGACGAAGGATCTAGGCCCAAAACGTCAGCCTTCCTGGTCCTCTGATGCTGCTTGGCCTGCTGTGTTCATCCAGCTCTACACCTTTTTATCTCAGATTCTCCAGCATCTGCTGTTCCTACTATCTCTGAAACCATTAAAATTGGAGATGGTTGAAGTGTGAGAACACCTAGGAGGGCTAAAGGAGATTGTGGATGAGGCCATATCTTCACTTAACTAATTTATCTATCTCCACGCTGAAATTTCAATTTGTCCGACGTTTCCATAACTTTGGGGGAGAATGTTTGAGATTTCCAACAAAGGCAGTCTGAAAAGTATTTCTTGATTTGTGCCTAATTGGTCCAACTCTAATTTTCAGATGGTCCCTCTGGATCCACAGGAAATAGCTCTTATGTATCTACCAACAATGACTCCACTTCAAAACATACTATTTCTTCAGCTGTAATAAACATTGGCATTTCCTGACTATTAATTGTATATTAATTTCATGTTTAACTGTATGCATATGAACTGGTGTTCTACCTGTTTTCCAATAAGTTGAGGGTCTTGAGGCACAGTTGTCACGTTCCTACTGCTGGGCCAGGAGGTCCACATTCAAGTCCATGTGATGACCAGAGAGGTGTATGGTTGGTTAACACAAAGCTAAATAAACTAATGCAGAACAAACTGAAAGTGTAGTTGTTGGATTTTGAAGTGCATCTTAATCTCTCTCGCTCTCTCTAAAAGTTTAGAAGTCTGAAAAGGCTGGGCTGCAGTTCGTGTATTTCACCAGTTGGCTTTCTGGAACTGAATACTGCAGTGATTGGATTGAGGTTGGGAAAGTAGATGTCATTGACTATGAGATCCCTGATTGGGGTTGTTATCTTGGGCCAATCAGGGAGTCCTGGCTGACAGATATAAACAGGACTCTCAGAGATTCTCCTCACACGAGGGTCTGGCTGGGAGCTAGCCAGTCAGAGTTCATGTATTGTGCTTGTGTAAATAAAGGGTGACTTGGTGACAGGATACTCGCCTCTATGGAGTTATTTCAAACACTGATGTTGCAAAAGGCACCATATGAATGCAAGAGCTTCTTTCTGCTACAATATTACATCCCTTTAGCATTTTAAATACATTGATTCAATCACCCCATAGCATTTTCACTCAATGGAATACAAGTCAGATCTATTTAATTTGCATTGATAATTTTGCCCTGTAAATCTGATTCCCAAGGTTTTGTTCACCTGAAGCTTAATTTCCACCCACTTTGGGGGAGTTAATTCAGCAATGAAGCGAACAAATGCTATGGTCACCATTATCACAAGAGAATTTGAGTATAGGAGTGAAAATAATGTCTTACTGACATTATATAAAGCCTCAGTGAAACCGCACTTGGAACATTGTGTGCAGGTTTGGTATCTTTATTCAAGGAAAGATACACTTGCCTTGGAGTGAGTGAAATGCAAATCCAACAAACTAATTCCCAGGATGGAGGGATTGTCCTATGAGGAAAGATTAATTAAACTGGGTCAATATTCTCTGGAGTTTAGAAGAGTCAGAGGAAATCTCAAAAAAAATTCTTGCAGTGCTTGGCAAGGTAGCTGCAGGAAGAGTGTTTCTCCCAGCTGACACTCTAAAACCAAGGACCACAATCTCATGATAAGATACAGGTCATTTAGGACTGAGATGAGAATCAGTTTCTTCACCCAGAGATGAATCTTTCAAATTCACTACTCCAAAGGCCTGTGCAGGCTTAGTCATTAAATGTGCTCGACAACAAGAGGTAAAAGGATAGTGCAGGAAATAGTTTTGAGGTTGAAGATTGCGCAGCAAAAATCTTACTGACAGGTGAAGTAAGTTTGAAGGGTTGATGGCGTGCTCCTGCTTGTATTTCTTGTTTCCTTATGTTTATTTTGGATTCCTACACCCTTGAGACATAGTCAACATCCTATTACACTGAAAGAGGACTTTAAGGAAATTTTATAGGTAGCTTATGACATAGTGCATCACATAAACATACACAATTTGAGCAGAAACCATACAGGGCAACTTTTCCTGGATCGATACAGATTCTATTAAATCTTGTGAGTATAGCAAATGCAGGAAAAGTGACCAGGGCACTTTATGAATCCATGAGTGTGTGTGTGCATGTGTATGTGCGTGTGTGTGTGCATGTGTGCGTGTGTGTGTGTGTGTGTGTGTGTGCGCGTGTGTGTGTGGATGTGTGCGGCGTATTCCTTTCCATTTGATTTTCCAAATCTGTTTCACTAAGAAGTCAAAAGCACCATATGGCAGAAACAGAAGACATTCCACCTCAGGCATTAACTAGCTAATATTAATACAAAACGATCAACTGAACAAATTTAGTGCGACATGCAAACATCGCCTTGGAAGCAATTTTGCATTATGAATAAAAATGATGTTTGTCAGAAGTTCAGTGTGAACCACAACAACGGAGTGAAGTTGATGGATTTATGCCCACAGTGGTAGAATACCAAACAGTCTGCAGTTAATGGCACAGCAAAGCTGAGGGGCCTGGGTTAAGTATGTATGATTTGGAAGGGAATGCGCTGGTTAATTTATAATTACAATAATTACCTACAGATGGCAATTGAATTTGTTGAATCAGCCTTCACCCTTTAAAAGAATTTGTTTTGTACCATACACAGAAATCAATTTTTAATTGCATTGAGCTTTGTATATTGTTAAATACAGTTAAATTCTAGTAGCTCGTGGCAGAATAATCATGATATACAAGAAACTAAATTCTATTGCATTTTCTCCAATCCAATTTCTCTTTTATACAAAGGAGGATTGTTTTCCTGTAATGATTGGGAAGTTGTTGGCGCACAATCATTGGTCTATCAAAATGTTTGCATCAACATTTGAATGAATTTTTAACAAAACTGACCACTGTTAAGTTCTTTAAAAAGTTTGCCTGCAATCAACAAGAAGAGACCTCACAGAATTAATACATTGATGATTAGACAGATTCAGAAAAAAAAATGGAAATTTCTTGAAGATCAGCTCAAGGTAAGAATTGAATTCAGGATTAATGGAGGTTAACACCCTCCAACTCATATCAGACAGACAGCCAACCTCCAGAGTCTTTTGAGCAGGTTGTTGCACAACGCTGCGGCAAAAGGCTTGAGTGAGACTCTTCAAAAGAGGAACTGACAGACAGACCCATTGAGTTAGTCATTGCCATCACATCAGTAAAAGTCTTAATAAGGGATCTTTTCAGAAAGAAGAAGGGCTATATATTAATGCATTACTCGTAAGGATGAAGCCATAGTGACAGGCCAACAACAACGACATGCTTTAATTGTACCCCATACTATTACTGTAATTGGCAAAGCCACAACATCTGGACCAGATGTGGCTTGTTACACATCCCCAGAAATCTGTCCAGCTTTTCTTCATATCCTTGCGGTACGTTACACCTAGGGGTGTTGGGCATGAGCTGGAAATCTACATCCAAACACCAAACCAGGCCTCAGAACGCAACACAGATGGCCAACAAAACCATAACACCAGCAGCAGGGAAAGTGTTGAGAAGCTGCACAAAGACAAACACATCGAAGAGGTTCAGAGTGAACTAAACCAAGGACAATTTTCACTTTGCATATTATTAACCTCACACACCATGTCGACATTGTAAGGTGATCGGAAGCTTTTACAGCCATTACAACACATGTGGAAAGCTAAAATTGATACATGAGTTAGCACCAATATATTATCACGACACATCCAAGTGGATGTATACAGCAAGTGACACTGCGTGGTACAGCCTGTGAGAGACCATCTCACAGTGTATATTAGATCATTTCTGTGCATTAGCAGAATCACGCTGCAGTGGTAAAATGCAAGCTCACCTTAGCTTCTAGCCATTTTCTTTCTGATTGATGCCGATGGTCCAACAGTGGCCAGAATACTTGTATGCACAGACCTCAGTATAGTCACAATTCATGAGACTTAAACCACATACACACACAGTTTGGAGAAATAGCCGACAAGTGATGGAGTCAAAATCAGACGACGGTCTCTGAGGTTTGAAGTGAGAGATAAACCAGGAATCAGGATGCTCCTCAATCTCCAAAACTTTCTCAGGGTTGCACTTAGACCAGAGCCAGTGTGACCAATTGCAATTGGGAACTGCCAAAGATGAGCACTTACAAGAGTTGCAAAGGATCATTATCCAGGGGCTGGCCTGATGTTATTCATTTTGGGTCGTACAGAGATAAACTTGGTATGTCTCATCTAGTCATCTTCAAGGGCAAACAATTCCTAATACTAAAAGCATTACAGCATGATATCTTGTTCATGTTACACCAGAGGTACGTGGGTATTGAACATACAAGATGGCTAACATATGAATGTGTGCACTGATGAATCAGGATATTCAATGACTTGTGAGGCATGTTAACCCCAGCAATGGAGAAAGCTTCTATATTCACAAGATATTCTATCCACTCCTTGGATTAAAGCAGAAACAGACCCCCAACGACACTGGGTGGAGAAGGTCACATCCTTGTGATAGATTACTTCTGTAAATTTCCCATTGTTTGACTTCTTAGCAACACAATATTTATGTCCAGTTTCTAACGGTATAGCATAAGCATTATTGCATCAGGGAAAAAATCTCAGTGGAGACAAAACTCATAACAAGCAGAATCATTTTATCGAAAGCTACAAAGGGACAAATGCCACGTATATAGGAAAAGGATTCCCTCGTTGGTCTGGGGCTTTGTAACTTGTTTATAAAGTCGTTACCCTCGAATTTGGATGCACTTAAGAAATAGGAATAGGAGTAGGAGTAGGCTATTCGGCCCATCAATGCTCCAGCATTCAGGTAGATCATAGCTGATCTTCTACCGCAACACCACTTTCTCACATTCTCATCATACCCCTTGATATCTTACCATAGATTTGCCTCAAACTCTTCCACAAAATTACTGTTATTTTTGTTTACTTATTATTGAGGTGGAGGCCTTGCTGTCTGGGCCAGCATTTATTGCCCATCTTGACTTGCCCTTTGATATGAGTGGCTCATTAGGACCATTTCAGAGGGCAATTAAGAGTCAACCACATTGCCATGGGTCTGGAGTTGCGTGTGGGCCTATCAAGTAAGGACGGCAGATCTCCTTCCCCGAGGACACTGGTGAACCAGATGATTTTTTACAACAATCAATAGTGGATACTTGGTCACTAGTAGGTTAGTTTTTAGCCCCAGATATTTGTTAAATTCAAATTTCACCATATGTCATGGTGGGATTTGAACCTTGTCCTTGAAGCATGAGCCTGGGGTTTTGGATTACACATCAATTGATGTTACAATCAAATCATTGCCTCCTCACTAAACTGTATTTTTGTTTAAAGCTTTTAACTTCTGGCATTTTGAAATATATAACAATATTGTGATGTCATTCAGCAGGACATAGAGACAGATCAGGGGAGTGGGACTAGACTAAATAGCTCCTCTCAAAGAGTTGGCAAAGGTACAATGGGCCAGATGGCCTCCATCACTGCTGCATTGGGGGCATGCATGCTTCAGTTTTGAGAAAAGGAAACCTAAGGCATAATGAAAGTAATAAGAGTAACTAAGGACAACATCACAATACACATAGAAATACTTATCAGTAACAGACATCCGTACAAAACCACAGCTGTTGTATAAGATGCTGGTCCTAAAAGGGTAAAAATGTTGGAGATGGTAGTAAGCCCTGCACTGTCTGATGAAGTCACACAATTTTAGGTGGATAAGAGGTTGTCTAGTCTGAGGTCCCAATGGAGATAGACATGTCTTCTTTGACTCCTGATAGTCTTTGATAATTGTGCCTGACTAGTTAACGTAACTTGTACCGATTGCTATCATGCAACAAGCAGCAGCTTGTTGTGTAATCTGTTCTCATTAAGGCTCCATAACAGTTTACCCTCGACCACTGCTGAATAAAATGGCTCCTAAACCTGACACCCAACTCTCCCCCTGGAACTGAACGCCTACTTTTGCTGGACTCAGCATCCATCCGTCCTGAAAACTCCATTGAACTGCCTGATTCCCCCTTGCCATCTTGCATCCTATCACCCTACCAACCCAGCTCCCTACTTATCAGAAATGATGAAGGGTCTAGACCTGAAACGTCAGCCTTTCTGCTCCTAGGATGCTGCTTGGCCTGCTGTGTTCATCCAGCTCTGATGTTTCTTTTCAGCTTGGTTTACTATAAATGCAGGCAAGAACTAACGTTCATTACTGAGAACTAGGGGAGGCAATGGCCTAGTGGTATTATCACTAGACTATTAATTGAGATTCCCAGTTAATGTCCTGGGGACCCTGGTTCAAATCCCACAGTGGCAGCTGATGGAATTTGAAACAAATAAGAACCTAGAATCAAGAGTCTACTAGTATTGTTTACTTGGGCTTTAGTAAAACCTTTGACAAGGTTCAGTGTGGTAGATTGATTAGTAAAGTTAGATCACATGGGATTCAGGGTGAGCTTTCCAATTGGAAACAAAATTGGCTGAATGGCAGAAGACAGGGAGATGGGGGAGAGTTGTTTTGTGGACTGGAGGCTTGTGACTAGTGGTGTTCCACAGGGATCGGTACTGGGGCCACTTTTGTTTGCCATTTATATAAATAGATTTAGATAAGAACACAAAAGACATGGTTAGTAATTTTGCCGATGACACCAAGATGGGTGGTAGAGTGGATAGTGAAGAAGATTATCTAAGATTACAAAGAGATCTTGATCAATTGGGTCAATGGGTTGAAGAGTGGCAAATGGAGTTTAATTTGGATAAATGCAACGTATTAAATTTTGGTAAAACAAACATGGGCAGGACTTAATTAAAAGTAGGACCTTGGACAGTGTTGTAGAACAGAGAGACCTGGAGGTTCAGGTACATAATTCTTTGAAGTTTACATCACATATAGATAGGGTAGTCAAGAAAGCATTTAGCATGCTTGCCTTCATTGCTCAGACTTTTGAGTATAGGATTTGGGCTGCCATGTTGAGGTTGTAAAGGACATCGGTGAGGCCTCTTCTGGAGTACTGTATCCAGTTCTGGTCTCCCTGTTATGGGAAGGATATTAATAAGCTGGAGAGGATTCAAAAGAGATTCACCAGGATGTTGCTGGGAATGGAGAGTTTAAACTATAAGGAGAGGCTGGATAGGCTGGGACTCTTTTCACTGGAACGTAGGAGGTTGAGAGGTGACCTTATAGAGGTTTATAGAATCGTGAGGAGTATAGATAAGGTGAATGACAGGTGGGGGATTTCAAGAGTAGGGGGTATATTTTTAAGGTGAGAGGAGAAAGAGTAAAAAAAAATACATGGGCAATTTTTTACGGAAAGTGGTTTGTGGGTGGAGTGAACTTTCAGAGGAAGTGATGGATGTGGGTACAGTTACAATGTTTAAAAGACATGGAGATAAGTTCATGAATAAGAAAGGTTTGAAGGATATGGGCCAAGCACAGTTAGGTGGGACTAGTTTACTTTGGAATTACGGGCGGCATGGATTGGTTGGACCGAAGGGTCTGTTTTTGTGGTGTATGACTCTATGACGGCTATGAAACCATTGTCAACTGTCAGGAAAATCTATCTGGTTTCAGTAATGTACCTAGGGAAAGAAAGGGAAGTGCTGGCCTACATGTGACTCAGACCCACAGCAACCTGGTTGACCATTAATTGACCTCTGGGCAATTAGGGGTGGGCAATAAATGAAGACCAAGCCAGTGATGCCCACAATCCCAGTGAATAATAAAGAAAAAACTCGTATCAGAAACAAGAGGAGTACATTTTCAGAGGCTGGGTCTCATACAATCAGGGTTTGCTTACGTTGCACTTTAGCTGAAAGCTAAGAGAAAGAGGCTGTTACGTGGACAAAAAGGACCAGAAGTGAATGAGAATGAAATTTGTACTCTTAAACATGCAGAGATCGGAGAGCTTATGGAATGAGGAGATCAAATGGATGGGAGGCATTGTGGGAGGGTTTATTGTAGATTGAACATAAAAGGAGCTCCTTGAAAATCCATCATATTTTCCGTAATATTTTGAATGTCAAAAAGACAACTGCTAAGGCAATGTGTCAATTAAGAGACAAGGCACATATGAGCAAGCTAAGGTCCCTTGTAATGAAGCTATTGTAAATCAGCCTGAAAACCACTGGACATTTAGCTGTGAACACTGGCCAAGGCTGTGTCCTCAGTACTGCTCTCAGCAAATACAGAATACCAAAGCACATTAATTCTGATTGTTTTAACCTACAGAAACAAATCTCTCCTGATAAATCATGTTCTTTACCCATCCGTCCGAGAACAACTTGTGCAGATAACATCTCCATTTATTATTGCAATGTTTGACAGATCCATAAATTGAGAGTCAAGCAATGTGGGCCTCGCCGTCTGTCTGAGATTGTCGTTGGTATTCTGCTAGTTAAATACATCAGGAAATACAGAGGTTTGTGAAGTAAATATTAAGGACACTCCTGGTTATAATGGGCTGGTCCATTTAACTTCAGTGAAAGCTCATTTTCAGAAAGAATAATTAGGGGAAAGAAGAACAGGCACTTAAAGAGGTTTGAGTTCATTAAGAAGAGCCAGCATGAAATGTAAATAAAACAGGTCAAGCTTGAGTAATCAATTTGATATTTTCTCATTGCAGAGCAGGTTGTGGAAGGGAATGCAATGGATGCTGTCTATATTGATTTTAAGAACGTGTTTGACAGAGCGCCACATAAAAGGTTGTTTAATAAAACATGGGATAGGAAGGTCAGTGTCAACTTGGATAAAATAATTGGCTTAAGGACAGAAAATGGTGAGTTGTGGCAGAGAGTGATTTTTCAGACTGAGAGCATGGTCAATGATGTTCCCAAGGGTCAGAGCTACAGTCGCTGCTTTTTAATGGATTTAAATGACTGGAAGATTGGACAGCAAAGTAAAATTTTAAAGTTTTCCAATTATTCCAAACTTGGAGGTATGGCAAATAATGAGGATGGTAGCAATTGACAACCACAGAACATGAATAGGTTAACAGAATGGATGGACAGGTGAAAGATAGAATTTAATACAGAGAAATGTCAGGTGATGTGTTTTGGGAGAGGGGTTATGAAGTAGCAGTTTGGATTGATAGGGATGGAGGGACCTAGGGTTCACGTCTAAAGATCTTTGAATGTGACATGAAATAGTGAGAGGGTAGTTATTAGACATATTAGACATATGGGATCATGGGCTTCACAAAATAGACAGAGTATAAAAGCAGAACCTTTATAATGTACTGGTTAGCCCATAAGGAGAGTGTCACATTGAATTCTAGTCCCCACAACTTACAAAGAACACAAGATTCCTTGAAAGGTTGCAGAAGAGATTTACCAGAATATTTCTACGAATGAGGAATTTTAACGACAAGGTTAGGTTAGAGAATTTAGGGTTAATCTCCTTGGAGCAAAGCAGTCTGAGTGAAGATTTTACAGACATGTACTTGATTGCGAAGTGCTCAGGAAAAGAAATGCTCCCAACCAGCTGAATGTACAAAGGTTAGGTGAGACAGATTTGAGAGTTTGGGCAAGAGATATGGAGCAATGTAAAGAAGAACATTTTTACTCAGTCAATGGTAACAATTAGGTACTGTCTACCTATGATGGTGTTGGAATTGGAGATAATTAATGATTTCTATGAAACAGAACATGGGGAAATAAACTTACAGGACTTCAGTGATACAATGGACAAATAGGACTGAATGGGTTGCTGTAAAAAGAACTAGCATGGACTCAATGGTTGAATGGTCTCTTTCTGTGCTGAAGTAATGCTATGGTTCTACAAAATAACGCCAGAAAGATTTAGCTTCCATTTGGTTCAAATTAGTTCTGGAAAACCCCAGCAAAAATTCTACTATTTTGCTTACAGTGCAGGGAAGGCCTTTCAACCCGTTAGTGGAGTGATCCAAAATTAAACCCATTCCCTCCTCAGAGCTTTGTATTTTCATGCTTAACTTGTTTATCTATTTCTCGTTTAGAAGGTTACAATAATCACTAACTCAACCATTTCCTTTCTGTAGAGAATTCCAGCATTCCTGCAAAAAAAAATCTTTCTCCTCACTCTCAATGCGAATAATAAAGGGGGATTTTAATTGAATCAATCGGAATCAAGTGTATTCTAGTTATTTTTCCTTTCCTTTATATGTGGGTGTATTTTGGATCTATAGAAGAGAGCTTTCCTATACTACTCAGAGAATGATAGAATTCTAATTCTAGGATAAATATTCCCAATCCATGAAAATTCTGTGGCAACCTGTCATTCAGCCTTTCTCAGAGTACCCTATGTCATAAGAAACATAAGAACTGGGAGCAAGACCAGGCCATTCGGCCCCCTAGCCTGCCACCATTTAATATGATCTCATCTCATCCTGAACTCCACTTTCCTGCCGACTCCCCATAACCTTTCAATATGCTGCTAATTAAAAATCTAACTACCTGCTTCTTAGATTGACTCAGTGTCACAGAATCCATCACACTCTGGGATAATGATTTCCACAGGTTTGCAAACCTTTCAGTGAAGTAATTTCTCCTCATCTCTGTTTTAAATCTGCTACCCGTTATCCTAAAACTACAACCTTTCATGCTAGATTGTCCCACAAGGGGAAATATCCATTCTATGTCTACTTTGTTGATCCCCTTTAGCATCTTACACACCTCAATTAGATCTCCTGTCATTCTTCTAAACTCCAGAGAGTATAGGCCTAAACTGCTCAATCTCTCTTCAGAAGACAAACCCCTCATCTATAGAATCAATCTGGTGAACCTCCTCTGAACTGTTTCCAATATAACTACATTCCTCCTCAAGTCAGGGGATGAAAATTGTACGCAATACTCCAGGTGCAGTATCACTAGTGCCTTGTACATTTACAGCAATTCTCTACATTTAAACTCTATTTTTATCAATAAATTATAAAAATTCATTTGTCTTCCTCGATTGTCTGCTGTATTTATAAACTAGTTTTCTGTAATTCATGCACAAGGACATCCAGACCCGTCTGCAATAAAGCACTGTGGAGGTTCTCTCCATTTAGATAACAAGTTGTCTTTCTATTCCTCCAACCAAAACGGACAATCTAATTATCTCCACATCTCCAGGTGTATAAAGACAGCTGCATCGTAACTAGGAACTACTGAGTTTTTCCAATAGAATAACCAGTCTTTTTGTGCAATGCCTTGATTCAGTTGAGTCAACAATTTCATTTATAAATGCTGAAATGAGAAGAAAGACACTTGAGATTTTCTAACAATGTTTCCACACTGTTTGTTTGTGTTTATATAGGGATATTGCTGGCCTATCAGTTCATATATAGGAACATTTAAACATCAATTACTATCTGCCCTATTTTTTCTGTTCACAGAATGCTTAATTCTCGGGATTATTTTCAGGAGGACATTTTCTTCCGATTTTTACATTTTTCAGCCAAGATGGAGAACAAGGGACCAGGCTTCTGTTAATGCAACTCTGCACGTTCATTAGGAGGTCATTGTAAGATGTTGGGAACCACAGGACTTTGTATTTTGGGTCAAGATCTAATAGATTTTCCAACCCTACACTGAGAGATAGTAAGAACTGCCGATGCTGGATTCTGAGATAACACAGTGTGGAGCTGGAGGAACACAACAGGCAGAAGGGACCCAACCCGAAACATCAGCTTTCCTGTTCCTCTGATGCTGCCTGGCCTGCTGTGTTCCACCAGCTCCACACTGTGCTATCCCAACCCTACATTGTTCCCCTAGCAGATGTCTAACAGTGACTAAGGTTGAGTTGGACAATTAGTGGTAAATTCACCTCCAACAAAGGACAGCAGGAAGACTCTTGAATTTGGAATAGGAGGGCCTTCAGCATGGATGGAGCTACATTCTCCAATTACTGGTAAAGGAGGGAGGGAGGGAGACAGACTATCTCTTCCTCAAAGCACCCTCTTAGCAACTTTAACAAGCTTGAAAAACAGAAAGGACACTGGCCCACCACGGTGAATGGAGAATCCCATGCACTTGCCAAAGGTGGCAATTTGACACAATTCAAGAGGAAATTTCTTTAAGTAACATCACTGAGAACATCAATGTTACAAATATTGGGCTCCAAGGTGAGAGTTACGGTCCTTCCATAGAAGTGTGATGGGGGAGGGGTCTGATTACAGCCTAGCATTGGTAACAACATCCCATGGTGCTAATGGTCCTCGTGAGTAATGTGTGGATAAATAGGTCAACCATCCTGCCAAGTGAACAAGTCATTTCTTTTGGACATGTTTATTAACATTGTCTGGCACTGCTAGAGAGACCAGTTCTATCACAGACAACAAGGTGCAGGGCTGGATGAACACAGCAGGCCAAGCAGCATCAGAGGAGCAGAGAGGCTGACGTTTCGGGCCTAGACCCTTCATCAGAAAAGGGGGAGGGGAAGGGAGTTCTGAAATAAATAGGGAGAGAGTGGGAGGCAGATAGAAGATGGATAGAGGAGAGGATAGGTGGAGAGGAAACAAACAGGTCGAAGAGGCGGAGATGGGGCCAGTAAAGGTGAGTGTAGGTGAGGAGTTAGGGAGGGGATAGGTCAGTCCAGGGAGGACGGACAGGTCAAGGGGGCGGGATGAGGTTAGTCGGTAGGAGATGGAGGTGCGGCTTGAGGTGGGAGGAGGGGATAGGTGGGAGGAAGAACAGGTTAGGGAGGCAGGGATGAGCTGGACTGGTTTTGGGATGCGGTAGGGGGAGGGGAGATTTTGAAGCTTGTGAAATCCACATTGATACCATTGGGCTGCAGGGTTCCCAAGCGGAATATGAGTTGCTGTTCCTGCAACCTTCGGGTGGCATCGTTGTGGCACTGCAGGAGGCCCAGGATGGACATGTCGTCTGAGGAATGGGAGGGGGAGTTGAAATGGTTCGCGACTGGGAGGTGCAGTTCTATCACACGTGTGTTATTCAAAATGGAATTAATTTAATCTTCCCTGTCCTTCAGATGGAGCACAGGTTAATAAAGAAGGGAGATTACCTACTCCAGCCCTGGACATACCTTCATCAGCTTGGAGATTACAATTGGTTTGATCTGACAACCTTTTTCTACATGAAAATCCTTCTCGTCTATCCAACAATCTCCTTTTCCAAAGTTGCCGGGCAATTCCATTTAAAGCACAGGACTAGAGAACTGTGAACTCCTCTTAAATCCTATGATTCTCTGCTTCTTCCTTCGCTTCCTCCTTGTTTCTTAAGAAAATCAGAAATTGTTCCAGGAGTATCACTTCTCGAGTCTATTCCATCATTCACTAAGGCTGTGGCCAAGCTTCAAACTCAACTCCACTTTTCTGCCCAATTTCCATATTCACTGAATCCACTGTGAGTCCAAAACATCGATTGCTCTTAAAGGATGTGAAAGGCATTTGATAAAAGTCAGCATTTTTTTTCTACCTTTGTTCCCTCCCCAGCCGCTCACTGCTGTTACCAGAGTTCCAAAATTTACTTAGACAATGCTCACAGTAGAATTTCTTTCAGGTTGTCCCAGCCCTGCAGAGAACATGGGTCAAAACGAAGCTGAAGGTCTAATTCAGCACAAAGCCTGTTCCTTTGATACAGGTACCATAGTTGGGTGACCCATTAGCTGTTAAATATAAAAGAAAAGAACACAAATTCAGGCCAGCAAAAGTCAGCCTCACTTAGAGCTTGGAAAACTGTGACCACATATTAATGGAACCTAAAACATTGCAGACATTTTTACACAGTCATCAGGAAATGAACTTTCTACTTCATGTCTAACCATACCCTAGTGTCCATGCAATCCCCTTTTACGCATATTAGCATTGAATAACAAACAAAACAATCATACAAGTTAATTTTTGCTCAGGCAGACACAGAAATATCAAAGGGTACTGAAATTAAAATGCAATGGTGAGCAGTGATAGTACACTCCAGCTCCTAGAATGTCCACTGATCACAGCCAGTGACAAAGTTAGTATTTTGGATCATTGACATTTCATTATTGATGTGAAATCTTGACCCAACATTCCTCTTGTCTTTGATACTCTCTGATATATTGTGTTCCAGTATTTTCTATTTTTATTTCCAATTGTAAATTTACAATTGCAGTTATAATATTGTAGGCATTCTGAATGGAGTTGAACGCAGTGGAATCACCAGTGAATAATAACGATTCACCATATGTCCTTTCCCTCCATTGGCTGTAGTATATTGTGACGTGCAAGTGTTGAGTTTAAGTAGAATTACAAAGAATATGCAAAATAGGAGAGGTCCATTAAACCCAACTAGTCAATGTTGGCAACCCAAGCCTCCTCCCATCCTTCCTGATTAACTCTATCAGTAAAATGCTCAATTCTTCCTTTACCTATCATTGTCCCAAATCCCCCGCCAAAGGTGTTAATCCTAATTGCTTCAACTAGTCCCCTGGTAGAGAGTTCCATATTCACACCTTCATTCATTTTTTGCTATTCGGTATTCCCTGTTGAATTGCTTGGTAACTTTCTTAAATTAATATTCAATGGAAGATTAAGACGGTTCACTCACTCGGAGGTTGCTTGTCTTTTTCTGCAGCGTCTCAAAATATGTCACAGAGTCATACACACGGAAACAGCCGCTCCGGTCCAAACAGTCCATGCCGACTGTATGTTCCATGTGGGTGAGGTTGCAGTCCCATTACAATGTTTGAGGGGATTGCTCATCACTTTTTGCCTGCACTTCAGCTGCACGCTCCTGATCTTGGTAGGAGGAGGTGGTGTGAAATGTAGGGCAGAGGACCTCCTCATTACCCTGCTCCAGGGCCTAGACAAGATGGCCATTAACAAGTCCAAGCCCTGGGCTTTGAGTGGGGTATCCAGCCCAGCTGCCTGACCCTCTTCCATGGTTACATGGCATCCTTAGGGAGGTGGCATGTGACATCCACTGGTGCTGTTGACACCCTCTGTGACCAGTGGACATTGCGGGGGCTGCTAAGTATTATCACTGTCCATAATTGCATTTTAACTGAGGTTCCCTTTGATATTTCTGTTTTATTTCAGTGTCCCCCTAAGCGAAAATTAACTTCTTACTATTGTTTCTTTTGTCAACTGATGCTGAAAAACGTAAAAGGGAGGCACACGAGGGTGTTGCTATTTCGGAGGTAGAGGAAGGTAATGCTGCATTCTGTGAATAAACCTATTATTTAAAAAATGTGATATTAATATCATTTAAAATCATTACTAATTAGTATTTATGAGAATCAAAGGCAACCTTAGATCACCATTCCTGATTATACTCCTTGGACTTATTGCATTTCATTCATAAGATCATCTTGAAGATCCAAAGACTGATACTAACCTGTTGCCACAAAAAACAGAAGTTGCTGGAAAATCTCTGCAGGTCTGGCAGCATCTGTGAAGAGAAAATTGGAGTTAACGTTTTGGGCCCGGTGACCCTTCCTTAGAAGTTAACTCTGATTTTTTTCTTCACGGATGCTGCCAGACCTGCTGAGCTTTTCCAGCAATTTCTGTTTTTGTTCCTGATTTGCAGCATCCGCAGTTCTTTCGGCTTGTAAACTGTTGCCAAATGCAACTCAGAATTATACAAGTTAAGTCAGATAAATCAGACAACAGATCATTCTAGAATTTAGAGTCATTCAGGTCTACAGCACTGAAAAAAAGCCTTTCAGTCACTCGAGACTGCGCTGATCAAAAACAGTCACCTGACTATTCTCATCCCATTTTCCAGCACTTGGCCTCGAATGCCTAGGAATCACAAATGTACATCTGAACACTTCTTAAATGTTATAAGGGTTTCTGCCTCTAGCACCCTTAAAAGGCAGTGAGTTCCAGAGGCCTACAACCCTCTAAGTGAAAATAAAATTCCTCACATCCACTCTGAACTTCCTGTCCCTCGCCTTAAATCTACCTAGACATCAAAAAATGGACAAAAACCAAAAGAACTGCGGATGCTGTAAATCAGGAACAAAAACAGAAGTTGCCGGAAAAGTTCAGCAGGTCTGGCAGCATCTGTGGAGAGAAATCAGAGTTAACGTTTTCAGGTCCAGTTCTGAGGAAGGGTCACCGGACCTGAAACATTAGTCTGATTTTCTCTTCAGACCTGCTGAGCTTTTCCATTGTAGAATGGATGAATGAAATGTTATGAAGTCGAAAAAAGTTGTACAAGATATTCTGTTTTCTTGACTATGAGTTTCAGTACTAATAGGAACAATATACTGTTCCTCCTTGAGCATTTGTATTTACCAGAATACAAACCACTTGAATCAATTCATAGGTAAAGGTCTCAGATGGGCTTTTCAAATCCAAATGGTGAGATTGACATGCTGTATTCTGCCTGGCCACCAGTGGGCATTTCCCCTACCGAGTCAAATACAGGGTTGCTCTGCAAATGCCCTAGAGCTTTACTGTTTTACTGTGTTAGTTCTACAGCTTTTGTATTCAAGTAATTACAGATGTTTATCAATTAAAAGAGGTACTTGGCAGCCCCATTCTTAAAGAGACATCACTAATCACGTAACTTAAAGGAAAGCTTTAAAATAAACTTCACGCAAAGAACTTGTTATTTCTTCTATTCAGTCAATAGTAGCTGGTTTTAAACCAATCATTTAAATGGAGATAATGAGAACCTCCTCCTTAAAAGAGAACACACTAATGAACTGCAGTAAAAATAAAGAAAAAGTAAAAACAAAGTAGAATAACATCCAGAAGGCATTTAGCAAGGTTCCACACAAAGGATTAATACACAAGGTAAGATCTCACGGCTTTGGGGTAATTTATCAGCTTGGATAGAGGATTGGCTAACTGACAGAAAGTGGAGAGTTGGGATAAATAGGTTTTTCTCTGGTTGACAAGCTGTTATTAGTGGGGTATCACAGGGGTTGGTCCTCAGGCCCCATCTATTTACAAGCTATACTAATGATTCATGCCCTAGTTTACCTTATTAGAATGCAACACCTCACATTTATCTAAACGAAACTCCATTTGCCACTCCTCAGCCCATGATTTGGATACAAGGGTAAGATATACTATCTCCAAATCTGCAGATGAAGCTAAAATAGATGAGAAAGTAAGTTGCAATGAGGAAATAGGAAACTTACAAATGAATATGCATAAGTTAGGTGAATGGGCTAAAATTTGCCAGATGGAGGTTAACATCAATAAGTGTGAGATTATCGATTTTGGTCATAAGAATAAAAAGGCAATTTATTATCTAATAGGAGAAAAATTTCTGAAACTTCAGAGTGCTTTGGTGCAAAGGGGTCTATGTGGTCTCATGTAGAAGTCAAGTATGTGCTTACAGCTGGTAATAAGGAAGGCAAATAGAATTTTGTCATTTGTTGCTAAAAGAATGCAGTATAAAAGTAGGGAAGTGTTTTTGCAATTGTATAATGTACTTGTGAGACTGTATCTGGAGTATTGCACAGAGTTTTGGTCCCCTTGTTTGAGGAGTAATGTAATTGCATTTGAGTCCGTTCAGAAAGTGTTCACTCGACTAATTCTAGAAATGAAAGGCTTGTCTTATGAAGAGAGATTGAGCAGTTTAGGCCTTTACAATCTAGAGTTCAGAAAGATGAGAGGAGATCTAATTGAGGTGTATGCTAAAAGGAATTGGCAAAGTCAACATAGAGCGGATGTTTCCCCTTGTTGGTAAAACTAGGATGAAAAGTCATAGTTTTAGGATTAGGGGTAACAGATTTAAAACTGATGAGAAATTACTTACCTCAAAGGGTCATGAGTCTGTTTGGAACTCACTATCCCAGAGTGCGGTAGATGTTGGAACACGGAGTAAATTTAAGGAGAAGATCGACAGATGTTTAATTAGTAATGGGTTAAAGGGTTATGGTGAGTGAGAAGGAAAGTTGAAGCTGAGATGAGATAAGCCATGATCATACTAAATGATGGAGCAGGCCTGAGGGGCTGAATGGCCTTCTCCTGCCCCTTGTTGTGATGTTGCTTATATTCCCAGGATAGGTGATGCCCCCTGTTTCCTAGTCACAGAAGTCTCTCTCTCCATGGAAAGGTAACTATCAAAGGGAAGCAGGGCAGTTGGGTTGAACCTGTCCCTCATCCACCCACTGCCTGGGCCTTTGGTGGCCTCCTAGGAGCAGTTCCACCAGCATTACATTTAAGGCCGAGTCGATTCAAAACAAAACAATTTACCCAAAACATCTGTAGTTAAGAAGGTATTGGAACCTATTTCAAAATAGTCCTGAGATTGCAAATATTCCAACTGACCGTTCAGGACACACTTAAATGTAATTTTGTACCAGACTGAAGTTGTATGGGGCTCAATGTGATAAATTATCCTTCCCGTGGTAGCTCGGCCACATTTCCTCACTATTTGTCATTGCTAGGTGTGTTTACACAACACTGGTGACCACTATTTCTGACTGTTAAAGAGCTGTTGTCCATTTCCATACTTGCTAAGTATGTATGAGCAGTTACTTGGTCTTCTTATCAAAATCCTCCCACAGCTGATAAATTTGATTTCTTCTCACAGTTTCCTTGAGCCTCCACCCCTTCTTGAGGCTACAAGACCTCTCTACCTACCCTATAACTGATGATCTCATTACTTACCCTTCCCTAGATGTTGAGTCTTCATCTTCTCTGGGCTACAGATCTTTGCCAAAACTCTTCATCTCCTCTTCCACCTTGTTCCCAGAAGATTGATCTGTCCACCTGTATCCTCCTTCTTTTTGCAAGATGTGTGTATATCTAAGGTGTATTATTCCATTTCAAACTACCAACACCAGGTTTCAGGCATTTTATAAGTTCATTCACAAACATTGCCCAGTTGGCTCTATTGAGGATTAGGACTGAAAATAAAAAATGCTGGAGACCACAGCTGGTCGGGCAGCATCCGTGGAGAGAGAGCAAGCTAACGTTTCAAGTCTAGATGAGTTTTTCACGTTCTGATGAAGAGTCATCTAGACTTGAAACATTAGTTCGCTCTCTCTCCATGGATGCTGCCTGGCCTGCTGTGATTTCCAACACTTTGTGTTTTCAGTGCAGATTCCAGCATCTGCAGTGATTTTTTCCTACATTGAAGAATTAGGAGTTTTGCCCCGACTAGGCCTTCATTTCTGCTACTTCCTAAATCAATGTTCATTTCAGAAATAGGAAACAAGGCACCTCCAGCAAGATTGAGACACTTTGAGGTTTCCAACCCTTCAGGTCTGGACTGGAGTCTTTAGGAATTAAATATTAATACCTTATCATTACCGTACTGAAAATAAGTCAGGCAGTTAAAGGAATATTAGAAATGTTTGTGCGTTGTTTTCATTAACTTTGAACGCAGTCAACCATTAGATTGCAAGCAAAGTTAAGTGAAGTTTGTATATCCTAAAACCTCTCAAAATAAAAACATAACTCAAACAACAGCACAGAAATAGTCTCAGTAATTTTTTATCCAGTTGGCAATAGAATGGATGTGCCGATTGTAAGCTGTGGGAACTAGGATAGAAAGTCACATTGCAGACGAACATATGTCAAAATAGAGTTTGTGCTGGGTTTATGGGAATTAGAGGGGAAGACTTTTTTCAGAAAAACCCAATCCCCTGGTAATAAATGCCCTTTAAATCCTCCAAGCACACATCATCCAATCTCAGCTGAGTTTATTCCTGAAGTTTGGTTTTTGAGCTTGCTTGAGATCATGACCCTGTTGATTGATACCCAAAAATATTTGTTATTCTGTTTTTGCTCAAAAAGACCCATTCTTTTTTTGTTACGTATTATCTTAGTCGGAATTTTGTGGTGGCAACTGTAATTATTGTGTACGATTGAGCTCGCCAGACAATCGATGCTTCAGTGCTAAATAGGAACTTTGTTTAACTGGAAAAGTTGGTTTCAGTTTCCAACCAACTAGTTTAAGGGATTAGCCTTGTCCAAGCCATTATCCTCATGCCTTCATCTAATTCATTGCAGAATGAAAGATCTTGTACTTATATAGCATTTTTCACAATGATAGGATATCGCAAATTTGCACACAGCAAGCTCCTACAAACAGCAGTGACATAAAGACCTATCATCTGTTATAGACTCATAAAGTCATACAGCACGGAAGCAGACCCTTCGGTCCAACCAGTCCATGCCAAAAATAATCCTAAACTTAACTAATCCCACCTGCCTGCACTTGGTCTATATCCGTCTAAACGTTTCTGATTCATGTACTTATCCATTTGTCTTTTAGATGTAATTGTACCCATATCCACCACTTCCTCTGGGGGTCCACTCCATAAATGAACCACTCTCTGCGTAAATAAAATTGCCCCTCATTTTTTTTTTTTTTGAAATTTTTCTCCTCTCACCTTAAAAATTTGCCCTCTAGCCTTGATGCCCCCCATCTTAGTGAAAAGTGGCCTGCCATTCAAATTATCTACACCCCTCATGATCTTACAACCTCTACAAGGTCATCCCTCAACATCCTACACTCCAGTGAAAAAAGTCCCAGCCTATCCACTTCTTTTTATAACTCAAAGTCTCCATTCTCAGCAACATCCTGGTAAATCTCTTCTGAGCCCTCTCTAGCCTAATAACATCCTTCCTATAACAGGGCAACCAGAACTGGACACAGCATTCCAGAAGAGACCTCACTAATGTCCTGTACAACCACACCATGACATCCCAACTCCTATACAGACATCGTGATTCTGTGTTAAAGAATTGGCAGGGCACCAGGGAAAATACTTCCATTCCAATTCTTCAAGTCATACAGTAAGGTCCTATACATCCACCTTAGAAGGCTCTTCATGTTAATATCTCATGTGAAAGGCACCAACAGTGTAAAACTTTCTCAGTACAGTCCTCCAGTGTCAACTTGGATTTATACTCAAATCACAGAACCCGTGGAGTGCAGAAGCAGGTTATTTGGCCCATCAAGTCCACACCAACCCTCTGAAGAGCATCCCACCCAGGCCCAGCCCCCATCCTATCCCTATAACCCCACAATTCCCACGGCCAATCCACCTGGACTGCAAGAGGAAACCCACACAGACACAGGGAGAACATGCAAACCCCACACAGTCGACCGAGGCTGGAATTGAACCCAGGTCCCTTGCACTGTGAGGCAGCAGTGCTAACCACTGAGCCACTGTGCTGCCCCAGGAACTCTCCAGGTGCAGCTCAAATCCAGAGCTATCTAACTCGTAGGCCACAGCTCAGACCTTTATACGAGTGGGTGGCTGATTAACCAAGCTTCATTTATGTCTGTTATTTGCAGCAGCTAGAACAAGCTAAATTCTCTAGCAAACCGTCAAGTGGTAGGGAGCAGATTAAAATACAATGTAGAAAATGCTGGAGAAACTGAGTAGGTTTCTACTCAGCATCTGTGGGGAGAGAAAAACAGCTTCATTGTTTCACATCCAAAATGACTCTTCCTCATTTCCCTCTTCACATATGTTGCCTGAGCTCCTCCAGCATTTTCTGGATTTGTTTCAGATCTCCAGCAAAAGCAGTGTTTTGCTTTTATTTTTAGAGAATATGGATGTTTGGTCATTCAGAACTGCAGGATACACACTGTTGAAGCTTTTCATCTTGCCTCCATCAGGACAGAATCGCAAGAATGCCAAATCTCCAAGAGAACAATAATTTACACTGCATGAGGAAAGCATGGTGTAAATAGAGAAGTTTAAATGCAGTAAATACCTCTTCCCATTTGATTTGGGGTGAAAACAGAACAAGATTGAAGCCATGCCTCAGAACAAATGCATTGTTTTCATTGAGTACATGATTGGAGAGATTTACAATGTGTTTGATGGCATCATTAAATGTCATTATAGCACCCTGTTGTCATGCAGGCTAAATTGTTGTCCCCCTTGAGTTGGGTACTCTTGCCATTCTGTCCTGATGAGAGCAAGAGACAAAGTTTGGACAAAATGTACTTTTGTTTCAGCAATACAGAAGTGCATATCAGCTGTTAGCAATCACCAACTGTTACAGTAGGTGGTCTGAGCCTGGGGCTCATCCACTCCTGTCAGCTTTCTTTCTCTTTTATTTGGTTTGTTTTTGCTCTGTTTCTTTTTTCCTCCCTCTCTTCATTTTCATAGCATCCAAACAGTGTGGAAACAGGCTATTAAGCACAAGTCCACACATCCCTCTGAAAAACATCCCACCCAGACCCATTCCCCTACCCCTGCATTTCCCATGTCTAACCCACCTAACCTAAACATCCCCGGGCACTGGGCAATTTAGCATAGCCAATCTACCTAGCCTGCACATCTTTGGACTGTGGGAGATAACTGGAGCACCCAGAGGAAACCCACGCAGACAATGTGCAGACTCCACGCAGACAGTCGCCTGAGGCTGGAATTAAACCCAGGTCTTTGGCGATGAGACGCAGCAATGCTAACCACTGAGCCACCGTGCCACAAGCCTGGAGGGCGGTGGATGAAGGAGGAGGCTTCCAGCTGTGGCAGCAGCGGCATTACCAGAACAAGCCGGACATAGCTCCACCCCGGCTTCAGTCCAGCCCAGCGAGAGAGGAGCAGGTCCCAGGCTAACTCCCCCAGCCCAGACTCACAGGCTGGGCCAAGGCCAGGTCTGCAACTAGGCCCGGGTTCCCAGAGGAGAGGAACTGTCAGCAAGAGCGACGGATAGCGGATCTGCGGGTAGCATTTGGAGGAGCATTGGATGGATAACAGGGGGCTTCTCCCAGCCCAGCAATGAGGGTGGCACCCAGTGGCCTGGTGTGGCGGTCTCGGCCCGGTGTAGAGTCTCGGCCCGGTGTAGAGTCTCGGCCCGGTGTAGAGTCTCG
>NC_063365.1:10685722-10784677 GCF_021869965.1 Rhincodon typus
GTAGAGTCTCGGCCCGGTGTAGAGTCTCGGCCCGGTGTAGAGTCTCGACCCGGTGTAGAGTCTCGGCCCAGTGTAGAGTCTCGGCCCGGTGTAGAGTCTCGCCCCGGTGTAGATCTCAGCCCGGTGCGAGGGTCTCGGCCCGGGTGTAGGGTCTCGGCCCGGTGTAGAGTCTCGGCCTGGTGTAGAGTCTCGGCCCGGTGTAGAGTCTCGGCCCGGTGTGGTGGTCTCGGCCCAGTGTGGTGGTCTCAGCCCGATGTGGCGGTCTTGGCCCAGCTTTGTCTTCAGGGTAATCTGTCGTTCCTTAATCAGCTTTCCCCAAGCCCAACAGCCGGTAACTGAACTGTGATAAACTTTGTCTTAATTTTACTTTTGTTTATTATCATGCATAACTTATGTCATTAGCATAGGTGCTGTGGTGGGGTGACTTATAAAACATTTTGCTGTATTTTTCATGTAAAAGTACAGGTGGCAATAAATTTCTATTGTATTCTATTCTATTCTACTAGACAGAGTCTTTATTAGCTTGACGTGAATCCTACCACAGCACTGAGGTGAATGATGTTTAGAGAGATCATGTTCAATTATTCTAATATGCTGTTAACGTTATGATGTGAAAGTCATTTACACTGACAGCAGCTCTTGTCTGTCACATCCTTCGACAGCAAACACCTTCGAACATGCAGCAAAGATATATTTTGAAGTAAGGTTAGTGGTGTGCTTTGTATCCAATTGGAAGTAGAAACGAATCATGGGCTGAAGGGCTAAAATTGTTGATGAAATTCGACAGCTGCCTGACCTTGAATGAGTCCTGTGAACATTCCTGTGTGTGCCAAAGACGGCATAATCAAAGTTGCGTTTCTGTATTGTTTTCTGTATTGGCTGTTTGTGTATTAGTGAGAGATTTGTTCCAAGTCGTCGGAATTCACCTCAGACCAGGATCGTGAACGGTGCCAGGAATAACCTCAGCATCCAGACCGGCCATTGATCGAGGGGTTCCTGACGGGCAGAAGGGCGTGAGGCTTTTGTCTTTTTTCCCTCTCTTTTTCATTCATTTTATTAACTTAATAAATGTTCCTTTCTTGTTTCGTCTTTTATTATTGCTCAATAAATGTTCATATTTAAGCAAACTGCTGTTGTCGAGCCTTCTCTTACCCACGTTTAATCGAATCCGAAAAGAACCGTTTGGATACACTCTGTGGTCCAAGACACAAGGTAAAATGGATTCACTTGTTATATAAAAATTAACACATACCTTTTGTAAACCATCTTACACCACATCTGACACTAAAGCACGTTGTGAATGAACCAACAAGACAAAGGGAATCATGCAAAAATGTGAAATCTTTTCAGCCAATTTTGTTTGAGTACAGGCAAGGTGAGGCATAAGAGCAAAGCTTCCGTCCCAGTGTCTCATTTGCAGAACGCACCGCACAATCTAGTCTGAGTGAACCATCTGGGGGCTTTTCCTTTCATTTATTCCTTCACTGGATGTGGGTGTTGCTAATGAGATCGACAATTTCTGGCCCATCTCTAAGGTGCCCATGAACTGAATGACTTGTTCCATCATTTCAGAGGACACTTATTAGTCAGCAAAATCAGCAAATCAGTGAACCATCATAGACGATGGTTTCCAATTTCCAATTATGAACCGAATTTCCACGAGTAGATTTGAGCCTATGTCTCCAGGGAGTTCACCCAGACTGATTTTATCACTACACCATCATCTCCCCATTGTTTTCCTCTTAAAATAAATGCATATTAGGTGCTTTGTAACAGTTAGATCTGTGTTTTCTACTACCTGTCACTTTAATTCCACATTTCACTCCCTTTTCCTCTCAACCTATAATCTGGGGAGACGAATTCAAATCCCACCATGGCACCTGATGGAATTCAAATTCAATTGAACATTGCTAAAAAATGATATATTTTGTCAAAGTTTTGGATCTTGCATTCATTAGAACATTTCATAAGAATACCAATTCAAGGGGAAAACCAACATTTCTACTGCATGAGAGGAGAATGTGGATTGGTTGACAAATGAACTCTGAGTGCTAGATGTGTTGTCATGGAGAGTGTACCCATTAATAATGATTGACAGTTAACTGCCAGGATTTGTTTAAATTTTAAACTCTGATTGGAAAGTCAATGAAGCAGTGATTGGCTGTTACTTATTTTAAGTTGAAACAGGCACAGAGTGGGCACATGTTCCTTCTGTCTGCAACAAATAGGGCTCTGTCTATTTAAGTATGTAGCTTCCAGTGCCCTACACTGTAAGGCAGACTGGTAATCCTAAATTGTTTGTCTGTGAAATTCTGCACAGAGTCAGGATTATTCAGCACATGTTGTCCAAATATTGATTCATAGTCAGCGTCTCTCCCTCTGGCCTCAACATTGTCTTTGATCTTCACACACTTAACCCATAAGCAGCAAGGAAAGCTGGTGATGTTGACTTGCTCTGTCATATTTACAGGGGTGGGGTAGTGGTAGGCTGAGAGATTGGACCAGTGTTTACAGTGATGGTCCCCTGTCAGAGCACATCGGAACGGTGTGAGCCCTTGACATTAACATCCTCAGGCTGGCTGGCTCAAACCTGTTTTGCCGCCAAGCTGTGTTGCAATGTGTGTCTTTGACTCTCCCAGATATTCCACTACACTCCTCAATGTCAATTCCACCTCATCTGACTGTCTGATAGCTCAGTAACATCAGTGTTTTGAGGTGTAGATGATTCCTTCATTACTGCTGGAAGGAAAGGGGGGGTGTGCAGGGTTTAGGGGAATGTGTAAGTGGGTGTGAAAACTGGGAGAGGGACACACTAAATTTTGCTTCTGAGTGGTAGCAGCACTCACATTTGAAAAGAAGTTTCTCAACTCTTGAAGCCACCGCATCGAAGGATTAAATAACCAGATTACCATAAAAACTTTATGAGACTTTGGAAATGCTCAGCTGTTGCTCAGCAGGTAACTGAGTGGTGGGCAGAATAGCCTCCTCCTGCTGTGCTGTAAATGACTGTTCAGTTCAGTTCATTCCATGTGACAAGACCCCAGGTGGAATCAGGATGTGGTCATCCAGTTGGAGTGCTACAAACATGGATCAAATCTCAGGAACCCAGCCTTCACACCGCAAGTAGGAGCCTCATGGAGACAATGGTGCAATGATCCCACTGATCAGCTGTGGTTCTTTTAGCACTCTTCTCTCTGGATCACGGGGTCAAGTCCCACGCCAGAGGCAAACATGTCATGCAGGCTGCCACTGCAAAGGGGCATCTATCAAATCAGATGTTAAGCCAATGTTCCACACCCATCTTGGATAGATCCCATGGCACTAATCAGGGCAATGCGGAGGCTGTCAGGATGGAGAGCGACAGCAGAGCAAGTGTGATCAGTGAAAATAAGTAAAAGTTCCTATAGTCCCAGAGGATCATAGAGGTGCTCTCTCATTGGAGAGAGACGACTGGGGGTGGTTTAACCTGAGGATTATCATGCCCAGGCATGAGGAGAGACGGAGAATGTGAGACTTTCATGGTAATCTCAGCCAGTGTGGGAATTAAATAACTATGTTGAGCTATATATACATATTAAAACATTAATATACAATATACAGTTATTAATAATAAGACATTTTGAAAAATCCTTTTGGGACTTTGTAAACTGTCATTTGTTACTTTGAGGGTGGCTAGTATGGAACTGATGGGCTAAACGGCCTTCTCCTGTGGTTTTAAATATTAAAATGTGATTACAACAACAAAATAATGGCAAGTTGAATTTTAATTTATATCTAACATCATTTCCTGTCTTTTCTTTCTGTCTCTATCACCCCTATCTCTCTCTTATTCCGCATTTTCGTCCCTCCTTTATTTTTCTCTCTCTCTATCTAACTTCATTCTCCAGCCTTCTGAACAATATCTCCAAAGCCAATCTCATTGTAATTTATGTTGGACCTAAGATGCAACCCTGAGGAACTCCTGCATAGATGTCCTGGAGCTGAGATGATTGACCTCCAACAACCACAACCAGCATCCTTGCTAGCTAAGACTCCAGCCAGGTGGAAATATTATCCCTAATACCCATTGACTTCTAGAATCATAGAACCCCTACAGTATGGAAGCAGACCATTCGGCCCATCGAGTCCACACTGCACCTCCAAACAGCATCTCCCCACAGGCCCATCCCCCTACCTTATCCCTGTAACCCTCTATTTCCCATGGCTAATTCACCTAGTCTGCCCATCCTAGACACTGTGGGCAAATTGGCATGGCCAATGCATCTAACCTGCACATCTTTGGACTGTGGGAGGAAACCACACCACCCAGAGGAAACCCACGCAGACACAGGGAGAATGTGCAAACTCCACACAGTCGCCCAAGTGTACAATCAAACCTACGTCCCTGGAACTGTGAGGCAGCAGTGCTAACCACTGAGCCACTGTGCTGCCTCAAGGAGCTCTTTGATGCCATATTCAATCAAACGCAGCCCTGATGTCAAGGGCAGGCACTCTCACTTGAATGCCAGTTGTTCCTCCAGCTTCATTCCTCTGAGACTCTTTTTTAGCAGCCTCATATAAATGAATGACTTGTTAGGCAATTTCAGAGTGTGGTTAAGTGTAAACAGCCACCATCTGATTTGAACCAGAGTTTCCAGAGTAATGCCTAGTCCAGCAACAACACCATCATGCCATCATCTTCCTTCCATGAGGACACTTCATCCCTGACGTTCAAATCCACCCCTTCCCTTATTCCATTCCCAACACTGACTTCCTGTCCTCATTGGGACAGTGAGACCTGCCCATAGATCCACAAACAAATGAAAACTCCCAAATGATTCTACACCTTAGGAGTCAGGGAAAACTGAGCAAAATTTGACCAAGACTGGAAACATCACAATGTTTACACTCAGAAACGTAATCAGTTGTTCGACTGGAAACATCATCACATTTACACTCAGAAACTTAATCATTTGTCCACCTGCATCTGTGACATGTGTAAAATATAATCATATATAGAGCTTCAAATTTAGAGGATTAAATGTCATTTTTGGTTTAGACGACTGAAAGGTATTGGTTTATTTTGCCTGTTATGTTTTGCTGAATTGAAAGAGAAGCTAGTTCTCATGAGTTGTTTTAAATCCACTGCATCGACTCCATTTAATTCCCCCGATTACAGTGTCTGTGGGATCCATTTAACATGGGAGGGAGGTTTGGCCCTTTGTAAGTTGAATTAACAGCAATTGTTCAACAGGTGGTGCTTTTGCTTCAACCTGCTCAATAATAGCTCCACAATAGTGGAGTGTCACTACCTTTGCATCCAGGCAGCGTGAGTTCAAGCACCACTTCCGGCAGAGAAATGTAACAATATTTCTGAGTAGGTTGGTTGGGAAAAATATCTAGACCCAGCTTTTGATAAGAGTTTGAGTCCTCAAGTATGAGGTAAGGCATAACTGATACAACAAAATTGATCCAACATGAAGTCTTTACACATTTTCTAAAATTCCTTTTTTTGGTGTGGAGTAAGACGATTGCTTTTCAAGAAAGTAATAGCCTTTTAACTTTAAACACTTTACCTCAGCCGAAGAAAGATTTTGAGGTGCTTTATAGAATTAGCCACTGAATATCGTCTGTGAGGTTATTGGGAGAGGGGATCAAAGATATAGTTGAAAAGTTTTGAGATAACTTTATAAATGGAGAAAGGAATGATTTAGCAGAGCACATTCTAGGGTACAGGGGAGATTTTGGCCCAGTACAAACATGGACTGTCAGTTCAAAGAGAGATCCTGGTATCTGGAGAGTGTGGTTGAAACAACTCCACAGAGGACGGTATCCTGTCACCAGGTCACCCTTTATTTACACCTGCATAGTACTTGACATGGTCCAGCTTCCACAGAGCCAGCCCTCAGAGTGAGCAGTGCCTCTGACATTCCTGTTTATATCTGTCAGCCAGGGCTCCCTGATTGGACCTGGTGTGGGGATTAGCCCCAATCATAGAACATAGAACATAGAACAGTACAGCACAGTACAGGCCCTTCAGCCCACGATGTTGTGCCGAACTTTAACCCAAATCCTAAGGTCTATCTTACCTCCACCCCTACCTTATACTATCATTCATAGGCCTATCTAATAGCCACTTAATGCCCCTAATGAGGCCGACTCCACTACCCTCTCCGGCAATGCATTCCACGCCCCTACCACTCTCTGAGCAAAGAACCTACCTCTGACGTCTCCCCTATATCTACCTCCACTCACTTTAAAACTATGCCCCCTCATAATAGTTACCTCCACCCTCGGAAAAAGTCTCTGGCTGTCCACTCTATCTATACCTCTGATCATTTTGTACATCTCTGTCAAGTCAAGCAATCAGGGAACACATATTCTATAAGGTCCACCTGGCTGACCTCATTACAATCACTACATTGGCCAGAGAGGCTTAAAAGGTTTTAGGTTTGATGCCTACTGCATTACTTGATTTCAACCAGAACAATAGTTCAGGCAACATAGTGACCCCCAATCTCTCCCGATTGTAAAGGGTAGGGAATTAATTGGAAGACCAACACAGATTGTAATTCCTGGGCTGATATTTGATGGAACGAGCCCCATGGGATGTATATACAAATGTGTATCAGGCTCAACTCCTAAAGCTAGTTGGGAATTAAATAATAACCAGGACTTGGGAGAAAATTACTGTGCCCTTTTTCAAAGTGGTGCCATGGGACCTTTTGACATTCACCCAAGAGGGCAAACAGGTCCTCAACTTAACATCTCATCATAAAGATATGCTTCCAAAAGTGCAGCACTCCTTCAGCACTGCACTGGAGCGTCAGCCATGGTTGTTTTAAATCCATTCACAGGAAGTGGACATCACTGGCCAGGCCTGCATTTATTGCCCATCCCTAATTGCCCAGAATTATGAGTCAACCACATTGCTGTGGGTCTGGAGTCACGTGTAGGCCAGACCGGGTAAGGATGGCATTTTCCTTCCCTAAAGGACATTAGTGAACCAGGTGGGTTTTTCCTGACAATCAACAATGAATACATGGTCATCATTAGACCCTTAATTCCAGATTTCTATTGAAGTCAAATTCCACTATCTGCCATTGCAGGATTCGAACCCACATCCCCAGATCATTACCTGGGTCTCGGGATCAATAGTCTAGCAATAATACCACTAGGCCTTCGACTTTGCAAAGGCATCTTGAGCTCAAGTCTCTGGTGAAGAATTAAACTAATGAGATCCTAGCACATCACTGGAGCTGCCCCATCCCTGTGAGTCACTCCAGGGGACTTGCTCATATCCCACCCCTGACTTCATCCAACTGCCTTGTCATCTCCAGTGCACCTCAAGACTACATACGATCTTGGTCCCTGCGTTGCTGAATCCATTCACAGGAGCTGGGTCTCACTAATGCAAACAGCATTCATTGCCCATTCATAATTGCTTTTGAGAAGGTGCAAGTCCATGTATTAAACGTATCTCCACTGGTAGCAATAATGAAGGAGCAACAATATGGAGCAATTTGGATTAAATGTTTCTGGTCTTCAACGATAATCAAGAAGTGAAGGGTCCAGTTAGAAACATAGAGTCATATGGTAATATAGCATGGAACCAAGCCCTTTGTCTCAAACTGGTCCATGCTGACTGTGGTGCCCACTCAGCTAGTTCCAATTGCTTGCTTTTGGACAATATGCCTCTAAACTCTTCCTATCCATGTACCTATCCAAATGGTTTTTAAATGTTGCTATTGTACCTGCCTCAGCCACTTTCTCTGGCAGCCCATTCCATATACACACCGCTCTCTGCATGAAGAAGATGCCCCTCAGGTCCTTCTTAAATTTTTCCCCCTAACCTTAAACCTCTACTCTCTAGTTTTCAATTCCCAGGGAAAAAGACCATATGTATTCATCCTATCTATGCCCCGAATGATTTTATACACCCTAATAAGGTCATCCCTCATTTTCCTACATTTGAAGGAATGAAGTCCTATCCTGGCCAACCTCTCCCTATAACTCAGGTCTACTAGTCCTGGCAACATCCTCGTAAATCTTCTTTGCACACTTTCCAGTTAACCTATGTCTTTCCTATAACAGGGTAGCCAAAATTGTTCACAATACTCCAAGTGTGGCCTCACCAATGACTTATACAACTGTAACACTAAGTCTCAACTGCTATACTCAGTGCCTCGACTGATGAAGGCCAGCAAGCTAAATGCCTTCTTCATCTCCCTGTACAGCTGTGACACTGCTTTCAACAAACTACGTATTTGCACTCCTAGGCTCCTCTGTTCCACAACACTCCTCAGGACCTTACCATTTACTGTATAAATCCCACCTTGGTTTGACTTTCCAAAGTGCAATACCTCACACATATCTGTATTGAAATGCATTTGCCAATTCTCAGCCTACTTTCCCACCTGATCAAGATCCCTCTGCAATTTTTGATAACCTTCTTCACTTTCAACGTAAACACTGAGGAGAAATATTCATTAAAAATCTCCCCCATCTCCTGTGGCTCCACACATAGACGGCCTTTAAGGGGACATACTCTCTCTCTAGCCACTCTTTTACTCTTAGTATAGCTATAAAACCTCTTGGGATTATCTTTAACCTTATCTGCAAAATCAATCTCATACGCTCTCTTTGCTTCTGATTTCTTCCTTGAGTTTGGTCCTTCACTTTTTATAGTCACTAGGGATTCACTTGAGCACGATAGCTTAAACCCAATGTACACCTTTTTTCTCCTGACCAGAGCCGCAATATCCTTCGTCAACCAGGGATCCCTAAATCTGCCAGCTTTTCCCCTCATCCTAACAGGGACATACTGTCCTTGGACTCATGATATCACACTGTTTAAAGCCTCCCTTTTGCCAGTCGTTCCTTTTCCTTCAAACAGACTCACCCAACTGACCTCTGCGAGATCCTGTCTAATGGCCCCAAAATTGGCCCTGCTCCAGTTCAGCACCTTAACCCGTAGCCATGTCCTATCTGTTTCCATAACTATGTTAAAACTAAGAGAGTTATGGTCACTGGACCCAAAGTTCTCTCTGACTGACACTTCAGTCACTTATTCCTACAGGTATCTGCAATCTCTCTACACATCTGCTCCTCTAGTACCCGCTGGCTATTTGCGGGTCTTTAGTACAGTCCCAACAGAGCGACCATCCCCTTCTTGTTTCAAAGTTCTAGCCATATGGCTTCATTTGATGACCCCTTAATAATATCCTCTCTAAGCACTGTTGTTATGTTCTCCCTTATCAAAAGGACAACTCCCCTTCCTCAGTTACTTGTGCCACAGTCACGCCTGTAGCTCCTGTATCCTGGAACACTGAGCTGCCAGTCCTACCCTTCTCTCAGCCATGTGTCTGTTATGGCTATAATATCCTAGTCCCTGGAGTCAATCCATTCTCTGAGCCCATCTACCTTACCAGTCAGGCCTCGTGCATTGAAATAAATGCACTTTAAAACAGAAGTCTTTTCTACCCCTTTTCTGTGCCCCTGGCTTTCCTGAATAGTAAACCTGCTCTTGACAGCTAATGTATTTTATCCTGACTTCTTGATGACCCTTCTTATTCAGAATCCCAACTCCCTGCCAAAGTAGTTTAAACCCTCCCGGGTAACACTAACAAATCTTCCCATATTGGACTCCTCCAGTTCAAGTGCATCCTGTCCCTCTTGTACAGGTCACCTCTACCCCAAAAGAGATCCCAATGATCCAAGAACTGAAAACCCTGCCCCCTACACCAGTTCCTCAGCCATATATTCATCCGGCCTATCTTTCTATTTCTATCCTCACTGCCACGTGAGATCTGGAGATCACTATCCTTGAGTAGGTCCTGCTTTTTAATTTCCTACCTAACTCCTTATACTCATTTCGCTAGACCCCTTCCCTTTCTCTACCTATGTCCTTTGTACCGATGTGCACAATGACCTCTGGCTGTTCACCCTGCCCCTTCAGAATGTTCTGCAACCACTCAGAGACATCCTTGACCCTGGCACCCAGGAGACAACACACCGCCCTGGTGTCTCTTCTGCAATCACAGAATCTCCTATTTGTCCCCCTCACAATTGAGACTCCTATCAGTATCATTCTGTCTGACTGCACCCTTTCCCTCTGAGCCTCAGAGCCGGTCACAGTGCCACCGACCTGACTGTTGCTGCTGCCAGCCACTGAAAGGTCACACCCAACAGCCACCCCACCCCACCCCCACCCCCAAACAGTATCCAAAGTGATATCCCTGTTTTTGAGGGGAATCACTAGAAGGGAACCCTGCACTCTCTGCTTTTCCCCTCTTATCTTTTCTGGTGATCACCCAGTTACCTGCAGCCTGCACCTTAGCAGTGACCACTTCACTATAGCTGTTATCAATGATGTTGTCTGCATCCTGGATGATCCTGAGTGCATCCAGTTCCTGTTCCCTAACGTGGTCTATCAGGAGATGCATCCAGGTGCACGTCTCGCAGGTGTAGCCGCTGGGGAAACTGGAAGTCTCTCTGATCGCCCACACCCTGCAAGTGGAGATGTCACTGCCCTAACTGCCATCCCCACTGCCTTTGGTCTCGACAGAAAGAAAATAGAGTTAAACTGTACAGTTACCTGTACCCCAGTTCAGCCTCGTCACGCTGAAACCTCTTGAACAAAGGCCTCAGCACTTTCACTCTAACACTGGCCCACTCTCTTTTAATGGCTGCTCCCTTGTACACCTTTATCTTGCCAGTTGTCCTCCTCAAAGTCTTTTCTTTGGTCAGAACAGGAGGGAGGGTGGGAAACACCAGAGTAGTGTCTCGGGTTTAATCATACCTTGACACCAGGTTCTCTCTGACCTGCTGTACAGTCATGAGTTAATTGGCTCCTAAGCTAAAGACAACCATTTGTTATAATGAATGGTACTGAAGTTGATTTTTATTATGTTGGAGTAATTGTTTTGTTAAATTAATGTGGATTCTGAGCTGTAATTTCTGAGGAAATCAGTCACTTCACAAACTGAATTTCAAGGTTTCCTGTTGTTAAAGGAGCTGTGGGCAATGTTTTAATTCAAATTCAATCAGTGTGAAATGGCTGGGAGCTGTTGACACAGAAGACTTTAATTTGGTTCTAACCATTCCTTTTACATTCTGTCTTAATTATCCAAGTCCCAGTTAATGGGCTTTTGATAAATAACGATCTCTCTGAGTTCTGAGCAGTGTGAGAAGAACAGAATAATCCCTCAGCTGCAGCCTTCAGTTTACCATATATTCTGATGTGATCAATGCACATGTAGGACAATAGGCTGCCCCTCTGTTAGTGATCACTGTTAGATCATTGCCCGACAAAGGAGCCAAACAGGTTGATAAAACATGTGCCACCAAATATATTGAAACAAAACAAACTGACGGCCTGAGGAACCAAGTTTACAGTAATTGGCAAAACAACGACAGAGAGAAAATAAGGGAGTCTTTTTAGCTTGTGTTTACGTAATGCCTTTAATGTAGTCAAGCATCCCGCTTCACATTACAACAGGAGATTTGACACTGAGCCACATATATGAATGTGATCCTTAATATTGTTGTTAATTCCATTTGCTTTTTGTCTCTTCCATCTATCACTTACATGTCTCTATTGCCTGATCATTTTTTAATTTTTGTCACTTTTCAGATAAATTGGTCAATAACCTAATTCTGAGCGAACAATGAGACAGAAAGATTGCTATCAGTGTTCAGGAATGCCTAGCCACAATAGAAGAATGTTGTGCTTTAGGAAGGACACAGCGAAATGTGAGGAAACGAGTCGAGCCCAGGCTTGTGTGGAACTAATGAGCAACAGATTGTAGTCTCACAGAACCAAGGAGGATCTGTGTGAGAGCTTAAGGCTGTACTGAAGGACTTCTGGCTGAAGTCAGTCAGAAAGTGGCCAAGTAGAACATGGAATGCAATGAGTGTGGGAGAGGTGATGTAGCGAAGTCAGTGGATCTCTCCTCAATTTACCCAATGTGCTTCATGATTACAAACCTAAATATAGAGTTGTACAGCATGGAAACAGACCCTTTGGTCCAACTTGTCCATGCAGACCAGATAGCCTAAATTAATCTAGTTCCATTTGCCAGTAGGGGAGGTGATGGCCGAGAGGTATTATTGCTAGACTGTTAATCCAGAGACTCAGGTAATGTTCTGGGTACCTGGTTCAAATTGCACCATGACAGTTGGTGGAATTTGAACTCAATAAAAATCTGGAATTAAGAGTCTAAAGATGACCATGAGCCATTGCCGATGGTTTGGGAAAAAGTTCATCTGGTTCCCTAATGTTCTTTAAGGAAGGAAACTGCCATCCTTACCTGGTCTGGTCTACATGTGATTCCAAACCCATAGCAATGTGGGTGATTCTTAACTGCCTCTGGGCAATTAGGGATGGGCAATAAATACTTCCTTAGCCAGCAATGCCCTCATCCCATGAATGAATTAAAAAAAACATTTGTCCCATATCCCTCTAAACACTTCTTATTCATGTACCCTTCCAGATGTTTTTTAAATGTTGTAATTGTACCAGCCTTTACCACTTCATAGAATCCCTACAGTGTGGAAACAGGCCATTCAGCCCAACAGGTCCTCACTGACGAGCATCTCACCCAGACACACCCCCTACCCCCCACCCTATCCCTTCATTCCTTACGGTTAATCCACCTAACCTCCACATCCCTGGCCACTATGGGGCAATTTAACATAGCCAATCCACCTAACCTGCACATCTTTCGACTGTGGGAGGTAATTGGAGCACCCAGAGGAAACCCTCACAGATACAGGGAGAATGTGCAAACTCCACACAGACAGTTGCCCGAGGCTAGAACTGAATCTGAGGCCTTGGTGCTGTAAGGTAACAGTGTTAACCACTGAGCCACCATGCCAGTCACTTTTCCTGGCAGCTCATTCCATACTTGCACCACCCTTTGCATGAAAATGTTGTCCCTTGTAAATCTTTCCCCTCTTGCCTTAAATCTATACCCTCTAGTTTTGGACTCCCGTACCCTGGGAAAAAAGACTTTGGCTATTCACCCTATCCATGCCCCTCCTGACTTTATAAACTGCAGCCTCCAGGGAAAAATAGCCCCAGCCTATTCGGTCTCTCCCTGTAGCTCAAACTCTCCAACGCTGGCAACATCCTCGTAAATCTTTTCTGAACCCTTTCAAGTTGAACAGCATTTTTCCTATAACAGGGAGACCAGAATTGAATGCAGTATTCCAAATATTGGATAAAATGATTCCTTCATTCCACAATTCCAGTGTGTATGACTTTTTTTGTACATTCATTCCTAGGATGTGTACATCGCTGGTTGGGCCAGTATTTATTTCTTGCCCATCCTAATTTGTCCTTGAGAAAGTGATGGCAAGCTGCATCTGTGAATTTTATATTACAGTACAAATTGCAGCATGTGTACCCTCCTGGTATCCTCCTCAATGATCCAAATCATCAACCAGAGCTTTCATTTGTATTGTACCGTTCAGGCTTTAAAACATTTCAAGCTGTGTCATCAAACAAATTTTGCAGCACGTCAGTCAGGAAATATTGGACCAAATAAGCAAAACCCTTTGTTCAAAGATGTACCTTTTAAGGGACAGTTTGAGGTGGAAAATGAAGTAGAGAAGCAGAGAAGTTTAAGGAGGAAATTCCAGAGCTTGTGGTTTAGACAGCCGAAGGCATGTCCATCAACGGATGTAAAATCAACTTTGGGGCTGCTCCTAAATGCTAGAACTGAAGAATTACAGAGATCTCTGGGGACTGTGAGGCCGGAGGACATCATAGGGATTGAGCAAGATTGAAAACAAGGATGAGAATGGTAAATTTGTGAGAGTCAATGTCAGTCAGCAAGCACATGGCAGATGGATGAGTCAGACTTGGTGTGAGTTAAGAGAAAGGAGCAGAGTTTTGTGAAAGGTTTAACTTGGGAGGCCAATCTGGAGTGCGTTGGAATAATTGAAGATATGGACGAAGGTTTCAGCAGCAGATGAATCGAAGCAAAGACTAAATCAGTGACGTCTGAAAACAATTATCTCTTGTTTATAAACTAGAAAATGTTGACAAGAGGCAATGAATAAGGGGAGAAGCAGTTTAATCCCATTCCTTGGAACAAGTATTTCCAATCATTGACTTTGATCGGAAGTCAATTTTCTATAGGTTTAGCAGCATCTGTGAAAAGAGAAGCAGAGTTACTGTTTCCAATCTGATAGGACTGTTCTTCAGAAGAAAAGAAAGTCATATTAGACTCAAAACCTTAACTCTGTTTTTCTCTCTCCACAGATGCCGCCAGACCTGTTGAGTTTCTCCAGCATTCTCTTTATTTGTTTCACATTTCCAGAACATATGGTATTTGCTTTTATTCTATTTTATATAGACTGATTAATGGACTGAAAATGTTCTTTGTTTTTATTCACTCATAGAATGGGGACATCATTGACTGGACCTGTATTTACTGTCCATCCCTAATTGCTCTTAAGTAGAGTCATAGAATTCCTACAGTGTGGAAACAGGCCCTTCAGCCCAACAAGTCCACACCAACCCTTGGAGCATCCCACCCAGACCCATCCCCTTATAACCTACTTAGTCTACACACCCCTGCACACTATGGGCAATTTAGCATGGCCAATCCACCTAGCCTGCACATCTTTGGACTGTGGGAGGAAACCCACACAGACACAGGGAGAACGTGCAAACTCCACACAGACAGTCATCCGAGAGTGGAATTGAACCTGGGTCCCTGGTGCTGTGAGGCTGCAGTGCTAACCACTGAGCCACCGTGCCACCCTCGAGGCTGTGGTGAGCTCCCTTATTGAACCGCTATGGTCCGTTTGGAGTAGGTAGACTGACAATGTCATTAGGAATGGAGTTCCATGATTTTGACCGAGTGACACTGAAGAAATTGCATTGTAGCTCCAAATCAGGATGGTGAATGGCTTGGAGGAGAAGCTGGACGTGGTGGTGTTCCAAGGTAATCTTAAGTACTGTTCTTAAAAGCCGTCCTTCCTATTGTAGAGTCATAGAATCATCCAGAAGAGACCCTTCAGCCCATCCAGTCTCTCCTACCAAACATACACTAACTCTACACCAGTCCCACTTTTCAGCAGTAGGCCCATAGCCTTGAATGTTATGAACAAAAACAGACATTGCTGGAAAAACTAAGAAGGTCTGGCAGCATCTGTGAAGAAAAAAGAATCAGAGTTAACGTTTCGGGTCTGATGGCCCTTCCTCAGAACAGTTCTGATCTTTTCTTCACAGATTCTGCCAGACCCACTGAGCTTTTCCAGCAATGTCTGTTTTTGGTCCTGATTTACAGCATCCGCAGTTCTTTCAGTTTTTGTTTGCCTTGAATGTTATGTCATGTTCTCCTTTTGAATCAACACTCTCCCATTCTAAATCTCTGTGTATATTATGAGGATAAAGGCCATTGTGGTGCAGTTGCAGTGTCCTTACCCTGGACTAGGAATGCCTGGTTCAAGTCCGACCTGCTCCAGGGGCGTATTGATACCTCTTGACTCACATAACTATCTTTCTTTCTCTCTTCAGAGAGGTCAATTTCAAACAACTTGCTATGACCACTCCATGAAAAACGCATTCAAAAATAGAATTTACTCCACCTGGAAGCAGCATTGCATTACATGAATAGGCTGCAGTTCACTGAATGAGATTAAAGATGAATTAATCACCAAAACACTTACCGGCATCTGAAAGACTAATATGCACAAGACTAAACTCAAGCTGGAAGAATTTGAGAGGGGCTTTGTCAAAATGTACAGAGAAATTTCATCAAACAGAAACAGTAATTGCTGGAGAAACTCATAAGGTCTGGCAGTGTCTGCAGACAGAAAGCAGAGTTAACATTTCGAGCCCAGTGACCCTTCTTCAGAAGAAGCATTCATTTCAGACGATGAAAGTGTGTGACACATCTGTTTCGCTTGGTGCTGTCGAGGGTGTGCCCTGAGTGAGTGAGTAGGCAGCGCAGAGGGCATGCAGGGGTTAATGGTGTCAGGGGTTGGGATGGGTGAGAACGAGTGGGGAAGACGTTACCAATACTGAGAATGGTAGAGCATGGGTCCAAGTGGGAGGTTGGTACAGGAGCAGAGATAGAGTGAGTGCGGGGTTGAGGAGAGAAAATGGTGGCATTTAGCCTCCTAGAGTGGAGAAGGATGTCAACCTTCTTCTTACATAGATGGGCATTCCTCCATATAGCTGAGACTGCTTTAACGTTGGATCAGTCTGGCCACGGACTAGTGTTGTGGCCTCCACTGCTGGTCCTGGAAGAAGAGGAAGCATCCCCCACCCCATGTACAGCAGGACCTCTGGGTCCCTGCCCACAATGTGTGGCACCAATTGCACTATCTCTGGCGTGTCTGGGACAAATGTCAGGAAACATGGAGGGCAGCTCTCGACTGACAGTGCTTGTCCAGGTGCAAAGCCAGATGGGGCCAGTGCCAGAGATGCCAATGTTTTGGTGGATATCCACTGAGTGGCGAGTTGTTCTGGGAATGATGCGTGGTAAGGTGGAATGGAAATCGAACACGAGCAATACCACGGTAAGCTGGTAATTAATGAGGGAAGTTTAGAAGACGTTTAGTACGCTTGCCTTTAATGTTCAGACTTCTGAATACAGGAGTTGGGACGTCATGTTGAGGACGCTGGTGAGACCTCTTCTAGATTGCTGTGTCCGGTTCTGTCGTCCTATTATAGGAAGGATATTGTTAAGCTGGAGAGGGTTCAGAAGAGATTTACCAGGATGTTACTGGGAATGCAGGGTTTGAGTTATAAGGAGAGGCTGGATAGTCTGGGTCTTTTTTCACTGTAGCGTAGGAGGTTGAAGGGTGACCTTATAGACGTTCATAAAATCATGAGGAGCATAGATAAGGTGAATGACAAGGGTATTTTCCCCCTAGGGTAGGAGAGTTCAAAATTAGGGGGCACGTTTCTATGGTGAGAGGAGAAAGATTTAAAAAGGACATGTGGAGCAACTTTTTTACACAGAGAGAGTGGTTCGTGTCGAATGAGCTGCCAGAGAAAGTGATGGATGCGGGTACAGTTACAACGCTTAAAAGACATTTGGATAATTTCACGAATAAGAATTGTTTGGAGGGATATGAGCCAAGTGCAGGCAGGTGGGACTAGTTAAATTTGGGAACATGATCGGCGTGGGCTGATTGAACCGAAGGGTCTGTTTCTGTGCTGTATGACTCAATGAAACTTGCAGTGAAAATCCCTCCAGTAATCTTGGGCTTAGCCAAAACAAAACCATGAGATTCAGCCCAGAAAATGGGAGCTACAGGACTGTTGCTGCAAAATGATTAAACTTTCGGGAAGTTGGAGCTCCCTCAGACAAAGTATCACGGTGTCCTCCTGTTAAGAACCCACAAAAAAACTGGAGTTATCTCAGGTCATAGTTGTATATCACAACAAGTGGCACCTCCCTGCCAATAGACCTCCTTACCCCACCCCACCCTACTTTTGCAAGGTTGTAGTGGTTAAATGGTTTGGATTCAGAATAATTGTTTCAAGCGTGAACTTGTGTTCAACTTCTTCACAAAGATCGCGTGCCCTTCTGTTATCTGCTTTCCAAAAGAATCTTAATATAATAGTTTTCAAAATGTAGAGAGCAAAGACAAGGATTTAAGGGACTTTCCAAAAGATAAAACATTATGAAGAACAGTTTTATTTCCCATTGCACTTAACTGTATTTAGAATCTCACTAGGGTCCATCTGTTCAAGGCTGCTGATGCCAAAAGCCAGCAGATCTTCCTGTTTTCTTTGAACATGAAGCCCTTTTCAAGGATTAAGGACAGCAATTTTAATGCGTCAGACTTTGGACACTGTGCAAAATTAATATTTCTCCATAATGTTTAAACAATGGCATGACTTGAGAATATTTATGATAACTGTAATTAAGGAGTCAGTTTAATGAGGAAATAGATAAAGGACAGCAAAGATACTGTTCTCTCTAGTTCTTATCTTTTTAGCATTGTAATTCTTGGCACTCTAACTTAGCAGAGCATCAGCTTCAATGACTAAAAGCATGAGTATAAACGATAGCGTCAAGGTGAAATATATGATCACTGCCCAGGTATCAGAGTATCACTCATAACCGTGTTATGCCAGGCGTATCCACCATCTCTCGTATTGTTTAAAAATTCCAATATTCAGGGCAGTGTCCTAGGTCTAACCATCTTCAGCTGCTTTATCGACGATCTTCCCTCCATCATTAGGTCAGAAGTGAGAAGGTTCACTGATGATTGCACAATGTTTAGTATCATTTGCAACTCCTGAAGTAGTCTGTGTCTATAATCAACAAGACTTGGGCATCATCCAGGCTTGGTTTGATAAATAATATTTAACATTTACATCACAAAAGTGTAAGATAATGACCATCTCCATCAAAATGACAGTCAAATGATATTATCATCACTGCATCCCCTACTATCAACATCTTGTGGTCACCATTGACCAGAAAACTCAACTGGACCAGCCACACAATACCATAAAAACAGTTTGGAGATTCGGAATTTTGCTGTAAGTAACTCAACTCCTGACTCCCTAAAGCGTGTCTGCCATATACAAGGGACAATTGAGGGATCTGATGGAAAACTTTCTGCCTACCTGGATAAGTGCAGCTGCAGCAACTCTCAACAAGTTTGACACCATCCATCCAGGACAAAGCAACCCACCACCAATCACCAGTTTCCAAATTCAATCCCTTCAACATCAATGTGCAGTAGCAGCAGTGTGTACTGTCTATAAGATGCATTACAGTCACCGAGTCTTTTCCAACAGCATCTTCCAAAGCCACAACTTTACCATCTAGGGAAACAAGGGCAGCAGATGCACGAGAAAACCACCACTTCTAAGTTCCCCTCCAGGATACACATCCGCCTGACTTGGAACTACATCATCATTCCTTCTCTTCTCTGGTCAAAATCCAGGAACTCCTCCCTAACAGCTCTGTGCCTATCTCTCAGCAAGTGCAGCAGATGAAGAAAGCAGCTCACCACCACCTCCTCAAGGGCAGCAAAGGAAGGGCAATAAATGCTGGCCCAGCCAGAAGGCCCATATCCCATGAATGAATAAGAAAAAGAAATCTGCCGAACAAGTTCCTACTTGGAAAACTGGCCGTGTTTCCACCCAGAAAATGAGACTCTCAGGCGCCTGCAGTCAGATTCATAGAATCCCTATAGTGTGGGGGCAGGCCATTCAGCCCATCAAATCGACACTGATCCTCCAAACAGCATCCCAGCCAGAACACCCCTCTCCACTTCCCTATCACACTGCATTTCCCATAGCTAATCCACCTCACCTGCACACTACAGGGAATTTTAGCATGGCCAATCCACCTAGCCTGCACATCTTTGGCCTGTGAGAAGAAACCAGAGCACCCGGAGGAAACTCACGCAGACTCTGGGCAACTGTGCAAATGCCACACAGAACACCCCCAAGGGTGGGATCAAACCCAGGTCCCTGGCTCTGTGAGCCACCTTGCTATCAATCAAAATTAAGGCAAGATTAATCATGAGACTTGCAATGATCAAGGTTTTGTTGAAACTACTGACCCAAGTATGTTTCTTGCACTGCAGCAGTTATTTTAAGTTAAGGTTTCACTATTTTAGTCAATTGACCTGCTACTGGAGACATAAAACCTGCAACCTATGACGTGTTGAAGCCACATGGGTATGAAAACATAGGAACAGGACTATGTCATTCAGCTTGCCCTGCCACTCAATGCATTCATAGCTGAGCAAACACTTCAATATCTTTTACTCACCCCATCCTCACAACTCTGTATGTCACTGGTAATCAGAAATCTATCCATGTTTACCTTAAACATATTCAAAGACTGAGCTTCCACAACCCTCTGATAGAGAGTTCTAAAGGTTCACAACCCTCTAAATTATTTCTCCTCATCACAGACCTAAGTGGCAACCTCCCCCCACCAACAACCACCCCCATCCCACTTTTTTAAATTTGTGCCTTCTGGTTCTAGACTCCCCAACCAGAGACAACATCCTACCCGCAGCTAGTCTGTCAATCTCTTTAAATATTTTGTGAGTTGCAATGAAATCACTTCTCATTCTTGAAAACTACAAAACATACCCAGGTCCAGTTTTCCCAATCTCTCTTCATGGGACAGTCGCAATATCTCGGAACAAGTCTGGTGAACCTTTGTGGTACTCTCTCAATGGCAATAATATCCTTCCTGAGATAAGGAGACCAAAACTGTACACAGTACTCCAAGCGTGGTCTGACCAAGATCCTATAGAATTGAAGCTTTGCGGCAGGAATTGATTACAACTAAGATGGGGGCGATGGAGCAGGCAGTGTACAGACTCCTGTGCCTGAGCTTGTCCTCTTCATCTGCATTTTTTTTCTTTTTCTTTTTCCTTCTTTCCCTTCTTTTTTCTCAAACTTACCTGATAGGGAGAGGTCTTCGGCAGGAGGTGCCTTCGATGGGCTCCAGAGCTAAGGCAACACTCTTGCTCCTTTCATGCGTAAGTTTGAAATGGAATTGGCAGATACTTGGGTGTCCAGCTCTGTTTCCCAATGCAAAAAGTAGGCAAAAGAAAAGGAAAGGAAGATTTTTAAAGAGGACATTCAATACAAATCTTAGACCATTCCCATTCAGTTTTGGTGTGCCTATATTCAAGAGGAAATCAATAATAAAAGTATAAAGAATTTGGTACCATATATTTGATTAATCCACTTCTGCCGATACTGGAAGAAACTGTAGATGTCCCCTTTATCAGTCAATTCATGCAAATACATTCAATCTGATTAATATGTGATGCAATACAGAGTAAATCATTAATTATACTAGTCATAGATTCTTCCCCTGTTAATGTTTTATAGTAAAATTGTTCAGTGTGCATTAAAAGATGCATGCCTTTGATTTATTATTTTCATAATATTTGAAAATAATTGAGTGAATAACAAGTGGATATGGGTACAGAGTAATCCATTTTAAACTATTTCAATTTGTTTTCCTCTAAATTAGGCACACTGAAATTCAATGCACCTTCTCAATGGAACAAGGGAGATTACATTTTATAAGATAAGCATTTTAGTCATGTAGATGAGAATACTACATTTTTTTGACTTATTCTAGTCATTTGAGTCTACTTTAATTAATGAGGTACTGTGGCCTCAACCATAACATCAATGGTTTTGATATTTAGTTCAGCCCTGATCGTGACCAGAATATCAAATGGAAGCTCCTTAGAACTTAGATCCATGCTGTTCTGTGAAGGATATCAAATAGCCAGAATCTGTTTTGTGGAGTTGGGCATTTTCCTGAGCCAGTGCTTAAAAATGAAAACTTAAACTTAAAAATGAAAAAATCAGCCCTGAGGTGACAAAATGGGCAAAGTAACAACAGATTCATAACCTCTAATTTCTACAAGTAACTCTTTCTTTCTATAACCACTACTTTCTTCTAACATTCTCGACAGTTATGAATGCCCTGTTCTCTCAAAGCTCCACAAAGGCACTGGCCATTGATGGAATACTTTTCACTTGCCTGTAATTGCAACATCGCTTAAGAGTTTCAACAGAGTATAGGAGTTGAGAAGTCACGTTGCGGTTGTACAGGACATTGATGAGGCTTCTTCTGGAGTACTGTGTCCTGTTCTGGTCACCCAGTTATAGGAATGGCATTTATCAAGCTGGAGAGGGTTCAGATGAGATTTACCAGGATGTTGTGGGTATGGAAGGTTTGCATTACAAAGAAAAGCTGGATTTGCTGGGACTTTTTTCACTGGAGCATAGAAGGTTGGCAGGCGACCTGATAGAAGTTTATAAAATAATGAGAGGTATAGATAGAGTTAATGGTATTTGGCTTTTCCCTAGGATGGGGGATTTCAAGACTAGGGGCCGCATTTTAAGATGAGAGGAGGCAAACTTTTTACACAGAGGGTGGTTTGCATGTGGAATGAACTTCCTGCTGAAGTGGTGGATGTGGGTACAATTACAACGTTTAAAAGCCATTTGGATAAGCACATCAATAAGAAAGGTTTAGGCCAGGAGCAGGAGGGTGGGAATAGTTTAGTTTAGAATTATGTTCAGCATGGACTGGTTGAACCAAAGGGTCTGTTTCCATGCTGTATGACTCTATGAGTCTAAGAGTATCTAAGGCAAAGTAGCCCCCTTAATGAATAATTCATCCGTCACCCCAAACCAACACTTGCTGCAATGCTGACACACAGTTGCATCACTGTATGCCGTGTACAAAATGCACTCCAGCAACTAATAAAGCATCCTTCAACAGCATCTTCCAACTTTGTCATCTAAAGGAACAACAGCAACAGACACATAGGACACCATCATTTGCAAATCCTCTTCCAAGCCATACACCACCCTGACTTATAACTATATCACTGTTCCTCCACGCCTGTTCTTTCATTCAATATGATCATCCACCTCAGTACCATGTTCCTGTTTTTTACCCCATATCCTTTGATCCCTTTAGCCCTAAGAACCATATCTAACTTTTTCTCGAAAACATTCAATATTCCCAAACACTTTCTGTGGCGGAGAATTCCACAAGCTCACCACTTTCTGGGTGAGGAGGTTTCTCCTCATCTCAGACTTACATGGCTTATCCATATCCTTACATTATGACCCCTTGTCTCCTTGATCATCGTTCCTGAGTTTACCCTATCTGACTTTGTTAGAACTTTAGAAGTTTCTATGAGATTCCCCCTCAGTCTTCTAAACTCCAGTGAAAATAATCCTAACCGATCCAGTTTCTCTTTATACATTCTGCCACCCCAGGAAAAGTCAACGACCTTCTCCACTTCACCAGGGTAAGTGGCAACTCCATCTCACTGAGACCTCACATTGTCTCCATCTCTACAGCCGCCTCGGGGCAAGGCTCATGCTCTATCACTCGCACTCTCACATGCAGCAACTTACCCTACTCACTCACCCAGCCAGTTCCTCTAGACTACTAACCTTACATGGCCTCTACACCTCCTACTCATTACTCAGCACCTCCAGTACCTTTCTCCCCACCTTCAAAAGCATAAACAGCAGTGCCAGCTACTTTCATTTCCCTCCCTTTGTCTCATTCCAAGAGAAAACAGCCCAGGTGTGGATTGGCATAGGATGGTGGTGTACAATATTCACCCTCTTGACTGATGCCTGACAAGCTACCTGGCTTTACATCCATGCTAAATGGAATGACAGGACAGAGGTACTGAGCTCCTTTAAGATGCGACTGAGGAGGCAAAGCACCAAATGGCAAGGCAAGGCAGCATGCAGGTATACAAAGTGAGGGTGTGGTAAGACAGTGATTGAACAGCCCTGAGATGCAGTCTTGTCCAGTTTGTGACCTGGGAGCCTGTTCCTGTACACAGAGTGTCCCTGCAACACTACTGCAATGAATAGTGCTGGTACAGTGCATTGAAATGTACAGTGTACTGTAAATGGATTGGAGATGTGCCATGACGATACGCCATGACGATGGCACATCTCTGATGACGGTGCCCCTTGACATGGTGTGCATGAGGCTACTGCCAATGGAATGTGCCTCGTGACACTGATGCTGAACGTCCAAGGTGGAAGTCGGAGTGTCCAAGTGGTGAGCTGGACTCACCAAGTACCTGCTCTGATCTCCACGTCAGTAATTCTCAGCATCTTACTTCTATCCAGAGGGTGGTAGAATGGGAAATTACATGTCAATGAGGTGAGGTCAAATATTAATGAGGGTGGATAATGAGCGATATTCACTACTCACCACTCCCTAGCAAGAATCTCATCTCAACAGCCAAGAACTGGTTGGGAAAAGTGACCTTTCGGTCTTCACATCACTCAACATCCATAACTTGATTTTCACTCCACTGCCCACATTGTCCAGGACCAGGGAAGATTGTGTCCCAGGGTTTCCTGAACACCGCAGCACGTCAGAGGCACAGCTTAGTCCCCTTTGTTTATTGTTCATCCTCAGCGCTTTTCTTAAATTCATTCACAGGGTGAGGATATTGCTGGCTAGGCCAGCATTTATTGCCCATCCCTAATTAAGCATCAACCACATTGCTGTGGGACTGGAGTCACATGTCAGCCAGACCAGGTAAGAATGGCAGTTTCCTTCCCAAAAGAACATTGGTGAACCAGATGATGTTTTTTCCAACAATCAGCAATGGAATCATAGGGGCCATGATTAAACTCTTAATTTCAAAATGCTATTGAATTCAAATTCCACCATTTGCCATTTCAGGATTTGAACTGAGTTCCCCAGAACATTACCTGGGTCTCTGGATTAACAGTCCAGCGATAATACCACTAGGTCATCACCTCCCCCATAAATACACAAAAAGCTAATTTACATAGGTGACGGAACTGTATTTGTTGCATTAATCAAGACCGGATTCTAGTTATTGCATCAATTCAAGGAATTTCTAAGGTGATATTTATCTGTAAGGTTTATCACTGTTCCAATAGAGAAGATCTAGTATTTATTGAACGCTGTCATCTATGAGGTTCTCGTCACTTACACGATTCCAAAAGTGCATCAATGCTTTTAAAAAGAACATCTTAGGAGATAGGAAAACAATCCAAACACTCTTGCCTTCCGTATTCAGAGCAACAACAGCCTAATAACGTTGTACATATGTAATCCTACTCAAATGTTGTGGAATGTACCCAAATATCAATCAGAAAATCCACTGAAGATTGCTTCCCAGTGCCTCACTGTGGAAATATCATGGTGAGTGTATGGATGTTTACAACATGACTGGCATTTATTTCCCGTTTTTAATTGCCCTTAGCAAGATGGTGCAGAGCTTTCTTAACCACTGCAGTTAGGAAGTTGACTCAATGATTGCCACAGTCAACATGATGTTTGATTTGAAGAGGAACCTGGAGATAATGGTGGCCCCATGCACTTATTAACCATGTCCTTCCTGTGTGACAGTTGTGTCCTTTGGAGATACTGGTGAAGCAGCCAAGCCATCCATGGTGGATGTTGGGTAAAGCCCTTATGGTACATAATCATCTCGCAACATTCTCCCATGAAGTATGGTCACTTGGTTCAGACACCCAACATTTACTCCCAAGAGTGGAGCTCTCTCAGAGTGAGGGGTTACAGAGAAGGTGTAAAACAAAACAGGAGAAAAGAAGGGAATTTAATTTAATTTTTTTGGAAATGTATTGACATAGCCTATAAGTTTTATCTCATTTCACTGATGTATGTTTTTAGGAGAACACATCACATGAAAAGCTATTTATACGCTCAAGATTGAGAAACAATGGTGATTTCCTGGACCAATGCCAGACCAAAAACTCCCTTATAAAGGTAATCTGCCCCTTTGGAGTGTGGCAGGAAATGACACCTCATTATTGGGTTTCTCAGTTACCTTGATAAAAGTTTCTCTGTAAAAGTGAGTACAATATGTGACATTGGAGACAGGAAATGGCCTAGGTTTTGCCGGTCAATGTCACAGTAATAATAGTCGACCACTGCAGCAGGGAATTATATTACACTAAGGAAAATAAACTAAGGGAACTGATTATAAATGTCAGCATCAGTTGTCCTTCTAATCCAAGATTATTCCAGAAAAGAGCCATCTATTCTTCTGGAGGCTACAACAAGGAGGATCAAGGACAAGAGATGCCAAGAATATGCAATGGAGTAAATTGTGTCCAAATGGTGCTTTTGTCATCTGACAAATTATCCAGCTTTAGAACCATATTGAGAAATAACTAAACATAGAAGTTATAGGCTTATGATATTAGTGAACACATGCAAAATAAATAGGCTCGCGCCTACTTTCAAACAGAGAATATATCAATCCAAGTGAAGGGTTGTGGTGAAAACCGGAAGGACTGCGGATGCTGTAAATCAAAAAACAGAAACGGAAATTGCTGGATAAGCTCAGCAGGTCAAGCAGCATCTGTGAAATGAAATCAGAGTTAAAGTTTTGGACCCGAACCATTAACTCTCATTTCATTGTGGTTGTTGACTTGCTCGCCGAGCTGGCTTGTTTTTGTTCAGACACCACGCTAGTTGACATCATCATCTGACAAATTTTTAGCGTGTTATGCCCGTAGTTGTTTAAAGTTTGGCAAAGATCTGTAGCTCGGGTTGTGGGTGAGGTTGTTGACTTGCTCGCCAAGCTGGCATGTTTTTGTTCAGACGTTTCGTCACCATGCTAGGTGACATCTGAACAAAAACAAGCCAGCATCCGCAACCAGAGCTACAGATCTTTGCCAATACTTTAAATCTCATTTCATTTCATAGATGCTGCCAAATCTGCTGAGCTTTTCCAGCAATTTGTATGAAAGGTTGTGGGGGTGTATTACAGATCATTTATGGAGCCTAAACTGATGTTCCAACATGCTTTACGTATATATAACCAGTTGCTATGGATAGTAAGGGTAGAGTCTCCAACTTTCTTTCCATCATAAGGTTGACCAGGAATCTCACCCACTCTTAGCACCTATTGTTTGAGGTGTGTTGGCAGGATTTTCAGATCGATGAGCATCCAGTTTGGCTGCCTAATGAAAGCCCTTTTGTTAGCCATCAAAACCTAGACTAGGCTTGATCGTGGGATTATGGGACACTAGCCATTGCGCGAGAAGACCTTCCATGTTAAGATTGTACAGGGAACCTATTAAATACCATTAAACCTACTAGCCTAAGGAAAGACTGGATAGGCAATGTTAATTGCCTAATATTTGATTGTTCAATTATATATTCAGGTATGAAAATTAATGGTATTTTACTTGTGCTGTTACATTTCAGTGGAGACTAATACTATGATTATTGAGTTTGGAAGTGCATGTTTGTAATGTATGTCTCTGTAAATAAAAGCTTACAAAGTACATAAAGATTGGCTCCAGTTCTATCTTTCACCACGTATTATTTTCTGATATAACTGGCAATGCCAGTTATTTTGTGAGATATATGTATTCCTCTAAGATTAAAGTGTTGTGAATAGAAAAACATTGTTAAACAGGTTATTGTGGCCAGTAGTTTTCAAACATGTACCAAGAAGCTAATTTTTGCCATTATTCTGTGTTTTGGTGTGTTACAGATCACTCGGGGAGTCCACATTGCTATGGAAATATAACTTCTACATGGTCTTGCACGCTGGATGGTGATGGTAGTGAGGGATTCCTTCCATCACGTGGCTAACCAAGTATTTCTCCTAGTCTTATCACTTACTCTGATTCTTATGTGCAGCATAAAAAAGGTTTAAAGAAAATTAATAGCCACCCTTTGTAGAATTACAAAAGGTAAGTCTTATTAAAGATCAATCCTGATAACATTGAACAGCTTTGAGTATAGGGAATTAATAATGTTGGTAATAGCATGAAGCTGAGCTTCTGATCTCATATACTGTCTATCACTTCCTCCCCTTATCATTGGCTCACCTCTGCTCCCGGGTGCTCCTAGTCATAAATCAGCAAAACATTTCTAGACACTGGGAAATCTGGACAAACATTATTCTCACATTCATAGCACATTTGACCAACGTACAACCCAAGTATTGCTTGAGAATCTCTGTTGTCTGTTTTCTAATTTGCACCAATGTCATTCACCCATTGCCCCTTCTCCACTGGATTTCACTGTGTCCTGGTCCAGTGAACACTTCCACTTATAAATGCTAATCCTTATTTTCAAGGCCTCACCTCTCCTTATCTCGACATCTGCATTTAGTCCGACAACCCTCTGAGATCTTTCTGCAATGGCAATGCTGACAACATCTGAAGGTTCCCCCAGTTTTGATCCATCCAATGTTGGTGTCAGCTGCCTTGATCCTAAGCTCTGGAATTCGCTCCCTATGCATTTCCACTGTGACATTTTCCCAGATGACCACTCCTAATACTTTGTGGGATTTCTCTCCTTTTACCAATATGTAGTACTGGTTAAGGGTTGTTTGAGGTAGTTTGCTGCCACCAATCCTCCATTGCCTTTGGCTGTCCAGTGTTAGTGGTGAGGGATACACCACATGGAGTATCTACAGAATCTGAGCTGCACTCAGATAATAAGAAGGTTGATAGCATGATCACAATAAGTACAAATCTGACTCATCAGGCACAATTACTAGGACCTAATTGCTGGAATTAATACAACTGTTCCCTTTGAAAACTAGAGTCAAACTCATTGTCTCCATCCAATAGATTGTGTGACAGCAGTAGAATGGGTGGAGCCAATGTAACATGACTATTAACCCTTTCAGAGCTACTACCTTTTACAACATCCACTTCCCCAGCTCACTCTGCTCTGTTAAGATAGTCATTAAAACTCACTTCTTTAAGCAAGTATTTCACACATGACCTTATATCCCTTATGTGATTCACCTTGAACTGTCAATGATAATGTTCCTGTGAAGGACTTTAGAACTTTTTGTGATGGTAAAGGTTTTATTATTTGTACAAGTTATAGAGTCATAGAGTCATACAGCACGGAAACAGACTCTTCAGTCCAACTAGTCCATGCCAAATATAATCACAAACCAAACCAGTCCCACCTGCCTGCACTTGGCACATATCCCTGCAAACACTTCTCCTTCACGTATTTATCCAAATGTCTTTTAAACGTTGTAACTGCACCCGCATCCATCACTTCCTCTGGAAGTTCATTCCACACACAAACCACTCTGTGTGTAAAAAAAATTGCCCCTCATGTTTTTTTTGAAACGTTCTCCTCTCACCTTAAAAATATGGCCCCCAGTCTTGAAATCCCCACCCTAGGAAAAAGACATCTGCCATTCACCTTATCTTATAAGGTCACCCCTCCAACCTTCTATTCTCCAGTGGAAAAAGTCCCAGCCTAACCAGCCTCTCCTCATAACTCAAACCCTCCATTCCCGACAACATCCTGGTAAAACTTTTCTGAAACCTCTCCAGCTTAATGATATCCTTCTGAAACACAGTGACCAGATCCGGACACAGTACTCCAGAAGAAGCCTCACCAATGTCCTGTACAACCTCAACATAAAGGTTTGAGCAAGTGTGCTAAACATTTTCTTAACCACCCTATCTATATGTGATGCAAACTTCAAAGAATTATGTACCTGAACACGTAGGTCTCTCTGTTCTACAACACTACCCAAGACCCTACTTTTAATTCAGAAGTCACACAGCACCAGGTTATAGTCCAACAAGTGACTTCACCTGATGAAGTGGCAGTGCTAAAAAAGCTTGTGATTTCAAATAAACCTGTTCGACTATAACCTGGTGTCGTGTCCTTGTCCTGACCTTGTCCACCCCAGTCCAGCACCAGCACCTGCACATCATGGCTACTTTTAATTGTAAAAGTCCTGCCTTTTCCCAAAATGCAATACCTTGCATGTATCCAAATTAAACTCCATCTACATTACTGCTCTTCAAACCATTGACCCAACTGATCATGTTCTCTTTGCAATTTTAGATAAACTTCTTCACTGTCCACTGCACCAATAATTTTGGTATCATCCACAATCTTACTAACCATATCTTCTATATTCCCACCTAAATCATTTTTACAAATGTCAAACAAAAGTGACCGAGCACCGATCCCTGTGGAACACCACTGGTAACAGGCCTGTACTCCAAAAAACTACCTAGTTGTTGTTGTTTTTGTTTGTGAAAATGCTTGGGGAATATCCTGGAATCCTGCTAGCATCATTTTAATGTTTCCAATATCTCCGCTATTCTATTCTTCGATAATAGAAACCTGGTGGCAATAACATCAATCTTATTCAACTGCTTACAATTCCTTTTAGGCGTCAGGCCAAATATCAATTTCAAAGCTAGTACCACACAAAACAAAAGTTATCTTTTTATTCGTGTAACTTAAAGCACAGATGTACTGGAAACTCTAACAGTCTCGATTTGATCAGATAAGGATAATGTTGGCAATGCCTTCTACATGCCATTCAGCATTTTCAATGACTATGTTGCCTGAAGCTGTTTTGTTATAGGATACAAACTCTACTCACAGAATAGAATTAGACATGAAGGTATATGGGGTGGGCAGAAGTGTTCAATTATTGAGATCTGTGGATATGGGTCACATTTCTCATGACCATCATCAATCCACACCTAACAGTGCAGAACAGATAATGATTGTGTTTGGGCACATGACCCTGTTCAAATGCTATTTGGTCCCAGAGCTCTCTCCCATCCCAAAAGCCCAAATGTCTTTACTAAACTATTTGGGAAAGAATCTACCTTCCATTTTTACTGCTATATCTTTAAAATAAATAATAGAATACATGTCTACAATCAAACTTTTTTTATTCATTCACGGGATTCATTCACGGCGTCGCTGACCAGGCAGCATTTATTGCCCATCTCTAATTGCCCAGAGGACAGTTAAGAGTCAACCACATTGCTGTGGGTTTGAAGTTGCATGTAGGTCAGACCAGGTAAGGATGGCAGTTTCCTTCCCTAAGGGATGTTAGTGAACCAGATGGGTTTTTCCAACAACCAACAATGGATTCATAGTCACTATTAGACTCTTAATTCCAGATGCTTATTGAATTCTATTTCCACCATCTGACAGGATTTAAACCCGGGTTCCTAAAATATTACCTGGGTCTCTGGATTAACAGGCCAGCAATAATACCACTAGGCCATTTTCTCCCCTAACCATTGAATCAACCAGTTAAACTTCTGGCATATTTAGCTTTCACCAATTAGCTAAATTATTAAATTGCTGAGGAAAAATCATAACCTCAAAATACACTCCCTTTTTTTATTCTCTGGAAAATAGTTTAACCATTTGAAATTATTGGTGCCAATAAGCCAGCTGCCTCATACCCGGTACCTTATGGACACACAGCCTCCTGTTGATAATTTGTGGGCAGTTGAATGACAGGAAAAAGAAATGTGTTTATGATTATTGCACATTGAAATAGTCTAAACCTCCATTTGAATTTTATAGAAAATTACTTGTATCTTTAGCCCTTACATAATATTGTAATATCCCATTATCACTTCATGTCTTGTCCTGAGTATTCTGACCACTTAAGCTCATGATCGACGTTGGTTGTTAAACATGACTTATCTCCTCAATACTACCTTCTCCAAATAGTTTTCACCTTCCTTTTTATCACACCCTCTCTTTATATCTAAGATACTCCTTTTCTAAGCTTGATCCTTGCATATCATTTTGCACCTGAAGCCCATGCCATTCTGAGGGAGGCAATGGCCTGGTGGTATTGTTGCTGGACTGTTAATCCAGAGACACAGGTGATGTTCTGGGGACCCAGGTTCAAATCCCACGTAGCTGGATGGTGGAATTTGAATAAAATAAAAATCTGGAATTAAGAGTCTACTGTTGATCATCTAATTGCCTCCCCTGAGCACATTATGGCATCCATCAGCATTGTCACTTTCAAATCCCACCAGAATTGTGCCAAAAATTTACGTGGTGAATGATGAGCTAATGGTAAATTCACTTGACTTATGATCTAGGTATCTAGACTAATATGTTGGGAGTACAGATGAAAATCCCACCACTCCCCATGAATGAATAAAACAAAGCATCAAATTGGTTAATTGCTACCAGCTGAATGCATCTATACTCCACAATAGGTTTTACCTGATGCTTCTCACATCGGTGTCAGATTGGACATGCATTGTTATGTACCACAGCTTTACAGAATCATACAGCATGGGCAGAGGCCATTTGGCCCACCTTGCTAATACCAGCAATTTCAAAGACATTCAATTAGTTCCACTCCCCTTAGTTCATTCTCCAGAGCAAATTTGACCCTTTCAGGTGTTTACCTAGTTCCGTTATAGATAGTGACAACTGAACTTGCTTCCAACACCGTTTCAAGCAGTACATTCCAGATCAAAACTCTCTATGTGAAAATGGATTTGCAATATCTCTCTTCTAGCTCTTTTGCAAATTATCATAAACGTGTATTCTCTGGTTACCGTGCCCCCGCCAGTGTTAAAAAAATTGTCCTCATTTATTCGATCAAAATTCTTCATAGTTTCAAAGAGGACATTTCAATATTATGTATGGTTTAAATGATAAAATTAAATCTAAAATCTAAATAAATTAAAATTAAATTAAATTAAATTAAATTTGGGGCAGCACGGTGGCTCAGTGGTTAGCACTGCTGCCTCACAGCACCAAGAACCTGGGTTCAATTCCACCCTCGGGCGACTGTCTGTGTGGAGTTTGCACAATCTCCCCGTGTCTGCGTGGGTTTCCTGCGGGTGCTCTGGTTTCCTCTCATAGTCCAAAGATGTGCAGGTTAGGGTGGATTGGCCATGCTAAATGGCCCATAGTGTTCAAGGATGTGTAGCTTAGGTGGGTTATAGGGGGGTGGGTCTGGGTGGGTCTGGGTGGGATGCTCTGAGGGTCAGTGTGGACTTGTTGGGCCAAAGGGCCTGTTCCCACACTATAGGGATTCAATGATCTTTTTTACTCTAAGGAAAATAAGGCTCTGGTTTCTCAATAGAACTGAAGTCCCTCATGCCTGGTATCATTAGAATGCCAATACTTACAGGAAACAACATCTTAGGCCCCAGAGGACTAATAATTCAGAATGTCCACCCAAAATAATCCAAGAGGCAGTGAGAAAATGAGGGGAACAACGTGTCAAGTAAATCACAAATTTGTGAGAGATACTGTTTATACAAACAATAGCATTTAACAGAGCAGTACTGGTATTTAACTAACTCTTTATAAATTAAGGAAGCTTGCTTTATTTATTACAAAACACATAATAAAATGGGTCATGTTTCTTCAGAATATCTGTGCATGCAGCACGACCTAGTGGTTAAATTAAACTGCATTTTAAATATTCCAGGACACACACCAGAGATCATAAATATGGGAAAGAGTGAAACTAGCAGGTTGTTCCAGAAATGAAAGAGACCTATATCATGAATATATGGGTGTAAATTAGTAGGGCAGATATTAATTCACAAATAACAAACATATTCATATTCAAAGTTAGTTGTAACACAATAAATTGCCTGTACCATCTGAGTCAGGGGATTGTGGATTCAAGTTCCTCTCTGTAGACCAGGCTTACCGAAGTGAGGTCCAAGGGGTGTCGCAAGCTGAAATTTTGGGGAAGTGAACTCCGAGACAGCAATGGCCACTATGGAGTTCCACTGCCCATTCCTTGCTCTCAGGCTATTTTTATCTCCCACGCTATCTGCTCTGAAATGTCAAAGATCATCTCCCATTCCAAAGCTGTGCAGCTTAGGTGGATTGGCCATGCTAAATTGCCCATAATGTCCAGAAATGTGCACTCTAGGTGGATTAACCATGGGAAATGCAGAGTTATAGGGAGCGGGTGGGGGGTGGGTCTGGGTGGGATGGTCTTCAGAGAATCGGTGTGGACTCGATGGGCCAAATGGCCTGCTTCCGCACTGTCGGGATTCTATGATTCTATGATTCCCCTTCATTCTCTCAATTTTCCAGGCCATTACTGGAGAGGTACTACACTGCTGGTGGCTCTGTCTTCCCAATTGATAGGTAAACATAAAAGACCCCATGCCACTTTCGGAAGAAGGGAAGGAGAATTCTCCTAGGAATGTGTTCCAGTCAATATTTATCCATTGACCAACATAGCTAAAACAGATACCAAACAGAAAATGCGAAAATACTCAGCTAATCAGTGGGCTTCTGCGGAGCTAGGACTTGGCCTGTAGCTTTAACTATGGTCTGATCTTGCAAGATTTTAGCCAACTGTCAACTTCATTGAATTTCATGGAAGGTTTGTCTCTGATAGGCCTGGTGAGTTTTCTCACTATAAGGTCCTGAACTCACCTCACAGCTACCTACCCTGCCTCTACTTTTAGGGCCCTGGGTAGTGTTTTCAAACAGGGAGACCTATGGGCTCAGGTACATAGTTCATTGAAAGTTGCATCGCAAGTAGATAGGCTGGTGAAGAAGGCTTTTGGTACGCTTGCCTTCATTGCTCAGACCACTGAATATAGGAATTGGGACGTCATGTTGTGGTTGTACAGGACATTGATGAGGCAACTTTTGGAGCACTGTGTACAGTTTTTGTCGCCCTGGTTTAGGAAGGATATTATTAAATTGGTGAGGGTGCAGAAAGATTTAAAAGGATGCTACCAAGACTGGAGGGTTTGAGTTATAAGGAGAGGCTGGATAAGCTGGAACTTTTTTCACTGGAGCATAGGAGGTTGAGGGTTGACCTTATAGAAGTTTACAAAATCATGAGGGAATGGATAAGGTGAATGGCAAAACTCTTTTTCCTAGAGTAGGGGAGTTCAAAACTAGAGGGCACATTTTTAACGTGAAAGGAGAAAAATTTAAAAGGGACCTGAGGAGCAACTTTCTCACACAGAAGATGGTTCACATGTGGAATGAACTGCTAGCAGAAGTGGTAGAAACAGGTACAAGAGATACGCTATATCGCTATTGCATGAAACAGCTTCACTCACTCTCGCACCATCCCCCAATTACTCCCCCAATTTACAAAGACCCTATGCCCTCTGCACTGCCAATCACTCCTCACCATGTTTCCACCACCTGTACCGGCACGAACAGCTGTGCCACCCATTTTCCACTCATTCAATCCCTCCCGTCATCTCATTCCAGCAGAAGACAGCCCACACAAAGGCAGGAAGAGCCTGGACAAGTGGTTGGTGCCTGACATTGCGGTCCTCAACCCCAAGGAGGAGAGAACCTTGACCCTCACTAGAGAAGATGACGACCGCTCCGTTGAGGATGACGAGACATCCATGTCCGACCAACCGACCAAGTACCACTCTTCATTCCAGTGCAACTGTCACACGAACCCCACTTTCGGTCTCGTTCACTGACACAACTTAAACCCTGACTCATAGAATCACAGAACTGAAGAGACCATTCAGTCCATCGTGCCTGCACCAGCTCATTAAACGAGCATCATTACCCAAAACCAATCTCCTGCTTTTATCCCAAAATCTAAATCCAAAATAATCTAAATTGTATCCAAATAATCGTCCATCGCCCTCAGCGCAGCGAGAGTATTGTGTGCAGTTCTGGAATCCATATTATTGGAGGAATGTGATAGCACTGGAGAGGGTGCAGGTGGGATTTATCAGGATGTTCCTTGGGCAGCAGAGTTTTGGTTGTGACGAGAGATCGGACAGACTGGGGTTGTTTTCCTTGGAGCAGAGGAGACTGAGGGGTTACATGATTGAAATGTATAAAAATAAGGGGGGCATAGATGAGGTAAACGGAAAGAAATTTTTCCCCTTGTTGGAGGGATCAATTACTAGGGACATAGGTTTAAGAGAAGGGGAAGGAGGGGATGTGAGGAAAGCTTTTTCATCCAGAGGGTGGTAGGAATCTGGAACTCACTCCTGTAAGGGTGGCAGAGATTTAAGGAGTAATAATAATTAAGAAGTGTTTTGAAGTACATTTGCAATGCCAAAATATACAAGGTTATGGGCCAAATACTAGACAATGGGATTAGAATAGATAAGTGGTTGTTTTTGACAGGTGCAATCTTGATGGCACAAAGGGCCTTTTTCTGTGCTGTAGACCTCTATAACTCGATGAGTTCTCCTTTGTGTCTTACACTTACAAATGTAACGTCTACTATCTCAGTAGGAAACTTCCACATGTTAAAAGCTCAATCACCTCCTGAGAAGAGTTCAGAGGCCTCAGAGGAGGCTTCATTAAAGCTATTTCCTTTAACACCACCACCCCCCAGCCTCTCTACCCCATCAGCTTTACAATGGTGGCAGACTAGGACACTGGAGCCGGAGATTGTCCACTCCATCTGTTCCTTTACTTTTCTTCTCTCTCTTGTTTTTCTCTTTTGTATCTTTTTGCCTCCTCTTCTCTCTTCTCAGCCTCCCATCCTCGGAACTACCGGAGTCAAACCTTGCAGCCTCCTACCTCGTAATTCCTTGTCTCCGACCTTGCGGCCTCAGGACTCCCGGCCTCCCCGCAGAACCGACATGGCATCCTCTCGGCCCACTGTGACCTCAGCATGGACTTCCAGTCTCAAGGTGATTCCAGTGTGATCTCCTGGCCTCGTGAACCCTGAGGTGAAGCCCATCGTGGTCTAGAGTCAAGGCTGGTGCTGATGGTAGGTTCGGTGCCAGCGTGGACTGGGTTTGAAGATCGTTGCACTGAACTACTTTTTCTCCATTTTATAACTTATTCCTAAAATCTGCAATGCTGGATATTTTATTCTCTACTTTTCTAAGAACTATAACTGAAGAAGCTGTACGTAGGAATAGTAAGAACTGAGATAACGCAGTGTGAAGCTGGAGGAACACAGCAGGCCAGGCAGCATCAGAGGAGCAGGAAAGTTGACATTTCAGGTCTGGACCCTTCTTCAGAAATGCTTCAGAAAAGGCTGTAGGTAGGGACCTCGTACCTAAGATGGTGCTGTAAGCGACGACTTATACACTTTTCGCTGTATTTATGACAATAAAGCTTATTCTAATTCTAATTCTATACTGACATCTCAGTGGAAACTTTAGCTAGAGTACAACTGGAAGCATAAGCTGGTGAGCACATCACTGTGATGGGCCTCGGGGCACTGGAACTCAGAGAACAGTCAAGGAGCACAAACCTATTTAGCCCCAGGCAGGAGAGCACCCTCTGGTGTTGGCAGTCACTTTGGCACTTGTACATGCCAATGGGAAAGCACCAAGCAGGAGTGTGGGAGGCAATGGCCCTCATTGATAAGGCTGCAGCTATGGTGATCCAGCTGCCATAAGCCTGCAATTGTGGGGCTGCCTTCATGGACAGATTGGCAACTGCTATGACGAGCCAGGTCAAGAAGATGGAGGGTCTACTGTATATTTACACAGCCCCGCACTCCATCACCCCAGAGGCTGGTCTGCAGCAGCAATGGCTCAGTTACTAACATTATGCCTCTGAGTTAGAAGATTAAAACAGAAACTTAAGCACTAAAATCTCAGCTGATTCTTACATCGATTACTGGGAGAGCATTGCAATGTTAGCGATACTGTCTCTCAGATGAGGTGTCAAACTGAAGCCGTGTCTAGTGGCTATAGAAGATCCTGCAAAACTATTCTGAAGCAGAGTGTGTCTTCTCTCTAGTGCCCAAACTAATACTTAAATTTCAACCAGCTAAAGCAAACTATCTGCTCATTATCTCACTGCTACTTGTGAAACAATTACTGTCCTTGAATTATCTATTGCATTTGCTACATTACATCGGTGATTACATTTCAAAAGTACATCAGTGCTTTGAGATGTCTGAGGTTGCGAAAGATGTATAAAAATGCATGGCCTCTGAATGTGCACTGGGAGGTTAGCAAAAGCACAGCAACAAATTCAAGAAACTGCTGTACCTGCATTTACAATGGTTCAAGGAGATTTGATTAAATACCGATAATGTACCTAAGCTAAGAGGGAGCAAATAGATTGAAGAATTTAGTCAGGCAGCCTCATCTTTCAATCAGTCCATCTAAGCTCAGTTCCTTGGTACAGTACACACAGGCATCCATTATTGCTTAATTATAACAGTAGAAGACATAGAATGTAATAAAAATTATTAAAGTGATAAATGATACCATTAAAATATTCATTATACGCAATGTACTCCATTCACATCACCGTCTATTCAGTTAATAAAAGTGTCCTAACATCGTTTAGTGCAAAGCCGGATTGATCACATTTGTCTTTTTGATGCAGTCCTTAACACTGCCTTGAGGTAAAAGATTCACTAGAGAACTGCAGTGTTCGAGGTCACCTTATTAAAAAGAACAAAGTTATGTTCCTCCAGTAATTGCATTAAGGGCATCCCTGGCAGTTTAATGCAACATTTGCCAGTCCTTTCAAATGCTTTTAATAGTAGTTTTAAATCTTTTTGAAGACCAGCTCAGCAGCATAATGAAGAGCAATGCAGTCTAGCAGAGCAGAGAGCAGAATGATTACTCAGTTCTTATGTAGTCTTTTTAGCCTAGAGAGACGATTCAGGGCCCTGTTTTGCATTCAACATTCAATGGCATGAGCACCACTAAATGTGCCCACCATCAATACCTTAACTGCTACTGTTGACCGAAAAAGTAACTGACCAGCCATATAAATACTGAGGGTGCAGAAGAAGGTCAGAGGCTAAGAATCCTGTAATGAATAACTTATCTCTTTCTCCTTAAAGCCTGTCTGAGAGCGGTGCCTGTCTGTCAGGAGCATGGTGGAGGATTTGCCACTTGCCAGGATGTGTGCAGTTCTATCAATGAAAACCCAACACAAGATGAATTCAAGATGAAAAAGCCTAATGAGCTCTCCGTCCACCGCCATGAACATTCAATGCCTCCACCACCAGAACATTGAAAGAAAGAAACACCAATCGAGTGAGACCTGGGTTGACACTAAGTGCATTGGAATCACAGAGCGAAACCTTCATTCTACTTGTTCACACATCATTACTCCATGTAAGTTTTTGTAAAGAGGTGATCTCAAATACCAAGGAACAGAGATATTAGTGCTTCAAATTTGGATCTGGGAATTCAAAATCTGGAGTTCAGTGAGTTGCAGCCGATGAGGACAAACTCAAGTATATCATGAATAAGCTCATAGACATTTGTTTTTATTCATTTGTGGGATGTTGGGAATTGCTGGCTGGCCAGAGTTTATTTCCTGTCCCGAGTTGCCCTTGAGAAGATGGTGGTGAGCTACCTTCTTGAACAGCTGCAGTCCCCCTGGTGTAGGTTGACCTACAATGCTATTAGGGAGGGAATTCCAGGATCTTGACCCAGCCACAGTGAAGGAAAGGTGATATATTTTCAACTCAGGATGGTGAGTGGCTTGGATGGGAGCTCGAAGGTGGTGGTGTTCCCATATGTCTGCTGCCCTTGTCCTTCTAGATGGAAGTGGTCATGGGTTTGGAAGGTGTTGTCTGAGGATCTTTGGTGCATTTCTGCAGAGCATCTTGTAGGTAGTACACACTGCTGCTACTGAGCGTCAGTGGTTGAGGGATTGGATGCTTGTGGATGTAGTGCCAATCAATGGTTTGTCCTGGATGGTGTAAAGCTTATTGAGGATTGTTGGGGCTGCATGCATCCGGGCAAGTGGGGAGTATTCCATCACAATCCTGATTTGTGCTTTAGCAAGGCACAAGACATAAGGGCAAGGCTACATGTTATCACTATATGGAGCTAACATTCAAGAAGTTGTTATTTAAATCATTGTGCTGAACCATGCCAGTGAGATAAGTGTCATAAAGACCACAATCATGAGCTCTACATTTCAATTATAATCAGTTCTCATTGATGGTATCTTTGAAAAATAAAGAATTGGAAATTCCACAAAAGGGGAAGTACTCCGGCTCTAATTGGAATTCATCAAAAACACAGGAGCATTTCCACTGTAGAGCATGAAAGTGAAGGAGAAAGATCTCCAGCTGTATGACCAAACCAAAAAGCCACTAAAAGGGCAAACAATAGAAATCAGTGACTTCAGTAATCCACTGGGAAGCTGGGAGAAACGTGGGGCACAAGGAATGAGAGGGCTGCAGGAGGTATTAATGGAAATTGCATTTTAATTCATTATATAATGAAGACACAGGCGTGCATTTCTGGAGGGAAATTAAACATTTTCGAACAGCGTGTAAACATTTGACAAGCACAATGGTTATATGGAAACCAATTTGGGAACAAATGTTGAAAGAGGTATTTGAATATTTGCAAAGGGAATAGCTTTTCAGATTTGGAAAGGCATTACGAAGCAGTTAGCGTTAACTAAACAAAAATTAGACAAGGTAAAATGAATCTAGAGAGGAGAATTGTCAAAATAATGGGTTTTGCTGTGTTCAAAGTGAAATGTGAACATTTCATGAAGTTATAGTGTCATAGAATCTTACAACATAGGAACAGACCCTTGGGTCCAACTCATTGAGACATCCCAATCTGACCTATTTGCCAGCATTTGGGCCATACCCCTCTAAGCCCTTCCTATTCATGTACCCATCCAGATGCCTTTTAAACGAGTGATCAGCCAAGGTCCTTCTCCCCAGGGTAGGGGAATCTAAAACTAGAGGGCATAGGTTTAAGGTGAGCGGGGAAAGATTTAAAAAGGACCTAAGTGGCAACTTTTTCACGCAAAGGGTGGTGCATGTATGGAATGAGCTGCCAGAGGAAGTAGTAGAGGCTGGTACAATGACAACATTTAAAAGGCATCTGGATGGGTATATAAATAAGAAGGGTTTAGAGGGATATGGGCCAAATGCTGGCAAATGGAACTAGATTAATTTAGGATATCTGGTCAGCATAGACAAGTTGGACCGAAGGGTCTGTTTCCGTGCTCTATAACTCTATGACTCTATTGGAGCTGGGTGCAGCAGACCATCACAGTCTATAAGATAGACATTGACCATCATGCCAGAATTTGGTTTGCATTGTCAGGGAGAACATCAGCCTGTGCTGATTCTGTTTGTGTTCCCTTTTGCTGTCTGTAAATAAAAGCACAGGACGAGAGTGAACTCAGCAACCGGTGCTGGAAGCAAATAACAGAGATGGTGTCCCGATTTTCTGATGAGTATTTTCAATTGCTCAGTGGAGCAGCTTAATGTTGGGGGGAGGGGAATGGATTGTCCTTGAATAAGGTTGTATGGCTGCAAACTGAATGGGAACCAGCATGGAGCAGCCCTCCAGAGCTGATTATTCTGACTAAATAGTGCACAATGGTTTAATTTGTTCTTGTCCGTTCTGAGGAAATACTGGCAAAGACAACCACGTCATCTAATTTTTCATTCTTCTCAGGATAAGATTTGGTTTCAGACATATTTTCAAAAGAAATCAGATACCCTTTGGCTCTTTGAGGTGCTTTTTATATAAATGCATATATATATTTGGGAAGTCAAGTCCTTTCCTCAGGAGCTGAGCACCTTCCAAAGACCCTGCATGAAATCCCATGCTTTCTAATTTTGATACTGCAGCCCTACCCAAGCATAAATTGTAGCTGTGCAAAATGTTTGTTTTGAAAGAATATTGTTGTTGACAATTTATATATGAAGACTGAACTGTATGCGGGAAATCACAGCCATGGGAGTCCTCAAAAATTTTCTATTTTCTTTTGAATGTTGCTGTTTTTGTGTGGCAACATATGGTCTCAGTTAGAAAAATAATTCAAACAGCAAATGAAATATAATACCAGTCTGACAGCTGTAAATACAGAGATAGACACACATTGCGATGAAGGTTATATACTGCAATGCTTTCCTTTTCCATTTCACCTTGCAGAGGGAATCTTTATGCCTTGTCAACAGAAAAGAGGGACACTTTTGCAATTCACTGCCACCTCTGTCGTTACCCACATGATTCAAGCACCCCAGCATTGTCACAACCAAAGCCTACCCCCGCCACCACATACACACATACACAAGATCTGAGGGCTGTATGTTATGGAGGGGGTGCTGTAAGAAACGCCTTGGAAAAGAAAAGGAGGTTGGGCTTAACTAGTAGGGACTCTATATGTTAAATCTAATTTTATTCTCTACAGATGCTGCCGGACCTGCTGTGTCTCTCCAGCACTCTGTTTCTGTTTCAGACTTCCAGCATCCGCCATTCTCCGGGTTTATATTATTGTAGTAAGGAATGGGAATTTGATCCCTCAGTGTGAGGAGTGACCGGTCTCTCAGAAATGACCCCCAAGAGTTCCAGGATGGGGTACAGGGGTTAGGGAGTGTCAGGTTGGGAAGGGTAGGTGGCAAGGAACAAAGAAGGGAAGTGGCATTGCGAGAAGATGGAAACCATCTGTGTCATATAAATCCTTATTCCTTCCTATCTTTTAAACAACCTACTGTGTTCGTTTGTTTCAGATTTCCTGCAGCTGCCATTCTCGATGTTTACATACTTGTAGTAGGGAATGGGGAGACATTGGCTTGATGGGTATTATCGCTGTACTATTAATCCAGAGACCCAGGCAACATTCTGGGGACCAGATGGTGGAATCTGAATTCAGTAAAAATCTGGAATTAAGGGTCTAATGATGACCATGAACCCATTGTCTGTTGTCAGGAAAAACCCATCTGGTTCATTAATGTCCTTTAGGGAAGGAAACTGCCATCCTTACCTGGTCTGGCCTACATGTGACTCCAATCCCACAGCAAAGTGGTCGACTCTTAACTGTAAATGGTGGCATGGTCAGTGACGCCCTCATCCTGTCAATGAATTTAAAAAGATTTTTATTTTAAAACTTGCTTAGAATACAATGTGTCCACTCCCACCATCCACCTCTAAATGTGTGGGCAGCGTGTTACTCTGGTCAGTTGGATTGGTAACAAATTCAATTAATTATCTATTTCTAAAAACAAACTCGGAAGATTGCCAATTACATCATTCGCCCACTTACAGCCCGGAGGTAGGTGAGAAGGTGCTGGATTTGCCAACCTTCATATTTCAATGTCCGCCAGAAACATGCCTAGCAGTAGTGGATATGTGTCAGAAAATCCAGCTCACAGAGGTGGGCATCGTGGGAGTTGGAGTGTATTACTTCGCCTTTCAACTCCTCTCTAATTTACTTCCCTCTCTCTTTTCCTTCCCTTCCCTTTTGTTATTGACGCACTGCCCTGGTGGCCAGAGTGAGTAATGCATCAAATTAAATAGAGACATGGGTGATTTGGTGGTGGTTTTACAAAGATAAAATCCAGCTCATGGTTTCACTCTCGTTAAAATAGTTTTGAGTTGGATACAGGAATCTATTTCTAATGTTCAGTTTGATTTACCAAATCTCTTTAAAAGACATGTGCCAAACCAAGAGACTGTTCACAAGCAATCAGCAGGATAAGGTTCCCCAGCCTTAAGGTGAAGTATTTTACATGCTACTGCTTTATTTTTGGCTGTCCTGCCACCCATGAGTTCTGGCCATTTGTATTCATAGGGGGACATAAGTTGGAGGCAAAGATGATTTTGCCTTTGTCTCCTGCACAATCACAGCAAATAGAACAACAATCGTGTGGCTCTGTGGCGCAATGGAGAGCGTGTTGGTCTTCTATGGATGTATTGAATGGTTTGGGGGCAGCACAGTGGCTCAGTGCTTAGCACTGCTGCCTCACAGCGCCAGGGACCCAGGTTCAATTCTACCCTCGGGCGACTGTCTGTGTGGAGTTTGCACATTCTCCCTGTGTCTGTGTGGGTTTCCTCCGGGTGCTCCAGTTTCCTCCCACAGTCCAAAGATGTGCAGGTTAGGTGGATTGGCCATGCTAAATTGCCCATAGTGTTCAGGGATGTGTAAGTTAGGTGTGTTATAGGGGGATGGGTCTGGGTGGAATGCTCTGAGGGTCAGTGTGGACTTGTTGGGCCAAAGGGCCTGCGTCCACCCTGTAGGGATTCTATTACCAATGTCTACCACCATCTTCCATTTGTCTTGGCTCCAGTGCATTGATGTTTGCCCGTGAGGTAAATTGACCTTCCAATCTGGAAGTTTTCATTATAGTCGACCACATTATCCGTCATGGTCACAGGAGCATATAGGAGTGAACATCATTTTATACAGCAACCTATAGGTCAATATCCAGGTTGAAATGAACATAGAACAGAAATGAACAAGAAATGAAGATGAGAGAAATCATAGAGAAGCAATTGGATAAATGAAAATCATCATGATTGAATGCAGAAAGAAGTGTCTAAAAGTGACAAACCTTTCTGTAGGGATTAGGACAAGGTCAGCCAAGTGGACCTCATAGATTATGAGTTCCCTGATTGTGGCTGCTAACCTGGCCCAATCAGGAAGCCCAGGTTAGCACTACTGCCTCACAGCTCCAGGGACCCGGGTTCAATTCCACCCTCGGGCGACTGCCTGTGTGGAGTTTGCACATTCTCTCTGTGTCTGTGTGGGTTTCCTCCAGGTGCTGTGGTTTCCTCCCACAGTCCAAAGATGTGCAGGCTAGGTAGATTGGCCATGCTAAATTATCGTTGGTGCCCAGGGATGTGTGCGTTAGGTGAGTTGGCCATGGGAAATGCAGGGTTACAGGAATGGGATAGATCTGGGTAGAATGCTTTTTGGAGAGGAAGTGTGGACTCAATGGGCTGAATGGCCTGCTTCCACATGTAGGGGGTCTATAGAAACAGGAGAGTCAGGCATTCTGCTCATTCTAGGAGTTGGCTTTGATTTATTGTCACATGTACGAAATACAGTGAAAAGCTTTGTTTACAAGTGGTACAGGCAGATCACAGCAAGCAAAGGATACGCAGATCAAAAAGACTTAGAGGCATTCAGGCTACATTGCAGGTTACATTATTTGAGGGTATAGTCCATTCAACAGTCTGATAACAGCCATGAAGAAACTGTTTCTGAACTTGCTGGTGCATGTGTTCAGGCTTCTGTATCTTTTGCCTGACCGAAGCGATTGTAGGAGAGCATTACCATGGTGCGATTTTTTTTTTCTATTCATTTTGTGGGATGTGGGCATCGCTGGCTGGGCCAGAATTTCTTGCCCATCCCTAGTTGCCCCTTGAGAAGGTGGTAGTGAGCTGCCTTCTTGAACCGCTGCAGCCCTCCTGCTGTGGGTTGACCAACAGTGCCATTAGGGAGGGAATTCCAGGATTTTGACCCAGCGACAATGAAGGAACGGCAATATATTTTCAAGTCAGGATGGTGAGTGACTTGGAGGGGAACTTGGAGGTGGTGGTGTTCCCATATGTCTGATGCCCTTGTCCTTCTAGATGGAAGTAGCCGTGGGTTTGGAAGGTGCTGATGGGTCTTTGATGATGTTGGCTGCCTTTCCACAGCAGAGATCCATGTAAATGGAGTCCGTGGATGGAATGTTGGCTTCCGTGATGGTCTGGGCTGCGCACACAACCTTCTGTAGTTTCTTTTGGTCCTGGGCAGAGCAGTTGCCATACCAGGCCGTTATGCACCTGGACAGTATGCTTTCAGTGGTGCATCTGTAGAAGTTGGTGAAGGACCTTAAGGACATGCCAAATTTCCTGAGCTGCCTGAGGAAGCAGAGGCGTTATTGTGCCTTCTTGACTGTCACATTTACGTGGGAAGTCCAGGACAGGTTGTCAGTTATCATCACTCCGAGGAACTTGATGCTCTTCACCCTCTCAACCTCAGTTCTGTTGATGTAGATGGGAGCGTGTTCTCCTCCTTTCTGAAGTCAATGATCAGTTCTTTAGTTTTGCCGACATTGAGAGACAGATTATTTTCATTGCACCATGCTAGCTGGGTCAGTGTCACGTATGATGCACGTGTAAATAAAGAGTGACTTGGTGTCAGGATACCAGCCTTCATGGAGTTATTTCACCTTCCACTTACAAAATCCTGGAAATATAGTGTCAAAGACAGGAGGGGAGACATCTGAATTTGACAAAAGAATAACCGCCTGATCCGCTCCTTTAACAAGTTTGTTAAATCACATTTTGACTTTATTTTCCCTTCGTTTTTCTCAGAATGCAATTTTCCTCACATCAATGCTCCCAGAGACACAGTCGGGCCTGGAAATAGGCGGGTACAGGAATATCCTGTTGCTCTGAAATAATGATTCAAAGTTGTGCCGTTTAATTTGTAAGATACTTTTCATAGTGCTCATCTACATTTGCAAATTTTCAGTGACTGACCGCTCCTGCTGTGCTGCTTGAAGTGTGCTGGCATAGGGAGTGATCAAGCTGGAGTTAACTGGAACTATTTCCTCAGAGAATAGAGAAAGATCAGCTGATTATTGCTGTATATTGTATAAACATTGGGCCTTGTGATTGGGACAGTGAACACGGTAGTGTAGTGGTAAAACCACTGAACAAGTAATCCAAACCTCTGAGCTACACTTCTGGGATATGGATACAAATCTCAGAGTTACAGCTGCCGGATTTATTTTAATGGATTGAACCTGGAATTGAAAGCTAGACTCAGCAAGGATTGACTATGGGACTGTCATCGAGTGTTGTAAAACCCCACCTGGTCCATTGATGTCTTTTAGGGAAAGAAATCTGCCATCATTAACAAAAACAGAAGTTGCTGGAAAAGCTCAGCAGATCTGACAGCATTTGTGGAAAGAAATCAGAGTTAACGTTTCAGTTCAAGTGACTCTTCCTCAGAACTGCTATCATTACCTGGTCTGACATACATGTGACTCCAGAGTCACAGCAATGTGGTCAACTCTTAATTGACGTATGAAATAGCCAGGCACAAGTCAGTTCAAATTCAGGATGGACAATAAATGCGGGCTCTACCGTGAAGCCTACATCCCCCAAAAGAATTTTAAAAAGTTTACCATCTCAGCTCTCAAGCTGTTGGGAAGCACTTAAAGAGGGTCTTAAGTACCCATTAAACAATATCCCAAAATAGATTGGTACATTTCTTGAATGAGCCCTCAAATCTGTAACAAATTACAGCAAATTCTGTGCATTGCTTCAAACTTTTGACAATCGGAACAAGGCTAGGTTTCCTCAAAAATGTTTGTGCGGCATCTGCGCTTGTTCTATAAAAGTTTTCCTTCATTCTACCTGCACCACTGCTTGTTCAACATCGCTTTTGTACTTTATACATCAGATTTGTTGAAGGAATTGTTTAAAGGACTGTGCCACAAGGATAAAACACATTCATAATATTATCTGAAGATTATAGTAATCCTGCCTTGATCGTGCAACTTTCCAGAAAGTTGGCTTGTGCTGATCAGACACTCACTGTAATAACTTCCTGAATTAAACTGAGCCGTTTTAGTTACAGTCCCAGTCTAATACTTCCTTGTGATCTGCCAACTGAGCAACGTGGTGTGAAATTCTCAGAAAAAAAAAACAAAAAATCAGATCAAAGGAATCCAATCAGAGATAGTAAGAAATGCCAATGCTGGAGTCAGAGATAACATAGTGTGTGTGATCAAAGAAATTCAAGATGTTTCTGACGGGCTTACATGTCATCTCCATCAGCCCAACAATGATGAATCACAAAACTCTATGTTCTGTAACACAGAAGCTTGAGCACTGTACTGGCTTGTAGCATTGATTCCTGTCAATCCATTAACATTCATGCTGAAATATGAATACATTTAAACTTGGATTGGATTGGGGCCCTGGGAAAGGGAAGGTATTGCACATCACACTTTCACATGGAGTGCAATCTTCCTTGTCATTTCAGGACATGTTATGGAGATTGACAAGGTCATTATGAGAAGAATGAAGTTCTTCTGGCTTTATTATTATGGGAGGCCACAACATGCACATGGGCCAACGTTAAAGGTTTTAAATTAGTCACAGTTCATAGCAATATCAACATTTGTGCAATTATGGAAATCTTTGGTATCTGTCTTTTGAATAATTATCCTACCAGCTAAAGTACTGTTGTCAGATCAACAAATCAAATCATTCCTCTTATCTGAGCATCTTAGGTGACTGATATCCTTGGGTAATGATTTTGATTGATAGTTGAGCCTGGAATGAATACAGCTTTCCTAAGACATACGAAATCTTATTCACTTTTCATCCATATGCCTGCTAGTCAACCTATGCTGGTTCCCATTCTGCTAGAGGCTTTAATTTGGAATTCTCATTCTTGTCTTCAAAGTTCGGAATAACCTTACTCATTCTATCTCAGTGCATCCCTCTGATCTGACAGTTAAACCGCACAAATTCAGTCAAAACAAACATCAAAAAGACTGAGCGAAATCTTAACCACAAAATCACGGATTTGTTACATTGCAAAAGGAGGGCATTCAGCCATCATGTTAGCACCAGCTTTCATAGCGTTCAAACTTAGTGCCAATCTCCTGCCTTTTCCACATAACTATGCTTCATTATTTCCATTTAAATGATCGACCAATGCCCTTGTGAATGATTCAATTGAAGTATAGATAGAGTTAATGGTAGGCATCTTTTCCCTACGGTGGGGGATTTCAAGACTAGGGGGCACATTTTTAAGGTGACAGAGAGAAGATTAAAAAAACATGAAGGGCAATTTCTTTACACAGAGGGTGGTTTGCATGTGCAATGAACTTCCTGAGGAAGTGGTCGATCTGGGTACAATTACAACATTTAAAAGACATTTGGATAAGTACATTAAATAGGAAAGGTTTGCAGGAATATGGGCCAGGAGCAGGCAAGGTGGGACTAGTTCAGCTTGGGAACATGGTCGGCATGGACTGGTTGGTTTGTTTCCATGCTGTATGACTCTACGACTCTAAGAGTAATTTCACATTGAGAGGTGAATGCCGGAGAAGCACAGGTTATATTGTTAAGGTTATAATATCTGCTAACACACAGATTGTTCTGAGTACAGTTATTATTTGATGTTTGATTTTTGACAATTTTCAAATTGAGCCAAAGTTGGAAAGTATGCATTCAGTCCTCCAAAGATGAGCTTATTGTGTGTTAATGTGATACAGTCTAGTTGACTAGAATATTTGGCTCATTGCATTTAGCTAGATATTAGCAGATGAAGGGACACTTTGATTCCTAAGGAATGCACGGTTCCTTTATTGGAATGATCAGTTACACTGGCAAAACCTATACCCACCATCCCTCCCCGCAATGCACACACAAAAAAAACAACTTTGTCCATTAAAAACTCAAAAAGGGACATTGGGTTATGACTGCTGATGATTTCTCGTCTTCTCATCTCTCCCACAGGCTGTATTTCACTCCTCAGAGCATCAGTCAGGTTTCTTTAGCTGGAAGGCTAAGACTTTACAGGGTGGTTGATGTGAGATGACCTGAATGATTGCAGATAGCAATAGTTATTCTTGCCATAACTTATACCAGCTACCTCAATAACTCTTGCTATGCCTTCAAAGTAATTACAGGTTGAACATGTAGGAAATATCTCAGACGAATTAGTGGAGACTCTAGGTAATTAATGCTGAATATCGGAAGCATGATCTGTGAACATTATCGAACAGGTTGATGGCTGGAACTCCTGTCCCACCCATTACCAATGGCCTTGTGCACACCCAAACTTCCTTTCCACACATTCCAATCTCTTAAAACACAATGCAGCAATGTCGGAAATGGTGCTAAGCAGCACATTTCCCTATTTTTAATAATTCACAACAAGTAGTGCTCATTATTGTTTTTCTTTCTTTACTGTTTCATAAAGGAAATTAAATCATTCCTTATAATTACTGCAACTGCTGCTGCATGTCCCCAGAGAATTTCTCCACTAGAGGTTCTTTATCTACTCCTCCTGCCTAAAGAATAGAATCACCTTCTTAAGAAACAGATAAATTTTAAAATTCTCATCCTTTCAAATCTATCAAGGGCCATTTTCTTTGTTATCTCAGTAATCTCCTCCAGACCCACAATGATCTGAGGCATTTGTGTTTCTCTAATTCTGGCCTCTTAAGAATCCTGGTTTTATTGATGTCTGCTATTTCTTCTGTCTGAGTCCTGAGCTCCAGAATTCCCTCCTTAAACCTCCATGCCTTCCTTTCCTCCTTTAAAGTGATCCTTAAAACCTACAGCTTGATCAAGCTTTTGATCAACTGCTCTAAGATTCCTTGGTGTGACTTGAAGGTCAAATTCTGTTGGTTAGCGACACTGTGACATGCTTTGGACATTGCATTACACTGAAAGTGCAATATAGCAGCAAACTGCTGTTAGTTACAGTTTCCAACGATTCTGTAACTTGAGAGTATTCTACAGCCAACTCATTGAGACAACAAAGGAGATATAAATATCCTCTTGGAAACAAACTGACAATATAAACCGTCTAGAGGGCATAGTTTTAAGGTGAGGGGGGAAAGATTTAGAAGGGACCTAAGAAGCAATGTTTTCACACAGAGGGCGTTGCGTACATGAAATGAGCTGCCAGAGGAAGTGGTGGAGGCTGGTACTATTACAACATTTAAAAGGCATCTGGATGGGTGTGTGAATAGGAAGGGGTGAGAGAGATATGGGTCAAATGCTGGTAAATGGGACTAGATTAATTTAGAATATCTAGTCCACATGGACAAGTTGGACCGAAGGGTCTGTTTCTGTACTTTACAACTCTATGGCTTTTTCATAAAATCAGAAAGAAAAATCATTTCCAGATTGCTGTGTTATCCACAACACAACTAAGCTGAAAGCAGGATCAAATAGTTTTGCTCAAAGATAGAAACATTTAATATTATATAGGTAAAATGTGTTGAACCACCTACAATGGGCAGTGTTTTGGAATGGACTAATAGAATGGATTAATTCAGTGTTACCAACAAAAACCTTTGCTACAAATGACCTCCAGGAAGCCAATGCACACGGTCCACCCAAATTGATAATGTACAGAATATTGATACAATAAGTCATTTTCTGATTTTTCACATTAATAATAACCAACATGTCCCACTGGGCAATGAGCTGAAAAAAGTGATCTCTGGAGAAATGCATTTTTCTGGTGACTCTCAGCAGAGGTCCCGCCCATTGAATATTGATGATCTGGAGAAGTCTGAAATAGACTCTTGATATGGCCTGAAATGGAGAAAACCCCAGAGGCTCTATTTAAATTCACTGTTTCCTTGCTGTTGTTGATTAGATGACTGGAGAAAAGGAAATCAGGGCTATCTGTATGTCCATCTGCGTGGAATTAGCTCAAGAAAGTGTACTGTTCACAGTTATAACCTGAGGATCACAACTCCTCGACAAGCATAGCTGAGTAAGAATCTCTCTCTGTTCTTACTGCCTGTATGTTGCAAGGATGAACATGCTTGATTATCAACTATTGTGCTGGTTCATGAACTTCCCTTTGGGTGGCCAGTATGTCCTGGAGTGGGACCTGAACCTTCTGGCTCAGTGACAGGGCAAAGCCCAATGAGCCGCTAGACCTCCCTTGATAATGGACACGCACAACAAGACTTTACTTTATGTACCATCTCCAATCCCGTGAACCTTGCCAATGTACGCCACAGGAACATTACACTGCTTCTGATATTGGGACAGAGTTTGATAAGGTCAGTCAAAAGAGAGGATTTAAGAAACTAGGAAGAGGTTGAGGGTTTGGGAGGGAAGCTGGATAAGAATCTGAGGAGAAAAGAAACCACAGAATTGTTATGAACCATTAGGAGGCCATTCAGCTCATCATGCTTGCACCAGTTCTATCTCCTAGCGCCAATCTCCTACATTTCCCCTCTATCCCTGCACATCATTTCTAAACAAATAATCATCCAGTGCCCCTCTTCAATGCCTCAATTGAACCTGCCTCCACCACATTTCCAGGAAGTGCATTCCAGACCCTAATTACTTGAAATTACATGAAAATGATTTTTTTCTCGTATCATCTTCACTTCGTTTCCACATCACTTTAACTCTATACCCTCTCATTCATTCTTTCTTTCACAACAGGGGACAGTTTCTCCCTATCGACTCTGCCCAGACCGCATGACGTTTCGAAAATCTCTGTCAAATCACCTCTCGGCCTTCTCTCCAAGGAGAACAGTCCCAATGTCTTAAGGGATAGAAGAGAGTTCTGACGATATTCGGTGCTGGAACTGGGAGAACGAGAAGACTCCTTGCAATGTTAACATTGGTACCGCCCAGTTGGATTGAATGGCATGTTTCAATGTTGAAAGCCTACGTAACTAATTCCCATTGTTGAGGATTGGTTGGGAAAGAATGCACAAGGCTGGAGGGAAGGAGGCAGATGTAAACTGCAAGCAAAGCCCCTGGGAATAAATGTTTTCAGTCTCCATTCTCAATCTATTCTAATACAAGCACAGAATAAGTGCCCCTGAGCCAACACTAAAATATCCTAAGGCTCACACTATCCAGTAAGACAGCAAGTCATTAGTGGAGGAAATATCCTTATATACATTGCACTTTACCCACCTGAGTATATGAATTAATAATTCACCAGCTTATTGTCACATTCTACTCCTAGGACAAAATGCCTTTGTGCGTGAGCGTGTCCTCACTGAATATTCATGCACAATGAACATTTAAGAGGAATTTGATGCTATTATACTGCCGTTCAGTTACAATGCTTAATCTTACTCGAACCACCTGCAGTATACACAGGATCACGCGAAAGCTCCAGACCAGTTTTCCCTTCATGCATCATTAATGAGGGGAAAATTCCACCCCTGGCCTGGAAAGCAACAGTCTCTCCCTTCTGTTCTGTTCCTCAAGCATTCCACTTTTGCCCGTATTGGATAACGCACATCAGGCTTATCAATGCTCTGGTTGTAAAACCTTAAGCTAAATGTGAAAATGGAAAGCTTTGAGCTGCTGAGACAAAGGAGCATCTATCCACTCTAATTTGTGACAAATTGAGGCACTGGAATCAATACAGAGGAGCTGATCATTTTTCTGAATTACACATTTTGGCTGCAGGGAACTAGTGACAAATGTAGGGCAAGAATTGTGACCATCTCTACTTCTTCATGATCATCATTAATCTAGAATTTGTTTTCAGTCAGGAGTTATATATATTCCTTAGGCTGAAGAGATCGAAGGGATGGAGTGAAGCAGGAACAGGGGACTGAGTCGGATAATCAGCCATGATCATATTGAATGCCAGACCAGGCTCAAAGGGCTGAATGGTCTTCTCCTGTTCCTATTTTCTATATTTCCGTCAATAGCAGAAAAATAATTAGTTTTAAGTTGACATCCTCCACTACATCCCATTGGAGACTTTGACTCATATTTGAACTTGGATCCATTGGCCTTCTCTACAGTGTTTCATCAAATGAGGTTTTCTTTAGTTTGATGGAGACGATAGGCCTTGGTAGACTGTTTACCTAAAAAGGGGCATTACATCTCTCCCCAGCATCACCCAGCACCTGCAGCTATGCACTTTTGGGTTGGAGTCTTTGGATAGCAACCACCGGTACCGACCACAATACCTATTGAAATTAATTAATTTAACACAGGCCTTGTTTGACTTTCAAGCAAAGTAATACATATAGAACATTGGCCACTTAGGCAGCACAGTTTATGTTCTATGCAAATTCTTGTTATGAAGGAGGAATATATTTTTTCTCTATCATACAACAATATAATAAATAGTTCATGAGGGATGTAATACTCTTTGCTAGTAATTTAAATGATTCCTGTTATTTAAAGTAAGCATATGTCAGATGTTTGCCTCAGCTGTGACTCTGTGTTTTTGATCCATTTTACCACTTACAGCAATCCCCAAATTACAAATGGGTTCCATTCTTGAGTATGCTCATACGTCAATTTGTAAGCAAGTCAGAACACAATACAGTACAATATAAAATAACTGTCCATAAGACAAGCAAATGTTCACGTCATATCTTTAAAGTTAGTAATATTATAGGATCTCATCCATAAGTACAAACATCCATATGTCAGACCTTTGTAAATTGGGGATCGCTTGTAATGGCAAGCATTTCTCAAGATAAAGACTTTTTAGTTATACGTTTATATGTATGGATCAACAAAAGATGGTTGTGTCTCCGAAATTGTGCCAGGCACTACTTATCAGTCTGGAGTATGGATCTATTTGTATAATGGTTCTTCAACCCAGTACCAAATCTGCTTTTAACCATTGTTTCCACTCTTCGTACTTTCAAAACACATGTCCCGGATGACGATGATTGCCTGACGTCTCACTGCTTATTAGAAACTTGGCATTTCCATCACCTTCAAAAGAGCAGTCGTGTTAGCTTCAAATATATAGTTCTTCAAGCCCACAAAATCTAACTAGCAACCATCACCACTTTAGGTGAGGTGGTGACCTACTGGGAATGTCACTAGACCAAGAATCATGATGGCACAGGTTCATCTGCTCGAGTACATGGATTGAAATTCCAGCAGCTGGTGAAATTGAAATTCAGTGAATGTATCTGGAAACACCTATTGGTAAAGGCGCCCATAAAACACTAGTTGTAAAACTCATTCTTGGTCATTAATGCCTAGCAAGCTAGCTGCTCAAAGGCAGTTAGAGGTAGGCAGCACATTCTGGCCGTGCCAATGATGCCCAGATCCCATAAAAAAGAAAGAAAAGTGCATGTTGGCTTCATTCACTGCCCTTCAGTCAGAATTTTAATTCCCTATCTCATTCATTTTCAATGCAACTTGTATATTTCATCTGTTATTAACTGCTGTCTCTGAGAGGCCTGGTTTCCTTCTCCCTGCCAAACACTTCAATATCTTTTAACTGTTTTAAAGCCCAAACTCATTCAAGATTTGTAAACTATTCTTCATCAATCATTCGACACGATAAATCACCCCTCACTCATCCCTCGCCTTCCATTCTTTGTCCTTTTATATTTTATGACTATCACTAGCCTGTTCTCCACTGAAGCTCTATTGTTCCATCTAAACTCAGACTACGCTGTGTTGCAATCAAGTCCACAGAGGTAAATTAACCCTTTTCTTTCCATTCTTGAGAGTAGTATACCAGAGTTTGATTTTTAAAAAGATGTGTTTTTCAAATAAACATATACTTGACCATGCGTAAAACTATGAAGAAACAAAGCTGCCAGATCTCTTGGGTTAATCAATATTAAGGAGTTAGTTTAGCATTCTTGAACAGAGATACCTAAGGGTTCAGGTACATAGTTCCTTGGAAGTTGCGTCACAGGTAGACTGGATGGTGAAGAAGGCATTTGGCATGTTTGCCTTCATTGGTCAGAGTATAGGAGTTGGGACAGCATGTTGCAGATGTACAGGACATTGATGAGGCCACTTTTGGAGTACTGTATACAGTTCTCATCACCCTGCTACAGGAAGGATGTTATTAAATTGGAAATGGTGTAAAAAAGATTTATAAGGATGTTCCCAGGACTGGAGGCTTTGCGTTATAAGGAGATGTTGGATAGGCTGGGGCTTTTATCCCTGGAGCATCAGAGGCTGAGGGGTGACATTATAGAGGTTTATAAAATCATGAGAGGCAAAGATAAGGTGATTAGTCAAGATCTTTTCCCCAAGGTAGGGGAGTCCAAAACTAGAGGGCACAGGTTTCAGATGAGGGGGGAAAGATTTAAAAGGGACCTGAGGGGCAATTTTTTTCACACAGAGCGTGGTCCATATGTGGAATGAACTGCTAGAGGAAATGATAGAGATGGGTACAACACTTAAAAGACATTTGGATAGATACATGAAGAAGAAAGGTTTAGAGGGATATGGGCTAAACGCAGGCAAATGGGACTAGCTTAGTTTGGAAAACTTGTTTGGCATGGTTGAGTTGGACTGAAGGGTCTGTTTCCACGCTGTATGACTCTGTGCCACTCAATAAAAGATTATAAACATTATTATAAAGGTAAAACATACCCTGAGTCTAGCACCATATGTATATGCACAAATATTCAAGCAGACAAAACAAGATTTAGGGTGAAGGAGGTAGAATTGGACAAGTTGCAGCTTTTAAATGAAGGGATTATAGAATTTGATGTTGATCTTAAAGTTCTGATGTGTGCGGCAAAGTTGATTGTTCTTTGGCTGACAGTCCTTACTACTGAAAGTTGTCCTTTTCTCAGAATGAGTGCCATGGCATTTGAAGTTATTTTTACTTTTAAATTCTCAATTCCATAATGCATTCAAACTTCTAACAGAGATGTCCGAACTTGAGAACTGTCGAGTCAGAGGAATGCTATTATACAATTCTGTCAGCCTCAACGAAATTTCTGGATGTAATTTCTTTCCATAGCAAAACCACAAGCTAATAATGATGGCTTCTCATGGGGCAGGGTTTCAATGTGTAAATACAGCTTGTTGTTCCATAATGGAGACATTCTACTTTTAACATAGAGTTTTGGTGTGCTGGCATCAGAGTTCCCCAGTTATTCTTCACTGCAGATAAAGGAAAGCTTCAAAACTTCTCTCTATGTAACAGGTTTTGGAGGATGGCCTTTGTTTTGGTGATGCCCATATTTGAGGAGCCTATTTCTCAAAACTACTTGAACATTTCATGTGAGGTGTATAATCCATGTGATGAATTTTAATGATCAGATAATTACTCTTGGATAATCTTTGCAGGTTGTGTTGCGGAGTTTCAAGGAAACAGCCAGTTTTTTCCAAGGTACTTAGACATTCTTTTGTAAATTTACATTAAGCTTGACTACTTTCAAGTCATGTGACTTTAGCAGCCATTTTAAAGCATCCAGGCTCATTTATAACTGACTTTCTGTCAAACTAAGGTCCAAGGCTTTTAAGTCAGTTGCTGAGATTTAACAAGTAACAGTCCAAATTTATCATCTACTTTTCTTTCCTCCTTCCTTCAGCCCCACCATTTTGGAAACAGCTACTAATTTGTTCTGTTAAGGTCCACAACAGTGGGGAAAGATAATAACAAGGCAAAACATGGTGACAGACTAACAGCTTGATGCACCAGTCCAAACATCAAATTAGTGAAATTGCACCAAGTGATGCAAGACTGGGTTAATGAACAAGAGGGTGAAAACTACTTGTGGTTACTGTCAGAAGCATTTCTGATTGACACATGACCTAAACGTATGCCTTCTGTATCACAAAACCCAAACATGAAGTAATAAAAACAGCCCAAGGGATTGTTCTGCATGTAAATCCTCTTGTGATCCTGACTAGTAAGAATTTAATCTTTGAAGCCTGGTCAACAATTGCTGAAAGATTTTATTCACTGGTTGTTGTCTGAATGTGCAAAGGAGAGGTGATTTGCTGCAAGGAGTCATTAACCCTACTTGCATGATATTTTAGGTAATGATTAAACAAATTGGATTTTAGAAAACAAGCAGGAAAGTACAGTCACTGTAACCTTGGCTAGGTTGTCGCCGTGCTAACTGGTTAGGAGTGGCAATATCCATAGTCTGAAGGGTAAACCCCTCAAGCCTCCTTGTTTGCAAAACACAGAGTGGAGATCAAGGCAGAGGGCCAAATCAGAATCCATCAAAATAGCTTGGCGAAGAAATCTGCTTTTAAAGGTGAACGGCATTCTTGTTAACTTTCTATGGAGATATCTGCCCAACTTGCGGTTACAGCAATGAAGAATAATGTTATCTGTTTGATTTTTAAGAGCTTACTGGACCAATTGGTAAGAAATTGATCCGCATGGCTACAACAAGATTTTGGGGAGTGCTGGACCGTATTTGCAGAATCCTGGGGATTGTAACTGCTGCAGGTATGTGAAATCAACTTAAACTACACAACAATTATCAATAGCTATAGGCTACCCTGCATCTGTTGAGAACTGAGTGCCAGACATCCCTCATTTACTGAGTAGTGCATTCAAGATTCTGCATTGAAATCATTAAATCCGCAGTTACACAATGCCCCATGGGAGTTTTTAATATTTGGAAATATTGCAAGGATAGCTCTTAATTTGCTGTCAGTTTTAAAACTACCTCTTCCTCATGTTTTTGTATGTAAAGTTAGTAATAAGGTGAAAGTAGAAGTGGATTTTCAACAGCAATTTTATGTGGGATCTGCTTGCGAATGTGAACATATCCCATTGGGACCCACTAGAAATGTTGAAATGTTCTTGAGTTTAACTTTTAACATGGAATATTGCAGCTCCACAACTGAAAGTCTTGATCTTATTTTGCAGTGACAGAGATAACATGCAGTTAAGTGGGACAATAAGGCATGGAGCTTATAAGTCTGAAATATAAGTCTGAAATCCAATGATTGCATGAAACTCTGGAGTCTCCCTTGTTTGTGCTAGCCCAAAACCCCTGGTAATTAAAGATGCTAGGACACAGGTAGTTGAGGTAGAATTCAAGGTCACTGCTTAATCAAATTGTTCAAGCAACGAGCAGGACTAGGTTTCAGCCATTCAGTCCATTAAAACTTATTTGTTTGAGCTGTGAACAAAAGAAAATGTGGAAATTTGGTTTAAAGTTAGATATTTATTCAGCGGAACAAAAAGACAAAAATGGTTTCAGTTTAATTTTCTGAGTACGGTTGATGCAATTCAAAACTGGTTTGGGTCCAGGCAGGCAATTTTTTCACAGAGAGGGTGGTGAGTGTCTGAAACAGGCTGCCAGTGGTAATGATGGAGGTGAGTACAATTTTGTCATTTCAGAAACATTTGGACAGGTACACGAATGGCATAGGTACAGAGAGATATGGACCAAATGCAGTCAAACAGGGTCTAGGCCTGGAACGTCAGCCTTCCTGCTCCTCTGATGCTGCTTGGCCTGCTGTGTTCATCTGACTCTATGGGTGCTTCCTTAATTGATTTTGATCATTTACTGAAATTGAGAGAAAAGAAAATTATTTTTGCTTGCTCCACGCAAGGCTAGCACTCCACCCATTCTACATTTCTCTTGAGACGTAGAAAGAATGAAAATTCAACATCATACAGTGGGGCTTTTTTTTTGTTGAGAAATAAAGGGCTATAAACCAAAGTGTAAACATCGCTGAGGGTGACACAGTAGGACAGTACATGAGATTAATCAAGAGGAGAGCTCATCAGTAAGTTTAAAAAGTTCCAGAGTACTGAGGTCCTGAGAAAGAATGAGGTAAAGTAGACCAAAGTGCAACAAGACTGGATTCGACAAATTTCAGCAGCGGGGATGGAGGAGTACATGTAGCTCTCTATAACACGTTAGTTGCATTCTTGTGCAACCTCACACTATAGAAAATCGTGTTATCGGGAAATTGCTATACTGTATAGTGGAAAGTTCACGTTATCCAAACAGCATCCACTATTCATCAATTGCGTTACAGGCAATGCACATTAACAAAACACACGTTGTAGCAAAAATACCTATAATCATAATAATAGGGACCTTATGACAAGGATCAGAAAATTAGTGCTCACAGTTGTGTCAACAAATTAATGTGAAACAACATAACTGTAGGAGAGTTGTTGGAGGTGAGAGGCAGGTTGTATATCCAACAACAAGCTTGTCCTTGCCTCTGATTCTGAAGTACAGAGGAGGCATGATGTGAGTCACTCTCGACATGGGAAATTGTACTCAACTTCCGATCAGATCAAGTCTTCTGTCACAATTCTACAGGATTTTTGCTGAATGCGTAGAATCCTGGTCCTTCATAGTGAAACCAAACTGAGTGCACAAGCCTCAATCATCACAGACAAAAGAAATATGCTTGTGATCTGGGATTTCAGTACAAAGGAATACTGTGGTGATTATGTGTCTCTATGTCTTTTGTAATGTCATGATCATGTCAGAATGAGATGGAACATGGACCTGAGGTGGTATTTCCGACATCCCCTCTCCTACCTTTCCCATGTACAATGTTATGTTTAACAAAGCCTGTTACCGTTCACTTACCTGAATGCAAAGCTGATCTTACAATGTGGTCATATGGAAAAGTGTTAAATAACACCTCTAGTGGATCGACAGCGTAGTATTCCCAAAGCGGAAACAGCCCTCACATACGCTCACAATAGAAACGACGTATTTAAGTATAAAAAAGTAATGATGTTTACTTTAGGGATTTAGATTTAGATGTAATGCATCAAAACTCCTCAACTAACAAGTAAACTCTTTCACCAATCGAAAAATTTGCTGAGGTGGCACACAGAAGGATTTCCAGCATGGACTTGTCATTTCTATCATCTTAAGTGTAGTTATTATTGGATCAGCTAACCTCCCAACACCAAACAGCTCTTCAATCAGCTTTTACATTAAATAGGAGCACAGGTAAATATGACTTATGTGCTGGATTAGGCCATTTGGTCCATCTAAGATCTATCATTGACATTTCAGCTCCCACAAACTGTCCCCTCTTACAATAAGGAATGTGAAGGATGAGTAAATTGTTTTTATTTAAGAGTGAATTTGTAATCAGTTAAAGGATCTAACGTAACGTTCAGGTCCAAATAATGTTTACAAGCCACTTAAACCTTGTCCTCTTTGCCAGTTGAGTTTCTCACTGTTGAATCCCATTGATATATTATTCTTTTACGCAATAAAGATTTGAATAAGATTTCAAAGGTTAATTACTTTCTTTAACTCTTTCCCAGCCGAAGTTATTAAACAGAACCAATTGAAAATCCCAAAATGCTTTAAATTAATAGCAGGATCTAATTTGATGTGGAAAGATTGTTGGTGCTCGGGGAGCATAACAATGCCAATATTAAAAGGATAAAGTAGTTTAAACACCATGGAGTTCTAATTCTTGGTGCATCAAACTTACTGTGAATGAGGTCCCTTTCTATGCTACAGAGCAAACTTGAAGCCACATGTTTGGCACATTCCCAGCTCAAGAGAGGGTCAGAGTCATAGAGTCAAATAGCGCAGAAACAGACCCTTCGGGCTGACCAGTCCATGCTAACCATAATCCGAAACTAAACTAATCCTAGCTGCCTGCGCTTGGTCCGTATCCCTCCAAACATTTCTTATTCATGCAACTGTAACCGCATCCACCACTTCCTCTGTAATTTCATTCCACATACGAACCACTGTCTGTGTAAAAAAAAATTGCCCCTCGTGTCTTTTTTAAATATTTCCCCTCTCATCTTAAAAATATGCCAGCTAGTCTTGAAATCCCCCCACCCAACGGAAAAGACACCTGTCATTCATCATCTTTCAGAATCACTTCCAACAACTTAACCACCACTGAAGTCAGGTCTGTAGTTCCCAGGATTCTCCTTACATCCTTTCTTAAACAAAGGCACAACATTAGCCACTCTCCAGTCGCACTAGCATAATGGATTTGGCAGCATCTCATTCATATTATGTCAGCTACAGCTACTGTGCTGCATGTGGCACAATCTGAAAACACATTCATGCCATGTTATTGAAAAGAAAACAGCAGTGTTAGACAACAGAGTCTAAACACACACTATTGTTACTCTGCTAAGTGGTCTGAGATTTAAATCAACATTACAGATAATTCAAGACCAAAGTGGAAGCATACAGCATTTTACATAGGAACTGTTACAACATTGTATCCAGCACTGAGTTTGGCATTTGATAGAACATAGTGTAGAGCAATATTCTTTGTATTTTACGTTACATGCCCACTGCACTGGTTTTCTCTGCATCATTGTATATTTCATTGTGCTTAGTATTTTACACACTGTGCACAGCACTGTAGTTAGCATTTGAGATGGTCCTGCTTATTGTCAGTGCCACTCCTAGATGGCACAATGAATTTGCACAGAAACACAGTGACGCAGCTGCCTATCTCAAAGATAGCACTGCCCATACATTCACAGGACAGAGCAGAGGCAAACTTACGAGCACAAGAAGGGCACCACCATGGGTGAGGTGTAGCACCTGAGACACCAGCGTTGTACTGTCTATGGATTTGATGGCTAAGCAACTGGACCCTTTTCTACCAAACACAGAACAAGATAGATCATAGAGGGCAGTGTTCTGGGAAAGGGAGCTGAGATAGACTGTTCACAGCTGTCCATCATGGATATGTGCTTCGAAATGACTGTCTCAAAAGCCCTTTAAGTTCAGCAGTTCCATACTTCCCCAATTGACATTGTGCCCTCAATGACAAGCCACATCACTCCTGGATAATCATTCAGTGTTTGGATAGAAAATTGTTCAGCGTTTGGTTGGACTTTAGTCACAACAGATGGTGAAATGTGATGGAGAATCATTCACTGTAATTAATCCCACATGTGATGTCATGTGTGCATGTGCGGGCACGTACAGGTGATTAGCATCTAGTCGTGGCTGCCTGATGTCACAGGGGCTACCTCCACGTTCACTGGCTGCAGTGGCCATCTTTGTCAGCCATGTTTGAGTTTAGGGACATGTCTACTGATTCATTCAGATTGAAACAAATATTAGAGGAATTCACTGCCGAATTAAAGTAATTTCAAGAATTCATTTGTGGGAGTAAAGAGATGTTTCAGGTTGGTGGGATGCAGTTCACAGTATGTTCAAAGATCTATTTTGAAATGTTCTCTAGACCACGTTGCATTCATTTTGAGTCTTAAGCAAAACTCGAATGAATCATCACAATGAAAGAAACAGTTTAAAAATAATATTAAGAAACAAACTTAATGTGTTAAATATTCTTCACATTCCAAAATCTATACTCTGAATCAAGAGTCTTCCACATCCCAGAAGTTCATTGAACTCACATTGGGCCGTCTGGGCAAAGCTAATCACCAAATAGTTTTGAAATGAAATCTGACTATTTTTGAAAAGAACAGGAAACCAAGTCAACCTTCGCTAGAAAGACAATTGGTCAGAGATTCCAGCTAAAGACAGTGAGTAATGGAGTAGCCTCAGTGATTCAGTGTCAGGAAGGGATTTGTTGACAAATGATAAACATTTTCTACACTGCCAATTGCTATGCTCTGGAATGGATTGCCAACAAGAATGGTGGAACTGGATTCAATAGTAAACGTCAAAAGAGATTTGGATATGAACTTAAAAAGGAAACATTTGCAGGACGACAGGGAAAGAGGAGATACATTAGAGTGAAACTGGTCGCTCAGCCCATGACACAGGTACAATGGTCTGTCTGGCCTCTTTCTGTGCTGTATGATTTTATGCAAATTGGTTTACGCTGAAGAAGAAGAATTATATTGGAGCAGACCTACAATGGAGCTGGAAGGTTCATGCCCAAATGAGATCCCAAACAGTGTGTAACTGTAGTTTTATAACAATGCATGGACAAAAGTGCAGAGTGGAGTGCGAGAACAGTTGGAACAATAACTCTACAGCTGGTGAAAATAGAAACTTAAAGAAAATAGAAACTTAAGGATAAATAATTCTGCACTTCTATCAAAAATAACAAGTTGAATGTTTTTCATTGTTGTATATTTGTGTAGATCTCTGGAGCAGCAGAGGCTAAAGGGAGACTTGATGGAAGTCTCTAAAATTATGAGATGCATAGATAGGGTTGACAGTCAGAATCTTTTTCCTAGAGTTGAAATATCTAATACTAGCGGGCTTGCATTTAAGGCGAGAGGGGGGAAAGTTCAAAGGAGAGGTGAGGGGCAAGTTTTATACACAGAGAGTGGTAGGAGTCTGGAACATGCTGCCGGGGTGGTGGAGGAGGCAGATACATTATGGGCGTTTAAGGGACTTTTAGATAAGCACATGAATATGCAAGGAATGGAAGGATATGGACCAAGTGCAGGCAGAGGCCATTAGTTTCATTTGGCACACGTTTGGCAGAACATCATGGGCCAAAGGACCGTTCCTGTGCTGTATTGTTCCATGTTCTATGTTCTATGTTCTATCTGTGCTCATAATATTATGCTGAATGCCGGAACAAAAACCTGCATTTATATAGCATCTTTAACTTTGTAAAACATACACAGAAGCGTTCTAATACACAGCATGAACCCACCCATATAAACTCATAAATGGCCAGAAGACCAGCAGTTTGGTCAAAGAGGTTGGTTTTATAGAATGTCTTAAAGGAGGGGAGACAGGTGGAGAGCCAGCAGCTATAGGCACAGAGCAGCACATAGTTTCAAAACCAGGTTTTATTCAGAGCCCAATATGAATCAACTCTCTAAAATGAAGTGAGCTTGGGAATGATTCATTCTTTGTTCAAATGAAGTACAAAAATAGAATATTGGTGAAATAAAATGCTAACAATCTAGGAAAATTATGATAGACACTGAATCACTCCAGAAAGGAGTTGCAGAGATCTCAGGACCAACTCTTTAAACATTTCAAATCACAGATTACTCATGAAAGAAAAAAAGAAAAAAATTTTCCAAGACAGGCAGTGAAATCCCTTCAACATGGGAACAGGAGAAGGCCATTCAGCCCTTGGAGCTTGCAATTTTGTTCAATTGAATCATGGCCAATCCGTACCTATTTACTTGTCTTAGCTCCATCTGCAGTGATACTTATCACAAACAAAAATCACTTTTTGTATTTTGAAAGTTGCAATTAATTCTGCATCCGCTGCTTTTTTGCTCAGTCATTCCACATTCCCACTTCCTGATTTTGCTCCTAGATCATTTGGCTTTAAATTTCAGACTGTGCCCCTGTTTTTTTTTGTTTGGATTCCCCACCGGAGGAAAGGATTTCTCTGTATGTACTAAATCTCTTAATTGTTTTGAAAACCTCAATGAGGTTAACTCTACCCATCTAAACTCAAGGAAACAGAAGCCAAGCTTTTGGAAAAGGTGAATGGACTATCATACCTAGAATATTGTGCGCAGTTTTGGTCTCCTTTTCTGAGGAAGGATGCTTTTGCTCTCGAGGGAGTGCAACAAAGATTTACCAGGGATGGCAGGATATTGGTATGAGGAAAGATTGACTGGGTTAGGATTATTTTCACTGAAGTTCAGACGAAAGAGGGGAGGTCTCATAGACACTTGTAAAATTCTAACAGGACTCAATAGGGTAGATGCAGGGAGGATGTTCCAATGGTGGGTGTGTCCAAAACAAGTGGCCACAGTCTGAGGATTTGGGGTAGGCCATTTAGGACGGAGATGAGGAGACATTTCTTCACCCAAAGAGTGGTGAGCCTGTGGAATTCATTACCACAGGAAGTAGTTGATGCCAAAACATTGAATGTACTCAAGAGGGGACTAGATATAGCACTTGGGGAAAATGGGATCAAAGGTTATGGGGAGTAAGCAGGATTCGGCTATTGAGTTGGATGATCAGCCATGATCATGGTGCTTCCTCAGAACCGAGGAAGGGTCACCGGACCTGAAACGTTAACTCTGTTTTTTTCTTCACAACTGCCTTTTATGGGTTGGCATGAATCAAGTTGTTATTGATTCTGGATACTGCAGATAAATCATGAATGTTTAAAACTCTCATCGTAAGATGAAGGAACGACCAAAGTATCTTTTTAAGACCCACTGACCCAGGCCTGGATTGCAGGAGGAACAGGTTAATACTCATGAAAAACACAATATTTCTGTCCAAATCAACAGGTCTCAAGCATTCCAAACTCCACCTTGGAAAGTTCTCTAAGTTCCTCCCTTCCTTTAAGTAAACAATAACTCTGGTACAAAATACTGCAAAGCAGCTGATGCTGTGTTTAACAATAATTAAATATGTTGAAAGTAATGCTTAGTGAGTATGGGTAAACTCTGAACATTGTAGGATAACTATGCAATAGCAGTTCACTGGTATGTCTTTGTTTGTCTTCCTTTCTTAACCGTGTGAAAGCATGCTTAAAGAACGGTTGCCAACAGTACTCTTCAATCTCACTTGTCACTATTCGCCATGTGTGTGCCTGCACTGCTGGTTCACTGTTTCACCATAGAAGCATCACATCTAACCCTTATTCTGTCCTCATCCGAGGTCCCAGTAGGACAGCCGTTCACGAGGAACAGGAACCTTGTCTGATAATCTCAGTGAGTTGGGATGTTAGGGTGACGTGGAGCTAACTCTGGAACCCCAGAGGAGATCACCACCAATATCCAAATGGTTGTCCAAAAGTTTTGCAAAAAGAAAACAACGAACATCCTGTGGTACCCATGGGTTATGAAAGGTCTTGGCAAACACCCTGGGGTCCCTCTGAGCCAATTCAGTGCATTTAAATCCATGGAAGTGTGGTCTTTGCCTGGATTCTGTGCACCCTGGACCCATGACTGGGAGTTTTGATCAGGCCCAGCAACAAATTGACAGGAAGATCCTCCAACCCACTGAAATCCCTACTCACCAGCACAACTGAAAGTAAGCAGCATTCGACTGAAGTTTAGTCAAAAAGGGAGGAACAGGCCCTTTAACCAGTGGAATTGGAGGTCAAAATCTTACTCTGTATATAAATGTGAATACATACCCTTGCTGAGGCCACAATATCGACTCAGAGTCTAGATATCTGCAGAACAAGTAAATGTGATATTTGATGCCAAGGCTTTTATTTAACACCTTCCATCCCGATGTTGCAGGGATAGATCCCTGAACTGAAGGTCACCCAATGCAGGCACTTGTACCATCTGGACAGCAAGGTGTTTTATCGAGACATGCATGGATAACAACAGCGATGAAGTGCAGGATATGCAGGTGTGATGTTTACAGGAAATGTACAGGAAATGGCGCACATTCCAATTTTCTCTAAACAATCAGCAACTCCGCAATAACAGGAGTGAGACCAGTTGGAATCCTTTTACATATTTGCACCTTCTCCATGTACTTCAAAGGAATTGGTCTTAGCACCTGGATGGCCTTGCCTGCAACTTGGGTATGAGTGCATTTGAGTAACCAATGCCTCCATTGACATCCAACATTTGATTTGATTTGATTTGATTTGATTTATTGTAGTCATGTGTACCTAAGTACAGTGAAAAGCTTTGTTTGCAGGCAGTACAGGCAGATTATAACAAACAAGAATATATGGATCATAGGGTGCTTAGACAGAATGAGGTATACAGGTTACACTGCACAGGAGGTGCACAAAGTGAGATCAACATTAACAAGATCAGCATTATTTGAACTTAGAGAGTCCTATTCATCAGTCCAATAACGGCAGGGAAGATGTTGATGTGTGTGTTCAAACTTCTGTATCTTCTGCTTGATGGACAAGGTTGTAGAAGAGCATTACTGGGATAAGAGGGATCATTTATGATGCTGGCAGACTTTTTGCAGCAGCAAGCCATGTAAATAGAATCCGTGGATGGAAGGTTGGCTTCTGTGATGGTCGGGGCCATGCACACCACCTTCTGTAGTTTCACACAGTCCTGGGCAGAACAGTTGCCATACCAGACTGTTATGCACCCGGGCAGTATGCTTTCTATGGTGCATCCGTAAAGGTTGGCGAGAGTCCTTATGGACATGCGGAATTTCCTAAGCCGCCCGAGGAAGGAGAGGTGTTGTTGTGCCTTCTTGACCATCACATCTACATGGGAAGTCCAGGACAAGCTGTCACTTATCATCACTCCGAGGAACTTGATGCTCTCAACTCTCTCAACATTCACTCAGTTGATGTAGGTGGGGTGGTGTTCTCCTCTTTCTTTCTGAAGTCAACTATCAGTTCTTTAGTTTTGCTGGCATTGAGAAGCAGGTTATTATCATTGCACCATGTCACCAAGCCCTCTATCTCCTTTCTGTATTCTGACTTGTTGTTGTTTGATATCCGTCCTACCACAGTGGTATCGTCAGCAAACTTGTAGATGGTGTTTGTTCAGAATTTGGCTACACAGTCCTGGGTGTACAGGGAGAACAGTAGGGGGCTGAGAATGCATCCTTGGGGGGGCTCCAGTGTTGAGTGTTATTGTGGAGGAGGTGCAGTTACCTATCCTCACTGATTGTGGTCTATGGGTCAGAAAGCTGAGGATCCAGTTGCAGAGGGCGGAGCTGAGACCAAGGTCTCAGAGTTTTAAGATCAGTCTGGAGGGGTTAATGTTGTTGAAGACAGAGCTGCAGTCAATGAACAGGAGTCTGACGTAGGTATCCTTGTTGTCCAGATGTACCAGGGTTGAGTGCAGGGCTAGGGAAATAGAGTCCACTGTGGACCTGTTACATCAGGAGGAAAATTGCACAGGATTGAGGCCGGCTGGGAAACTGGAGTTGATGTGGGCCATGACCAGCGTCTCGAAGCACTTCATGATTATGGAGGTCAGAGCCACTGGGCGGCACGTGCTTTCTTAGGTACTGGGGTGATGGTGATCTTCTTGAAGCAGGTGGGAACTTTGGCTTGTAGGAGGGAGAGGTTAAAGATGTCAGTGCATACTTCCGCCAGTTGGTCTGCACAGGAACTTATCTGGATGTGTTGCTTTCATTGGGTCGATATACGTCAGTAGCCAAGTCTCCATAAAATCATTTCCCTCAATTTGTTCATCTAAATTATCAATCCTTTTGAGAATGCTACATGCATTAAGACAGTGTGACTTTGATCCTGTTTTTGTAATACAAATCTCTATTCTCATCCTATTTGATGCTTGCCTATGCTTCACCCATTATTGACTTTAGCTTTCCATTTTATTATTTCCTTTTACTCGTCTTGCTGTCTTGAATCTGAGCTCCGTCTCAGTTTCCCACCGCCCCTGCCAATCTAGTTTGAACCCTCCGCAACAGCAAAAGTCTCTGAGGATCTTGGTCCTGATCCTGCTAAGCTGCACTTATCCATGTGGTACAAGTGCCAGCTACCCCAGAACCGGTTTAAATCCCTCAGAAATCGGATCCCTCAGAAATCAGATCCCTCCTTCCTACAGCATTTCTCCAGCCACATGTTCAATTGACTGATTATCCTATTGCTATGCTCACTGGCGCTTGGGACTGGAAGAAATCTTTCAGTTGGTGATGTTCCAATGCATCTGCTGCCGGTGTCTTTCTAAACGGTGCTTGTGAGTTTGGAAGGTGCTATCAAGGGAGCCTTGGTGAATTACTCCAGTGCATCTTGTGGATAGTACACACTGAGCTTTGGTGGTGGAGGGGGTGTTTGTGGGTGTGGTTTGGTTGTGCAAGTTCCCCTCCAAACCACTCACCATCCTAACTTGGAAATGTATCATTGATGGCTGGGCAAACATTTATTGTCCATTCGTAGTTGCCCTTAAGAAGGTGGTGGTGTGCTGCCTTCTTGAACCACTGCAGGACACTTGGTGTAGGTAAACCCTCAATAGCATTAAGGAGGGAGTTTCGGGATTTTAACCCAGCGACGAAGGGTCATGACCTCCACATAGATCATTCCATCCAGGTGGATCACTCAGCCCACATGGATCAATCACTCCACTGGGATCAGCCACTCCGCTGGGATCACTCTCTCCACTTAGATCAATCAATCTTCATGGATAAGTTATTACACAATTCCTTACCCCGAGAAGTCAGTTGCCTTGATAACCTCACAATATGCCATTTTGCTTCCTGCTAACTATTCAAATTGATTTCTCACTTTGTTGATTGTTCATCTTTTAGTTCTTTGTTCTAACACAGAGCCCACATATCCAAGCATTACACAAATTATAGGAAATGGTCTTGGAGATTCTTTTTGATTCAAGCTCAAACCCTGTCTTTCGTTGGTTTGTTTCTCAGTGAACATTTCCATGGACCCATTTATTGCATCGTTGTATTATTCCAGCACTAAATCTGGTTGTCTTTGGAACTGCATCTGTTATTATGTGCGTTTTATGTAGTTTATTAAAATGGCCTGTTCTGGCTCATCGCCAGTTCTGCTACTGAACCAGCAGACTGTCTAGATAATTACTGTCTTCATTACTCCGCAGTCTCACTGACCCATGGGTAAAGCAGAATAAAGGATTTAATCCTTGATGGAATTCATTAAGAACTTCTCCAAGATTAAGCAATGCGACATTCACAATCTGAAAAGGAATACTTTCTTTCATTGGGCACTTGTCTGCATCAGGTATTTACAGGTCAAGTATAGGATAAGTAATTGCGTCCCAACTAAGCCCCATCATTTAATAGCATCTCCTGGTGTGTTGGTGCAATTTTGTTTTCTGTTTCCATACCAGTTGTGTTGCAGCCTGTACTGAATGAGGATACCAGTTAGAGGCACTTTTATGCTGCAGTCCTATATGAAACAGGAATTAGATTGCTCCTGCTTAAATGAATTCCACACAGGACAACAGGCAGAGGAAACTTCAGTCCCATCAGTCTGAACAGTGACTCCAGGCCCACAACAATGTGGCTGAGTCTTAACAGCCCCCTTGGTACTTAGGGATGGGTGGTAAATGCTGGCATAGCCAGCAAGGCAACCATTGACCATAAACAAATATAAACTGGAGGAAGCGATAGCTTAGGGGTATAATTGCTGAACTATTACTGCAGGAAACTCATGTAATGTTCTGGGGACCTGTGTTCAAATCCCAGCACAGCAGATGGTGGAAATTAAATTCAATTTTTAAAAAAACTGGAATGAAGGGGATCCTGCCATTAACTGTATACTCTTCCTTAACATTTTATCTCCCAAAGTGCCGCACCTCACACTTATCCAGATTAAACTCCATTTACCATTTCTCTGGCATTATCTGTGATTGGTCTATGTCCCACTGTATCCTTTGATAACCTTCTACACTATCCACAACTCCACTTTGTATCATCTGCAAACTTACTAATCCACGCATCTACGTTTTAATCAAAGTCATTTATACGTATCACATGCGGCGGAGATCTCAATACACATCCCTGTGGAACACCAATCGTCTCAGACCTCCGGCCAGAAAAACACCCTTCCACCACTACCCTCTGCCTTCTATGAGCAAGTCAATTCTGAATCCATGTGGCCAAATCACCCATGGATCCCATGCATCTTCATATTCTGGATGAGCCTACTATGAGGGGCTTTGCTGAAAGCTGTGATGTACAATGAGTTCCAGGATTGGAGCAGGCTGTCCAAGGATGATTTGAGAACTGCCTTCCAGATGGTGAAAATGACAATAGGATTCTTTCATGGGACGTGGGCCTCCCTGACAATTCCAGCATTTGTCCTCCATCCCTAATCGCCTTTGAATTAAATGATTTGTTAGGTCTACTTCAGAGACAAACCACATTGCTGTGGATCTGGAGTCATGTGTAGGCCACACAAGGGAAGATACCAGCTTTCCTTCCCTAAAGGACAAAGAAGACAGAACTGAATAGATTTTTACAAAAATCAGTGTTAGTTTCCTGGCCACTGCTGCTGAAGCTGGCTTTCCATTGATTTCTGAAGAAGGGTCCCAACATGAAATGTCAACTTTCCTGCTCCTCTGATGCTGCCTGGTCTGCTAGCTTTACATTCCGCTGGCTGCTGGAGGATTTGAACACACAACCCCAGAGTATTTACCTGAATCAATAGGCCAGTGGCATCAGCACTACTCTCCATTGCCCCTACGAGGCACAGGACTATCCAAGGTCACAGCAAGGCTGACACCTGAAGAGATTGGTACAGGCACCAGTTTAAGGAATAATTTCTTCCATCCAGATCATCTCTGTCTCCCAGTATTAAAATACATTAGATTGTGTTTGACCTCCCTTTTGCAGTGAATGCATGTCGGATTCACTTCTCGCATAATTAACACATCTGTGACCAATCAAAATAAAGTCACTGAATAAAGCCAAAGGTGAAAATCTACAATCATAAGGCGGTTCTTGAGATCTTGCAACTACTTCCATTAGAGTGAAGAAGAGTCAAGGGGGTTTAATTGAGGATCTTTAAGTTATTAAACATATTTGTGACATAAATGGCAATAGATTAATTCCTCCGGTTGAAAAGTTGGCAGGTCTGATCTTCAGCTTGAATTTTTTTTATTCACTCATGGGATAGGGGCATCACCAGCTGGGTCAGCATTTATTGCCCATCCTTAGTTGTCCTCAAGAAGGTGGTGATGAGCTGTCCTCTTGAACAATTGCAGTCTATGTGCAATGTCGTTAGGCAAGGGATTCCAGGATTTTGGCCCAACGACTCTGAAACAACAGGGATAGGTTTCCCAGTCTGGATGGTAAGTGGTTTGTATCTGAAAGGATGTGGAGAGATCCTTCACACAGAAGGGGGTTGGATAATGGAATGTTTTTCCACAAAGAAAGGTTGAGGCATTTGCCTAGTTCTGGATTGGTCTAGGAATGAGTTGGCAGAGATACAAGGGGCCAAAATATCCTCTTTTTCTATTAGAAAAACATTTGTTTCTTTAATATGGAGTCACTCCCAGAACCACTGACACTCGGTGTTAGCAGTGTGTACCATCTACAAGACACACTGCAGAAATTCACCAAGGTTCCTTAGGTAGCACCTTCCAAATCTATGAACACTTCCTTCTAGAACATGGGGACACCACCACCTCCAAGTTGTGTCCCAGCGACTCACCTTCCTGATTTGGAACAATATCGCTGTTCTTTCTGTGTCGCTGGTCAAAATCCTGGAATTTCCTCCCTATCAGTGCTATAGGACATCAACATCAAATGGCCTGTAACAATTCAAAAAGGAAATTCGCCACTACCATCTCAAGGGTAACTAGGAATTGGCAATGAATGGTGACCTAGCCAGCGATGCTCACATCCCATGAGTAAATAAAACAGAATCTTTTTGAAGGTAGTGACATGCCCTAAATGGCATGTAATGTTCAAGCGTGACCCATATATTTGGTCTGTGCAAGCATTGCTAGATGTGCTGTTCCTAAAGGCAGATTCGTGATTCATTGTGTACTGATGCTTCGCCCTAAGCTATTTTCTTGGCAGTTTTTGCGTGATTTACCCACTACCCACTGCATCACAACAATCAGGCATCACTGTATATGTCTATCAGAACTTTGCTAAACGTTGTATCAACTTACATTCTTGTCAACGAGCACATTAAAGCCGCTCGGCACAAAGGAAAAAAGTACAATGAAATGTAGGATGACTTGCTCAGGAATAGTTTGTTTATTGTCAGAGGGAGGTGACAGTCTAGTGGTATTATCGCTGGATTGTTAATCCAGAGACCCAGATTACGTTCTGGGGACCTGGGTTCAAATCCCACCATAGCAGATGGTGGAATTTGAATTAAAAAATGATGACCATAAGCCAACTGTTGGGGAAAAAACCTACCTGGTTCACTAATGTCCTTTAGGGGAGGAAACTGCTATCCTTACCTGATAGGGCCTACATGTGACTCCAGATCCACAGCAATGTGGTTGAATCTTAACTGCCCTCTGGCAATTAGGGATGGACAATAAATGCTGCCTAGCCAGCGATGCCCTCGTCCCATGAATGAATAAAGGGGGAAAAAAAATCTGTGAATGCTTTATTTAAATCTGCAAAAGATTGATGTAACTCTCAAAATCACTCAGAATATTTGAAACACACAGACAACCAAAGATTGAGCTATAGAGATAGCAAGAACTGCAGACATTGGAGTCAGAGACAACACAGTGTGGAGCTGAAGGAACACAGCAGGTCAGGCAGCATCAGAGGAGCAGGAAAGTTGACCCGAAACGTCAACTTTCCTGATGCTGCCTGGCCTGCTGTGTTCCTCCAGCTTCAAACTGTGTTGTCAAAGTTTGAGCTACTGTTGGCCAGGTTAATTGAATTCAGGTAAAGTGTTGCAACTGAGACAACTCCTGTGATCTTTCAATATTTAACTGGCTTCAAACAATCACTAAATGGGTCTTGAATGTTTACACCTTACACTTGAAGCAGTTCTTGTTGACGCATTCCTGAAACGAGTTCCCAGTTCTTTTCCCTGGTCAGACTCTGCCACCTACCTGTCACATGGAGAAATGCTACATTCAGTTGTGCTGCAGGGAGAATGTTATCCAGTAAAACTATGGTAATGTTTCATTTAGGGAGAGTGCCATTGAGAATGTTATGTTGCCTGCTCTAGTTCAGACTGCGCCCGCAGATTTGAAATTCTTGGGTTATTTTGTGTTTGTTCACCAGATTTTCATCATTTATATAAATGGTTCGGATGTGAATATGGAAAGTATGGTTAATAAGTTTGCAGATGACACCAAAATTGTACAGAGAAGAAGGTTATCTCAGGGTACAACAGGATCTTGATCAGATGGGCCAATGGGCCAAGGAGTGGCAGATGGAGTTTAATTTAGATAAATGTGAGGGCTACATTTTGGTAAGGCAAACCAGGACAGGACCTATACAGTTAATGGTAGGGCCCTGGGGAGTGTTGCTGAACAAAGAGACGTTGGGGTGCAGGCGCATAGTTCCTTGAAAATGGAGTTGCAAATAGCTAGGATAATGAAGAAGGTTTTGGCATGCTTGTCTTTATTGGTCACTGCATTGAATATAGGAGTTGGGATGCCGTGCTGCAGCTGTTCAGGACATTGGTTAGGCCACTTTTGGAGTACTGTGTGTATTTCTGGTCTCCCATCTTTCGGAAATATGTTGTTCAACTTGAAAGGGTTCAGAAATGCTTTACAAGGATGTTGCCAGGGTTGGAGGGCTTGTACTATAGGTTGAGTCTGAATAGGCTGGAGCTATTTTACTTGGAGCTTTGAAGACTGAGGATAATCTTATAGAGGTTTATAAAATCATGAGGGGCATGGATAGGGTGAATAGACAAGGTCTTTTCTCCAGGGTAGGAAAGTCCAAAACTAGAGGGCATGGGTTTAAGATGAGAGGGGAAAGATTTAAAAGGGACCTAAGAGGCAACTTTTTCACACAGAGGGTGGTGAGTGTATGGAATGAACTGCCAGAGGAAGTGGTGGAGGTGTGTACATTACAATATTTAAAATGTTTCTGCACAGGTATATGAATAGGAAGGTATTAGAGGGATAAGGGCCAAATTTGGGCAAATGGGACAAGATTAGTTTAGGATATCAGGTCAGCATGGATGAGTTAAACGGAAAAGTCTGTTTCCGTGCTGTATAAATCTATGACTCTACTTAAGTGAGGCTGGCAAAACTGGTGTTTATTGCTAATCCAACAAAACACTCCCAGCTGTTTTCAACCTTCTCTTGGGGAAAGCAGGGAATTCTTCTTTGACCCAGCAGTTACGAATCAATGGTAATTTATATGAACTTATCCAAGTCATTTTATGTGATTTCTCATTTTTTAAAAGTATGCCACAAAACGCACCTTTGATTCAGTGAAATTTCTCTGGAAGAGGAGCCAGCATAGATGCAATAGGCTGAATGGTCCCCTCTCTGCTGTAACCATTCTATGATACCATAATTCTATGAAAGTCTAACTTTTGCTTAAAGTGCTGATTCTGAAATGAGAATGCTACATTTTGAAAGGATTGTTTGAAGGCTGTCCTGGTCAAACGATATGAAGATTCAGTTGGAATCTAATTGGTAAAAGACAAAAGAACTGTTTAACTAGCAGCAAATTGATATTAATGACACGCTTTCTGTCCATTTAACACATAGTTCTTCTGGGAGTGGGGATAGATACTGCAGTTCAAGGGCAGTTCATGAAACTGGCTGCTTACTTGCTGTAAGTATACAGACATGATTTCCATATTTTTGTTAAAGCTTTGTAAATGCATGAAGACAGATTGAGTGGTTAATGTCTCCTTTCATTTTAAGATTTGCTGCCACAGTCCTCATCATTTTGGAAAGCCCATATTTCATTGGCATTGTGTTTGTCCAACACTGTCCGTAAGTAGATCTGTTTTTCAAACAATCCTGTTGCTGTAATGATCCTGTGTGCCTCAGCACCTTACACTACAAACAGCACTAACAGCACCGCTCCATCAAAGAACATAAATCCTGTCATTGGGTTTTTGTGGTACAGTGGTAGTGTCGCTACCTCTGAACTCAATAACCCAGGTTCAAGTTCCACTCACTCAAGAGATGTGTAATGTAGAGTCATAGAGATGTACAGCACAGAAACAGATCCTTTGGTCCAACTTGTCCACGCCGACCAGATATCCTAAATTAGTCTGGTCCCATTTGCCAGCATTTGGCCCAAATCCCTCTAATCCCTTCCTATTCACAGACCCATCCAGATGCCTTTTAAATGTTGTAATTGTACCAGTCTCCACTGTTTCCTCTGGCAGCTCTTTCCATACACGCACCACCCTCTGCATGAAAATGTTGCCCCTTAGGTTCCTTTTAAATCTTTCCCCTCTCACCTTAAACCTATGCCTTCTAGTTTTGCACTCCTCTACCTGGGAAAAAGACCTCGACTATTCACCCTCTCCATGCCCCTCATGATTTTATAAACTTCCAAAAGGTCACCCTCAATCTCCAATGCACCAGGGGAAAAAAGCCCCAGTCTATTCAGTCTCTCCCTGTATCTCAAACCCTCCAACCCCAACAACACCCTTATAAAGTGTTCTCCACCCTTTCAAGTTTAGTAACATCTTTTCTAAAGCAGGGAGCCCAGTATGGAATATTGCCATTCCTTCAGTCTCGCAGGGTCAAGATCCTGTAACTCTCTCCCTAATAGCATTGTGGGTCTATAGACATCAAAAGGATTGCAGTGGTTTAAGAAGGCAATTTACCACTACGTTCTCAAGGGCAATTAGGGTAAGGCAATAATAAATGTTGACCCAGCCAGCGAAACTCACATCCCATGAACAAATTAAAAAATAAATAATTCTGTCCTTTAAAACAAATTTTAAACATTAATCATTAGCAGTGAGAAACAGCATACATATTTTCCATTATAGAATGACTAGTCTCTTTCATTTTCATTCCTCTTCAGCCAAATCAATAAATGCTAAATTCTCTTGTGCTAAATATTTAATGGAGAAAGGCACGGATTAGTAGAGTCCAATAAAAGTGCTTCATTTCAGAGGAAATGCTAACAGTGCGGTTGCAGTGTCTTGTTGGATTGTCCTTCGTTTCAGTATTGACTCTGATTTTATCCCAAAATGAAAAGTCACATTTTAAAAAAAGTGTGCTTAGATCCACCAGACAGAATGAACTCTTTTCATTTGATTTCTAATGCACTCTGTATTAAGACAATAGATATTAAAATTCAAGATGTTATTCTTGTCCTTTTAGCATGTTCTTTGATAAAACGGATGGCAAGATTTGGAATCTCTGGAAGAAGGCTATGAGGCCTAATGGTTTACAGAAATTTCTTATTTTCATCTTTCTGTCCGTGGCTTGCTTCTTACACCCAATTCTTATTTGGCATGCAACTATTCCAGGTGAGAAATTTATGAATTTCCAAGTTAAATTTCTAATCTTTCTCTTTGGTCCCTCAATGCTCCATGTGTCTCCTTTACAATGAAAGAAACTAGTCAGCAGTAATACATTTGTAACGTGATGGTGTACAATCTCCATCTGCTCCAATAACTTCAACAAAGAGCGTCTAATTTCAGTGACTGTCTGGAAGCATCGCACAACATTTCAAGTTTTAGAACTTATTACTGTCTGGCAGCCTCTGGTCCTTGTCATCAATGCATCTGACAGGACAAAAAGCTTGGCACTTAAGTGCTTGATCTAGTGGGCTTTCACACTGGTGGAGAGCAGGGAGTTGGTTACTGCCAAATATGATCGCCCACATATGTGGTGCAAACAGCATTAAAACCCAGCCACATATTGTCTCAAACATATTACATATTAAACTGACCACATTGCAACTGTCATAATGGCCAGTCTCAATGGGTGCCATTCCTTGCTTTGTTGAAGCCTAATAAACCCTGGCCTCTTTTCTAAGGATTCTTATGGCACAGCGGTAATATCCCTACCACTAGGTTTGGGTTCAAGTATGACCTGCTCTGGAATTGTGCCATTACACATCTGAACAGGTCAACAAGCAACACTTCTAAACTAATCACCCCACTGAAATCAATGTTTGACTTTGAAAGTAGCATTTCAAATCCAATTCTGACATACCTGTCAGAATCCAGAATTATAGTTTTTACAAACAGACTTCCAAAGATCCAGGGTAGATTTTCTATTTCTAAGCTGCACATTGGGATTTTCCAGTATCAGTTCCCAAATTATATCAAAGTGGGTTTGTTTTCACTGGAATGCAGGAGTTTGAGGGGTGACCTGATAGAATTTTAAAAGATTTTGAATTGCATGGATAGAGTGGGAAGTATGCGGCTTTTCTCCAGGTGGAGGGGTCAATTATTAGGGGTCAGAGGTTCCAGGTTGGGGGGGGGTGGGGGGGCATAGTTTAAAAGAGGGGCACAAGGCACATTTTACACACAAAGGGTGGTGAGTGCCTGGAATACGTTGCCAGAGGAGGTGATGGAGACAGACACTATAGCAGCATTCAAGAAACACCAGGATGAATACATGAACAGGAAGGGATTAGACGGATATGGATCCTGTGAGTGAAGACAGTTTTAGTACGGATGGGCAAAATATGTCGGCGCAGGCTAGGAGGGCTGAAGGACCTGTTCCTGTGCTGTATTGTTCCTTGTTGTTCTTTGTTGTTTGTTGAAGTCCGAGGAGTTAGAGTTATTTGAAGAATGTTCACATCATTCCATAGCACTTTGCTCTGATATGTTGTCAGGGTTGAAAAGTAGGAAACAATGCAGTCAATTTGTGGAAAACATACAGCAGTCAGGTAATCAGGGAATGTTCAGGTTTTAGTCATGTCAACCAAGAGGTAAATATAGCTCAGAACACCTCATCTTTTCCAAGTAAAACTGTGGGATTTTCCACATCCACTTGAGAGGGGTTAATATCACATTCAAAAGCGTACGACAGAGCAGCACTCTTTCTGCAGGTATAACACAGTGTGGAGCTGGAGGAACACAGCAGGCCAGGCAGCATCAGATGAGCAGGAAAGTTGACATTTCGGGTCAGGACCCTTCTTCAGAAATGGTTTTTAATGTCAGACAGGGCGAAGTAAAAGTGTTGGTTGAGGTTGTGGATCCTGCAAAGAATGAAAAAACAGAAGAGGTCCTTTGCAGGTCTTGGAGAGGGAGGCTCTGAGCTGGGGTAGGTTTGATTGTAGGGCCAGGAGATGCTGGCGCATTGCTGAGATTGTGTGCTTGAGGATCCATACAGAAAACTATTTTTGGAGGATCTGGGTGTGTATGTAGAGATTATCGTGGTCAGGGCCAAATCGGGAAGGCCTGAATGTAGATTGGAGTCCATTGGGGATGATCTGGTTCCGTAGGCAGGTACTGAGAAAGGAGATGTGGCTGTAGTACCTGGTTTGCTTCAGTATGTGGTCGAAGAGTTTCAGGGCCGCAGTGGGACAGAGATCCACAGAAGTCTTTCAGGAGGGAGGAGGGTAATTTCTTCAAGGTAGGCATCCTTAGAAGATGCTTCGCAATGAAGGTATAAATCACTGAGATAGCAAGAACTGCCGATGCTGGAGTCAGAGATAACACAGTGTCGAGCAGGAGGAACACAGCAGGCCAGGCAGCATCAGGGGAGCAAGAAAGCTGAAATTTTTGGTCGGAACTCTTCTTCAGAACATGGTTTGAGCTGACTCTTCTTTCTGCAGGGTCAGCTTAAACCAAGTGTCTTCATGTCCCTGGAGCAGGACCTAAACCTATAACCATCTGACCCAAAGGCAACATTCCTACCTTTGAGTCAAATCTCTTCAGGTCCTAAGTGGAAATGTTTGTGTATTATCTGTTATTATTTTTAAAGCAAACAACACCAATAGATCACCCACAAACTGGAGGAACATCAATCTCATCCTCAGACTGGGCACTTTACAGCACTCTGGACTTAATATTGAGTCCAACACTTTCAGATTGTGAACTCACTCCCATTCCTTCCCTTTTTTTCACTTTACTTGTTGTATTCTCTGTCACCATGTCCTCTCTCCCCTCTCCCCCAATCCAGTGGGACCATCTGTTCTTTCCAGTCTGGCATTTAGACACACCATTGTTCTGCCATTCTCACATTCTGATCACGGAATCTGCACTATCAACACCCTTTCTCCCCCAGCACTCCACAATCCACAACCACCTCCCCCACCGCCAAATAATGCATAAATGCTACCCCATCCACACTTCACGTCAGTTCTGATGAAGAGTCATCTCAACTTGAAACGTTAGCTTGCTTTCTCTCCATGGATGCTGCCTGAACTGCTGTGATCTCCAGCATTTTTTGTTTTCAGAATAGCAACAGTTGCAGGTTTTACTTTGAATGTCATCAGGAGCCAAGGAGTACTGCCATACTAATGTTGCCATGCCAATCTCTTCCAGGCGCCATGCTGATAGTGAGTGGTCTTGCCTACTTTTTGTTGAACCTGAGGAAAAGGTATCATAAGGATGTGCCCAACGTGCCAAACGCACAGGGATGTTCCCGGGACTATATCAATGCCGTGACCCTGACAGATGCTGGGCAGATGGAGCAAACGTACAGCTTCCATCATGGCACCACAAAGAAGAAGTTAGCTGTGGTCAGCTATGTGCGTAACGTCTTTAGAGTCAACAGCAAAAGACCTCTCTCCAATGAAAGTGTAAGGACGCTTCAAGAAAGTACTTTTGGTAACCTGAGCACGCATACAAAGAACAAACACGCACTGTTTGAGGAAAGTAGTGTTAAAATTATCCCATCTGAGCCTGACAGCCTGGAAGAGCATGAAATGGAATCAGAAGAAACCACATCTGACAAAGCAGCAATTATGCCAAAGTGAGGGTTTATTCCACACCACTGTATATTCACATCTCCAAAACACGGCCATTATGATTGAATATGGACATCAACTTTTAATGACTTCAAAGCATAAGCCAAAAGAAAGCTTTGCCTTTCTATAGAGCCTTTCACATATCCAGGATATCTGAGAACAATTCATGGCCACTCAATTACTTTTTGAGGTGTAGTCACTGTTGTTTTGATGCCAAACACTGCCATTTATGCACAGCAAGCTCCCACAATAAGATAAGTTGGAAGTTAGTTTTTTTTTGTTGTGTTGTTTGGACAATCAATGGCTAGATCACCATGAGCAAACGCGCCATTGGGATCTTTTACGCTTAACTGAACAGTTCTGGAACTTCAGGTTAATGCTTTATTTGATAGGCTCTGACAATGCAATGCTCCCTCAATACTGCAGCCAAATTCAGGATTAGGGTTTGAAGCATTACTTTCTGGCATAGGGTGACATTGACACTTATAACTAATGCCACTGGATACTTAATTGTAAAAACCAAGACTGTGTGCTTCACTAGGGACCTGATTGTTGCATCCCAACAGTGGGATAGGGGGACAATGGGGAATGGTACCTAGTGAAAGCAAGGTACCTCTCTACAGGAAGGGGAGTATGACAGTAGGATTATAAACGGATGGTTGTAATTCATCTTTGTGTGACAAGTTCAGAATCAGCAATGCATTCACGCATTACATTTGCACCGTGCAACAGGGAAGAAAAACAAAGGAATTTCATAACCACTAATATACAGCCTATAAGGAGAGTAATTGTCACAATCTGCAATGAAGTCATAAGCACATGATTGTGGAATGCATTTACAATCTCACCATTTATAATGGCTAGAACACATCTTTTCATGTTCTTTGCTTACGTTTATAACATAAAGGAGAAAATTTGAGGACAATTCATTGGATGAAGATAGCTGATGACTGCACTGCTAAATACGAAAAAGTTAACATTGAGATCACTTCTTTGTTCCTGGTGCATCGTTATCCTTTTTGAATTCTTTTTTGTGTTTCGTCCCCATCATTCCCCTATTTAATCTGTCATACAGTAAAAAAGAATGTTCTGCCTACATTACCAATGAAAATATTGTTTGCCCTGTTCTGTAAGAGCTCATTTCAGAAATGGTGCAAACTTGCATCCATTTGGAAACATAGAAGGTAGGAGCAGGAGTAGACCATTTGGCCCAACAAACCTTTTCCGCAAATCAATGTGAACATGGCTGATCATCCAACTCAGTCCCCTGCTCCCATTTGTGCTATACATTGAGGATTTTCTCCCTCACTTGGGGGAACAGAGTCTACTTCAGTCTCCTGTCCCTCTCTCCTGCAGCAGCTAATGCTGTTCAGCCTGGCCTCATTCCCTTCTCCCATTCATCCTGCAAACCAAGGGAAACCCCAGTGAGATGCTAATGCTCAAACCTTCACTTTCTTCTACTGGTTCCTATTAGGAATTCAATAAGTAGCATCTCACTTTTTAGACAAAGTCCTCAAATAATTTCCAGAACAAGTGCCAATACAAATTTGGCAAATGTCTCAACAAGTCTCCCCTTGTGTTTCAAAAGTCCTCTTCAAACACTTGAGGCAACTGGAAGCTTAAAAGATGGTGTATCTTCAGATAATAGTCTCAGCAATGGTTCATGTACTTCTATTCTGCTGGTCACCATCGGAGGGCATTAGGATACCCAAAATAGGTGTGCAGCCTTTTTAGTGAGTGCTAGCAGTTAATTTAATTGTCAGTTAGATCCTCAATTATCCCCCGAGCAGCCCTTCCAAACTTGACTTCAATTCCTTACCGAGTTGGAGTTCTGCATGAATATAGACTAAACCACCATTTCATCTCTTCAGCATCTAAAGGTACTGGAGCAAATCACATCCACTCCTCCTTTCCAACTGTCTCGTGGGTTAGCACTGTGATAGATGCCCACACTGTTGAAAATTACATCTGTGGGCTATATATTATGGGTCTAACATAGCTCTAACGTAGCAGATGCACCAGATGCAGAATATGAAGGACGGCATGGCTCCTCACAGTGAATTCAGTCCTTACATTTGAACGGTTGATTCTATTGGAAATATTTGCAACCTGATCAAAAGATATCAAAGCGTGATTAATGTTCTAAAGCATTCCTTTGAAGGTCATTGGTCAGTAAGTATGAAGAAACTGAGTTGGATTTTCCCCATGGGAATGGGAAATCGAAGTCTAAGGTTATTTCTGGTTTTCAACCTTGTCTCAGAGATGCCAAGTGGTAGTCTCTTACTAGCAGCAGTGCCTGTGTACCCAGACCACACAGACTGCAGAGGTTTAAAAACACAGCTCGCCACCACCTTCTCAAGGGCAATTAAATACTGTCTCAGCCAATGATGCCCACATCGCATAAAAGAAATTTTTAGAAAAAGACCTTGATTTTTCCTTCTCAGTACGAAAGCAAGACACAAAGTACAAGAAAGACTTTTCTTTATAGTTCTTCAGACATTGATGCCTTTGTTCCTTTTCAGTAATTAACCTCGCTGCTCCACAGTTCAAAGATTATCGTTGGTAATTAACAGCTTGTGGAGTATTCCTCTGCATCATTTAATGGTGACATTGTCCTAGTTAAAGTAAATGAGTTAATTACACAGAATTATGTACATGTTAAGACAAAGATTGAGGAATGCCCAGTAGATGCACTAAGCAGTTGTCTGCAGTTATTTACAAGCTGTTCACACATTCTGTAGGTCAGGGGTTCTCAACTGGCTATCTATAAAAATGCTTCCCTTAACAAGTCTTACACGAGCTAAAAAGCACTCTTGATAGCAAAGATCAGCCTCAGAACAATGCTGCCTCCTAGTGGTCTACCAGGAACATCAAATTCAATTCTCTCAAATTGAATGCAGTTTCTATCTCTGCTTTATTCACTTTAATCATTATTCGCTTCATTCATCCTTCAGATTTATACTGTAAGTATCAATGTCACATCAATACTTTCTGCAGCTAAGATCCCTTGCACATAATTGATCAGCCTCATGTTGAAAGATAAGTGAAATCAGAGTCTTCGACCCCAGGGGCTCCTGAGAATCAATACTTAATGTATCAAACTCCTCAGAAAAGATCCATACAAAGACAAGGAGTGTGTTGAGGGAGAGTAAAGTGAGAGATCAGTCTTCTCAGATCTGTCTGGTTGCTGTGAATTAAAGACCCTAACAGATACATTTAGAACTAGATATTTCATTATTGACGCAGAATGAGGAAGAGATAGGTAATTAACCATAGTCCACTGAGGACGGCAGACATATTAGATGATTGATAACATGCACCAAAAACAAGACAAAGGAATATCCCATAGATGCGCCAAGCATTCATATGCAGTCATTTACAAGCTGTTAACACATTCTCTGGGGCAGGGTCAAGAAAGAAATACAGGGTTGAGGTATTGATTCCAAGCTCTGTCCCTGGCAGGCAGACCCGAATGACCACCTGAAGAGGGTTTAGGTGCACATTGATAGAGGAAAACAAACTCATATTTATCATTGACCCATTGGAGTTTACCCAGCATCCAGAGGCCAGCTCCCAACTGGGAGCACTGGAAAGACTTGAAATACTGTGTTCAATTCTGGTCTCCCTGCTTCAGGAAAGATGTAGTTAAACTTTAAAGGGTGCAGAAAAGATTTACAAGGATGTTTCCAGGGTTGGAGGGTTTCAGGGAGAGGCTGAATAGGCTGGTGCTATTTTCCCTGGAGCGTCAGAGGCTGAGGGGTGACCTTATAGAGTTTTATAAAATCATGAGGGGCATGGATAGGGTGAATAGCCAAGGTCTTTTTCCTGTGGTAGGGCAGTCTAAAGCTAGAGGCCATATGTTTAAGGCGAGAGAAGACAGATTTAAAACAGACCTAAGGGGCAACTTTTTCACACAGAGGGTGGAGCGCGTATGGAATGAGCTGCCAGAGGAAGTGGTAGATGCTGGTACAATTACAGCATTTAAAAGGCATCTGTATGGGTATATGAAGATGAAGGGTTTAGAGGGATATGGGCCAAATGCTGGCAAATGGGACTAGATTTATTTGGGATATCTGTTCAGCATGGAGGAGTTGGACCGAAGGGTCTGTTTCCGTGCTGTACATCACTATGCCTGTCACTGGTGGATGTTCTGGGTAATGTCCCCAGTTGATGCCCTCCCAAGCTTTAGAGTTTCCCCTTTATGCAACTGCATCAACACAGCCTCATAATACACAGGATAGATGGCAGGATTCCAGCCACCTTGATGTTCACATTGTATGAACCAAGGTTCACTCACCGCTGACTAGAAGATGCGAAATACACAAGCTTATGTCAGGAGCTACATCAGATATACTTTCACCTTGGGATTGATTCTCCATCAGAGTTATTTAACTACAGTCTGCTTTTGCCCAGAGTCTTCTCTCCATGAAGCAAGTTCTCCATATTTGTCCGAAGTCTACTTCATAACTTGATGGTGAATGGAGTAAAGGGACTCATTCTGTATTCATTCACGGGATGTGGGCATCACTAGCCAGGCCTGCATTTATTGTCCATCCCTAATTGCCCAAAAGGCAATAAAGAGTCGACCACATTGCTGTGGGTCCGGAGTCATGTGCAGGTCAGACCTGTCGAGGATTGCAGTTTTCTTCCCTAAAGGGCATTTTCAAACCAGCTACGCCTTTCCCAACAATAGTTCCGTGGTTCATCATTAGACTCTTAATTCAAGATTTTTGTTAAATCCAAATTCCACCGTGTGGTAGGACTCAAACCCAAATCTCTGGAACATTAGCTGGGTCTTTGGGTTAATAGATTAGTGACAATATCACTAGGCCATCACCTCCCCCACTTTGAGCATATCCGAGAGTTTAAATTTCCATACAAGGAGTGGCAGGTGGAGTTTAAGTTAGATAAATGTGAGGTATTGCATTTTGGTAAGATGAACAAGGGCAGTACTTATACAGTTAATGAAAGGGCCCTGGAGAGTATTGTAGAATAGAGAGAGTTAGGGGTTCAGGTACATAATTCTTTGAAAATTGCATCACAATTAGGGTGATTAAGAAGGTGTTTGGCACACTTGGATTCATTGCTCAAACCACTAAGAACAGGAATTGGGACGTCATGTTGTGGCTGTACAGAACGTTGGTGAGGCCACTTTTGGAGCACTGTGTACAGTTCTGGACTCCCTGCTATAGGAAGCATATTATTAAATTGGAGAGAGTGTAGAAAAGCTTTATAAGGATGTTACCAGAACTGAAGGGTTTCAGTTATAAGGAGAGCCTGGGACTTATTTCACTAGAGCATAGGAGGTTGAGGGGTGATGTAAAAGAAGTTAATTAAATCATGAGGGACGTCGATGAGGTGAATAGCAAAGCTCTTTTCCCTAGGGTAGGGGAGTTCCAAACTAGAGGGCATATTTTTAAGGTGAGAGGGGAAAGATTTAAAAGGAACCTGAGGGATAACATTTTCACACAGTGGGTGGTTCTTATGTGAAATGAACTACCAGAGGAAGTGGTCAATGCAGGCACAGTTAAAAGACATTTGGACGGGTACACGAATGGGAAAGGTTTAGAGGGATGTGGGCCAAATGTAAGCAAAAGGAACTAGTTTAGTTTGGGATTATGGTCAGCATGGACAAGTTGGACTGAAGGGTCTGTTTCTATGCCCTATGAGTCTATCTGGATGGACCTACTGCTCGGCACCAGCAGCAAGTTTCACATTAAATAACCGAAAGTAAAGTAGCAATAAATACATAAGTTTAATTGCAACTTTAATCTGGAAAAAAAGTTGCGCATCCCAAAGAAGAGTCATGTTAGACTTGTAACATTAATTCTGTTTCCATAGATGTTGCTGGACCTGCTGAGTTTCTCCAGCATTTTCTGTGCTCATTTTAGATTTCCAGTATCTGTACCATTTTGCTTTTAAAAAGTGGCTTGTGTTGTAACACGTGGAGCTTTTATAACATGGGCTGAGGTAGCTGGGGGTACTGCGCTCAGAAACAAAAGATTGAAACTCTCTGCTTTGGGGGATTGATTTAGCAGCAGGTAAATCTAGTCTATTAATAACATTAATTCGGAAATCGCTGGCAATTTTTCACAGATTACCTGTTAAATATTCGATGCTCAAAGGCAGGAGTATTATCCCTGCTCCAGAAGTGTGAAATAACATCTCTGTGAACAGGTTGATTACAAAACAGCTCAAAGCAGGCAGTACCAGAGCTTCCCTAAAATGCAACAGTGATTATTCTCCAGTCATTCTGAAGCATTTTGGCACATACTAAGGACATGGCACATGCAACATGTGTCTTATGTTACTTTGCATGGAATATTTGTTCCTGCAAATGCAAACAAAACAGGTGTAAAACTAAAACACTACTTAAAAATTGTTTCTTTTTTAAGGTTGTGCAAGATTTCTAAGTGATGTTCATGAAACACCAAATGTGGTAATAATAGAGAAGCAATCATAGAATTTCCGGAACTGGCTGCCTGTTTGTCCTCTCAGAACATCCTAAGCTCCTAATGACAGGAAACGTACTGAGTCATTTATAAAGGTTAGCTCTTATGGCTTTAACAGACCAAAAATTGTATAAGTATCTTTAATTAGACTGAGTTGCGGAGGTTAGGGGGTGGGGGTGAAATCAAGCTACCTGTTTGTTGGAAGAACATTTTTTACAGGCTTGCCTGCTGTCTAAATATCAGCAGATCAAAAACAAATCAAGTATCCAAAACCAAATCCAAATTAAACACAAGGTTACACTTATCCTTCCCCTGCCTTCCTTGGTGACATTCCTGAATGAATTTGCATCAGAATCAAGAAAGATTGGGAAATGGCCCAAAATGATTAGTAGAGTGAGTGATAATGTCACTGCTTTCTCTGTCCTCTGCACCAAGTCCTGTTCGTCCATTACTCCTGTGTTCACTGATGAACATTGGTTCCCAGTCCTTGCAGCAATGGTTCGATTCTAAAAGTATTATCTATCCCTGAGTTTTTCTGTTTTTTTGTCATGTGGTTTTATTTGCACATCCATGAGTCTGGGTTCAAGATGGGCTGGTTGAGGAGAAGGCAAGGTCAAATACTCAAAGTACACCTGGACCTTGATCAGATGGGCTGATGAGCCGAGAAGTAGCAGATTGAGTTAAACTTAGATAAATGTGAGGTGGTGCTTTTTGGTACAGTAAATCAGGGCAGAACTTATACACTTAATGTTAGGGCACTGGGGAGTGTTGTTGAACAAAGAGATCTTGGGGTTCAGTTGTATAGTTCCTTGAAAATGGAGTCACAGGTAGACAGGGTAGTGAAGAAGGCTTGTCTTTATTGATAAATGCATTGAGTAGAGGAGTTGGGTGGTCTTGGTGTAGCAGTAAAGGACATTGGTTAGGCCGGTTTAATTCTGTGTTTAATTCTGCTCTCCCTGCTATAGGAAAGATTTTGTTAAACTTGAAAGAGTTAGGGAAATATTTACAAGAATGTTGCCAAGGTTAGATCATTTGAGCTATGGAGAGAGGCTAAATAGGCTAGCACTATTTTCACTGGAGCATCAGAGGCTGAAGGGTGACCTTATACAGATTTATAAAATCATTAGAGGCATGGATAGGGTGAATAGTCAAAGTCTTTTTTACAGAGTAGGGGAGTCCAAAACTAGAGGGCATAGGATTTAAGGTGAGAGGGGAAAGATTTAAAAGGGACCGAAGCGGCAACTTTTTCACACAGAGGGTGATGCATGTATGGAATGAGCTGCCAAAGGAAGAGCTGGAGGCCGGTACAATTGCAACATTTAAAAGGCATCTGGATTAGTATATGAATAGGAAGGGCTTAGAGGGATATGGGCCAAATGCTGGGAAATGGGTGTAGATTAAGAGGGTAATCACAGATATCCCAGGCACTAGTCTTACTGTTGCATTACTATTCTATAAATACCACTGCTGAAAGAAAGTCAATCTTCTCCAGTTTCACTTCCATTGCTCCATGCTTCTTTGTACATGTTTTGGTTAGACATCAGTGTCTTTGGGTCAAAATCCTGGAACTCCCTTCCTAACAGCAATGCGGGACAACCTACACCAGGAAAATACAGAACAAAGAATAAAAGAGAACACCTACGCTCGGTTCGCAACAAACAACTGCACCTCCCAGTCGCGAACCATTTCAACTCCCCCTCCCATTCCTCAGACGACATGTCCATCCTGGGCCTCCTGCAGTGCCACAACGATGCCACCCGAAGGTTGCAGGAACAGCAACTCATATTCCGCTTGGGAACCCTGCAGCCCAATGGTATCAATGTGGATTTCACAAGCTTCAAAATCTCCCCTCCTCCTACCGCATCCCAAAACCAGCCCAGCTCATCTCCGCCTCCCTAACCTGTCCTTCCTCCCACCCATCCCCTCCTCCCACCTCAAGCCCCACTCCCATCTCCTACCTGCTAACCTCATCTCGCCCCCCCTTGACCTGTCCGTCCTCCCTGGACTGACCTATCTCCTCCCTACCTCCCCACCTACACTCACCTTTACTGGCTCCATCCCCGCCTCTCTGACCGGTCTGCCTCCTCTCCACCTATCTTCTCCTCTATCCACCTTCTATCCGCCTCCCCCTCTCTCCCTATTTATTTCAGATCCCCCTTCCCCTCCCCCATTTCTGAAGAAGGGTCCAGGCCCGAAACGTCAGCCTTCCTGCTCCTCTGATGCTGCTTGGCCTGCTGTGTTCATCCAGCTCTACACCTTGTTATCTCAGATTCTCCAGCATCTGCAGTTCCTACTATCTCTCAAAGAATAAAAGCTTTTTTTTAATGCATCTTTGATAAATAATGACATGACATTGGCAACACGTTGAACCCAAAGCAAACCTAATGTAAACAGGTTAAAATAACCAGCATCTCTCATACAAAGACAAAGCATTCACAATTCTAAGTATCTATTTCACAGTTCATGGAGGAACCTAATTGAAAATACAATTGAGATCAAAGATGAGAAGATTAGCATTAGCTGAGTGTTACCACAATACACAACTTGAAACAATTTCAAGTTTCACTATGAGGCTTCACTTGTTCAAGACGGTGGGAACTGAACCATCTCCACAATAAAAGCACATTGTCCAAACTTGTTCTTTGTCAATCACCCTTCCACTCATCCATATCCAAAGATATCTGCAGAATAAAACTTATTGTGGTCAGAACGATTATCTTTGCTCTTCTTAGAGAATATCAACCCTGTGATTTTGGAGCTCATTGCTCGTATAATTAACATTGCTGCTAACATCTGCAGCCATACGAGCTACAGAAGATTCCAGTAACCTGCAAATTGTTTCCTTTGTCACTTACGACTGGCACTTGTCCAATACTCTAGCATCTTACCTAATACATTTGCATTTATTAGAAAATTTTGGGTGATACTACTGTTCTCCATTCTGTGTGAATATGACTAAAGAAACCAAAACTCAGGCCCCTGGCACTGACAGGGATCATTGAAATCTCACTGACTTGCTGTGTGGCAATTACTACTTCACTCTCTGTCTGTTAGCGGCTCATTATCCCATCTGAATTTGCAGACTTTTTAACTTTCAAGTGGCATTTTTTTCCTTAGATGTTTGCAAAGATTTTCATCCATCCATCCATTTAGTTTCCTTTCACTATTTTCTCTTCTTCACCGTTGACTACATTGAGTACCTGCTTGGATGTGATTGCACAAATGCAACATTTCCTTCCAGTACTTTGCCTACATCATGGTTGTTCTTTTGTGAACTTGTGCAAACAGGGAGAGGCCAGCAACCCATCCTCACCTCCATACCCCAAACAGGGGTCACTGAGTAGCCATTCAAAAGGGGAAACAATTTGGGGTGGCACAGTGGTTAGCACAGCTGTCTTCTGGGACCTTGGTTCAATTCCAGCATTAGGTGACTGTGTGGAGTTTTCATGTTTTCCCAGTGTCTGCATGTTTCTCTGGTTTCCTCCCACAGTCCAAAGATGAGCAGGCTAGGTGGATTGTCTATGGTTAAATGTGGGGTACAGGGACAGAGTAGGGGGCTGGGTCTGAGTGGGATACTCTGCAGGGGGTTGGTGCAGACTTGATGGGCCGAATGGACTCTTTCTGCACTGTAAGCATTCTATTCTACGAATTTATTTGTGGCTTGCTTATCCTCCAGCCTGGTTAAGATGGTTCAACACAGCACAAGCTGTGCAGGGATATGGGCAATTCATGGGATGTGGGCAGTGCTGCCTGGGCCAACATTTATTGCCTGTCCCTAGTTGCCATTAAAAAGGTGTTGGTGAATCGACTTCTTAAACCTCTGCAGTCCTTGTGTTGTAGGTAGACCCACAGTGCTGCTTGGGAAGGAGTTCCAGGATTTTGACCCAATGCAGTGAAGGAACAGTGATACATTTCCAAATTATTGCACACTGCAATTAAAAATGATACACAAAACATTCATTAATGTACAATTTTGGCTGTGCATACAGCTCTGCGGTTTAGGGGAGATGGTGGCATAGGAGCAGTACCAAGTGTTGCACCCATGTCCCATGAAAGGATAAGAAAAATGGCACATTTGCAGTTTTGGTGGAGAAATATTAAGCAGGGAATCCCCGAGGCTCTAAGATGGACATAGACACACCCACGACTCTCACCTGCTCCCCCTCTATGTCTATCCAATTAATTGATCAATTAATCCCAATCACTTACTAACAAATGATTCCAGTAAATTGAATAATATTTTAGGAAAGCAATGTAATACTCCAGACTTTTCCAGGAAATTTTGCACAATTATTCATTGATTACTCAAGAGAATAAAGTGAAATTCCATCCACCCACTTTGTGATAAAATCCTCACCCACTGACCTCCCTATGTTATAGTGACCAATTCCAGCAATACAGGAATCGTTGCTCCGAAATGGAACTCAGACCTAAGAAGCTGGTTGTTTGGTGAATAAGCAATGAGTGGGAGCATTGCATACCAATGGGAAGAGCTCAGGCCTGAAACTCACATACTTCATCAGAATCTTAGGTAATTTCATCCACACAAGTATATCCACTGCTTCCAGCAAATTGTAAAGACATCCATCAGCCTGTTTGTTGGCTCAACAAAAATGTCACAACATGCAGATTAAAATGTGCAGAAAAGTGTCAAGAACTTCCCTCAGGGATAATGCATTTCCCAAGCAACTTTTAAACAAATCATCACTGTAAATATATCCTGAAGTCATGAAACATCCAATAACTAATTATTAACTTAGAAAATAAGGGCAGGAGTAGACGATTTAGCTCATCAAACCCACTCTGCCATTCAACAAAGATCATGGCTGATCCTCTGTATTAATGTCCTACTCCCACTCTCTCCCCATACCTCTTGACACCTTTAGCCTCCAGAAATCTATTTATTTCTTAAACATATTCAGTGACACAGTCTCCACAGTTTTCCGTGGTAAAGAATTTCATCACCCTCAAAGACAAAAATGATCTCCTCAACTCAGTCCAAAATGGCCTATTTGACCCCTTCTTCTGGATCCCCCAGCGCGGGAAACGACATCTCAGCATCCTGTCTGTCCAGCCCTGTGAGAATTTTATACGTTTCAATGAGATCCTCTTTCATTCTTCTAAACTCCAATGAATACACGCCTCATCAACCCAATCTCTCTTCACATGACAATCCTGTCATCCCAGGAATCGGTCTAGTGAACCTTCCCTACAGTCCCTCTAGGTCAAGAATCTCTTTTTGTAGGGATGGAGACCAAAACTGCACACGATATTCCAGGTGCTGCATGAGACTTCTTTGCTCCTGTCCTCAATTCTTCTTGCAATGTAAGCTGACATACCATTTACCTTCCTGACTGCTTGGTGCATCTGTGTGCTTGGGCTTTTAATGGCTGATGTACAAGGATGCCTGGGTTCCTTTTTATATCAACGTTTCCCAATCTATTTCAATTGAAATTATATGCTGCCATTCTGTTTATTCCTTCCAACTTCACACTAATCCATGTTTTATTGTATCTGCCATGGTATTTTGCACACTCTCTCAACTTTTCTAGATCACTTGAAGGCTTCTTTACATTCTGCTCCCTACTTACAATGCAACCTACTTTTCTGTTAACTGCAAAGTAGGCATGCATAATTCCTTTGATATAGATTGTGAATAGCTGGGGCCTAAGCATCGATTCCTGCAGATCCAGGTACCGGCTGCTTCAGCGAGGTGGGCGTAACGTTGAGTTTGAGCCCAGCTCGGGACCCAGCAGCTTTAACAGACACAACGATGTTGGTGGAGGCAAGATGGCGCTGAAGAATGGCAACACGGTTCCAGCAGTGGTGGTGTGGCTCTGGGCTGTGGCTAGGCCTGAGTACCTGATGGTGGAGGCTGTGATGCTTACAGTGGCGTGTGAGGACTCAGGGCACCTGAGTGTTGGCAAACTGAGGGATGAACTTTGTTTTTCTGGCAGCAAGGACTTATGGTAGATATAGGGGAGACGTCAGAGGTAGGTTTTTACTCAGAGAGTGGTAGGGGCGTGGAATGCATTGCCGGAGAGGGTAGTGGAGTCGGCCTCATTAGGGGCATTTAAGCGGCATATGGATGACAGTATAAGGTAGGGGTGGAGGTAAGATAGTCCTTGGGTTTTGGGTAAAAGTTCGGCACAACATCGTGGACCGAACGGCCTGTACTGTACTGTTCTACGGTGGAGACAGGGGAGTGATCTGGACGTTTCCTTTCCTTTTGGCTGTTCCTTTTATTTCTGCTTCTGTTTTAATCCCGTCTTTTGCACACGAAGATGCCACTGGAGAAAGGTGACTTTGTACACTTTTCACTGTATTCCTGCACTCGGGTACACGTGACAATAAAATCTAAATTAAAATCACATTTAAACTATCTTTAAGGCTTAACCCTGACTGCCTGGGTTTTCCAACCATTGGAAGCATATTAGCATAGCAGAAGAAAGAGAGGTGATCTTAGAAATCTAAAGGGGGTTTAACAGGGTAGGTGCTGAGAGAGTGTTTACCCACTTTAAGGTACCTAGAACCAGCAGGCATGGTTTTAAAGTAAGGGGTCTCCCATTTAAGATGATGAATAGGACTTTTTCTTCCATAGGGTCACTTATCTTTGGAATTCTCTTCCATCAAGGCTGAGTTGGACTGATTTTTGGCTGACAAGAGTTAAAGGGACAGGGCTATGGAGTTAAGGCCACGATATTGATCAGTCGTGATCTTCGTGAATGGCAGCCAGTCTCAATGGGCCAAACTCCTGTTCCTATTTCTTGTGCTGTTACATACCTGAAATGTTGAGTGTTTTAAAGTGCGCTGTTTCACAGACTATGGTCATATTCTTAAAATAATACAAATTTAGCTGTAGCCCGTACATTGTCTGGCATGAACACAGCTGGATACAGCTAAGAATAAGCAGCTTCCTGTTCATAGTAATTCTTTAGCAAATAACAACTGGGAACTTCCTCCTCCACCAGAAATACAGTAGGATGCAATTTTCAGCTGTGCTCCAAACAGAACATTTCTCTGGCCAACATCTCCAGTGCGATTTCTATCTCTGCTGGTGATCTCACACAACGTTGAAACATAGAAAATAAGAGGAGTAGGCCATTGGAATTCGCTGCTGTAACAGGCTTTATCTGCATCAATAAGGGAGTGGAGGAGGTGTCAACGGAAGCGTGCAACATGACTGTAAAGGAGAATGAGTCAACAGACTGCATTCAATCGCATTCCCACAGTGAGCTGTTTAACTGCTACTGAGCAATCCTGGCGTCTCCTTGTACACAGGTGTTGTTAGCAGCTAGGGTTGCTACAATGATCATGACAAAAGAATTACCCTTCAGGCCCACATCTTTGTCTTTGCCCACTCAGTGGGGGCATTTCTCACACCCATTTTGGTTGGAAAATTATAATAATGGTAAATTAGCACAACTTTGCACTAGAATTTCCCCTCAAAACATATCTTCCTCAAATACCAGGACTTAGAAGAAGATTTGAAACCCATTTGACCAACCGTGGCTCAGTGGCAACTCTCTTACCTCAGAGTCATACGTTTGTGACTTGACCTGAGGAGGTAAAGTCTCCAGGGTCCTACTGGACTGTAGATCCGCTCTCTCGTTAAAGAAAGATAACTGGTGGTGGCTTAATTTGAGGGTCACCGCACCTCAGGCAAGGGGAGGAGGAGAATCCTTCATGGTAACCTCAGCTAGTGTAGAAATTGAACCCATACTGTCGTCATTACTCTGCATCACAAACCAGCTGTCCAGCCAACTAAACTAGCTGAGTGCTCTTTTCCTCCTTCAAACCCATTCAAACTGATTCGCGGATTATCATTTTGCTGTTTCTGATGCAAATTCTGGGCAAATTGGATGCCCCATTTTCTCTATGACAACAGCAGCATCTCAAAAAAGTACTTCATAGTTTGTAAAGTATATTAGGACATCTTTGATTTGAGAAAGGGTCTATACAGATGCAAGCATTTCTTTTAACTATCCAATGTATTATCAGGACACGGAAAATTTTACCAGGCTCTACCCAAGCAAAATTCACAACATTGCCTCTCGTGTTCCCTTGTTCCAGTGGTTGAGGAGATTAACAGCAGTTAAATTATATTCTATCGCCTAAGTGCTGAAGATTCAAACAGCTGCACCATTGGACAAGGGATATTTAATGGTCTGTTCCTTTACTGGTAACTTCATCTATAGTCTCCTGTTAAACAGTAATAAAGATGCCTTGAACGTGATTCTATTTAAGCGTTTTATCAACCAGGCTTAACTTTGCAAAAGGACAAGTTTAATCTCTCCCATACTAAAGAACATAAGAACTAGGAGAGGAGCAGGCAATTCAGCTCCTCGAGCCTGCCCTGCCATATAATACATTTATACATTTAGCTCCCTCATCTAAATCATTAATATACATTGTGAATAGCTGGGGTCCAAGCACTGATCCCTGTGGCACCCCACTAGTCTCTGCCTGCCACTCAGAAGAAGAGCCATTTATTCCTACTGTCTGTTTCATGCCAGTCAATCTGTTCTCTATCAAGTTACATAATCAGTAAGAGTCACATGAAAGCATTACCGAATAATTCAGCCTGAAATTAAGTTATGTGAAATACTGGATTCTGTACAAGAAAGGAAGTGCTTCTGGAAACATAAGTAGCCATGGAATGACATTCTCTACTGCATTTTAATTTAGTGCTTAGTCCCTATTTAATGTTTCACTTTGAGCATTGTAGTTGAGCACAGCACTTTTATCTATAGTGGACTATAGTTAAAATTCTCATGTCTGGCATTCCTCTCAGGTTTCCCTCAGGGAGGGAGACTAGCCTCCCAATGTCTGGCGAGGCTGGGAAAGAAGGGCAAACTGTGTAGGCAATTCCTTCTCACGTTACTCAAGCAGATTTTGTTTGCCACCACCCACTGAGATGTCTGTGGCCAGTACCAGATAGACTTTCTGAAGTTGGACAATAATAAGAATTGCAGAAGGCACAATGCTTAGAAAGAAAATAAGCATTCAAAAATCATTAATATCTAAACTACACTTTTTAAAATTAAAAAAAAACATAGAAACAGGCTTCATTGAACAATTCAACAAGAAAATTATCATTGGCACCTCAAATCAAAAACAATTTGTTTTTCTGTCCTTGTACTGGTATGTTCAATATGCTGCTTAATTTTATTCTGTGCTATTTCTGGAGTGAAAATACTTTTTATGAAGTTGTCTTTTTAGCTAGTAATAACAAATACAGGGAATTACAGCTGTTAGTTTTAATTTATTGATTTAAGTCAAGGAAATGTACCCCTTTATCTGTTTAAGAATTCTGCGTCTGGATATACAAAATAAATGTATTATGTATCTTTAAGAATGCCTTTGTGTTTTACAGCTTATTCCACCTATCTGATTTTTCGACTGTTTTGTAACCTGTCACATTATCACCTGAGTGTTTTGAAGTGGAAAACTGCAAATACTTCAATTTAGTTTGTGACTAAATTCAATCGACAGAATGAGTATAAATGGCGAATAGCCTATTTGCATAAAAAGTGCAGTCCACAGTCTTTACTTTATTATTTCCAAGATTTTTAAAGTAATTGCAACAATATAGACAGCAGTTTGGTAATTCTCTCAAGTTCTGAACATTCCTACTTAAACCTGAGCCTGTTAAATGTTATCAGTATTGTGGTTTTAATTAACTCTGATTTTTTCATATACTGGGGCAAGTTATTTTTTTTAATGGACTTCTATCATTTAAGTCAAACCAGGTTTATTTGATTCACGTGTCTTCAATCTTGTTTTTGTTTTTGTCAATTCAGTGTAATTTATTCTGAAGGAATGCACATAAAATACAATGCACAATGGTTAACGGACTGGTTTTTACTCTTGTGGTGTTTGTCATTGTACACTGACTTTATGTTATTAATGTGTGAGGATGCTCATGTGGTAATAATAATGACTGTAAATGCTTCATCACCAGTTAGTTATCAGGAGAATAATGCTGGTTATAACGATCAGAAAAAATAATATTACCCAGAATGAAAGATTTTATCCAGATGACACGTTAAACAGTAAGAATGAAGGGTAAGAATTAGTTGCAATTATGCTCAATTAGAGTGTCAGTTTTAGCTGAACAGGAAGCCTCATTGCCTCTGAGACAGAAGGGTTGGGGTTTTCTGAAGAAGGGTCCCAACCCGAAACATCAACTTTCCTGCTCCTCTGATACAAATATAGATATTCCTTTTTACTCATGACTAGATAAACATACTTCAAAAAATGAAGATGACCTAACTTCAAGAATAAAATATCAGTCTGGTTTCATTTTGCTGCTTGTGGAAGACCTTTCAGGTATTGTGATTGATGGCAAAGAACCAGATCATGCATTAAATATTTTTCTTGATATCCTCACTGAAAGGTTCAATCGTGATCTAAATGATCACCATAAATGTTGCATTACTGTGAAGTAATGGCACTTTATACCATTCTCACTCTATGTTAACTCATTGTTTTGCAGAGCCGCATTTCATAGAATCATAGAATCCCTACAGTGCAAAAAGAGGCCATTCAGCCCATCAGGTCAGTACCAACCCTCCAAAAAGCGTCCCACCCAGACCCAGAACCCCCAACCCTATCCTCATAACCCTGCATTTACCATGGCTAATCCAACTAGCCGCACATCTCTGGGCCCTATAGGCAATTTTACTAATGTCAGTCCGCCTAATCTGCACATCTTTGGACTGTGGGAGGAAACAGGAACACCGGAGGAAGCCCACGCAGACACGGTGAGAATGTGTAAACTCCACACAGACAGTTGCCCGGGGGTAGAATTTAACTCTGGTTCCTGGCACTGCGAGGTAACAGTGCCAGCCACTGATTTCTTTTGCATTCTGAAATTTTGACCCTCAAAAGGCACACATATATAATTGCACTTGTCACTTTTTTGAATTATCCCAATAGGGAATCTACTTTCTGGTTCAAAAAGACATTAACAAAACAAGAAAAAATAGATCCAGAGATTTATTGATTCAATTGTCTCTGCCCGTGAAACACTTCCCAACTGGAGGCTTTGGAGAGGGTGCAGAAGAGGTTTACCAGGATGTTGCTTGGATTAGAGAGTATGAGCTATAAGGAGAGGCTAGAAAAACTACGGTTGTTTTCTCTGGAGCGGCGGAGGCTAAGGGGAGACTTGATAGAAGTTTATAAAATTATGAGATGCGTAGATAGTGTTGGTGGTCAGAATCTTTTCCCCAGTTGAAATGTCAAATGCCAGGGGCATGCATTTAAGGTGAGAGGAGGAAAGTTCAAAGGAGACGTGAGGGGCAGGATTTTTACACAGAGGAATGTGGAACACAATGCCAGGGGTGATGGTGGAGGCAGATACAATAGGGGCATTAAGGGGCTTTTAGATGAGCACATGCATATGCAAAGAATGGAGGGATATGGACCAAGTGCAGGCAGAAGGCATTAGTTTCATTTGGTGTCATGTTCAGCACAACATTGTGGGCCGAAAGGCCCATTCCTTGAGGCACAATTCTATGTTCTAATAACAGGTGACACTTTTCGAAAGCTGAGTACCATCCAATGTCCCATTGTTCACTAAAAGAATCTGCTCGTGTATGATTTTGCCATGTGTGGGAACTCACAATGTGTAAACAGGCTACATCATTCCCATTATTAGAACAGTCCTTACTCTTCAAAAATACTTCATGGTTTCCAAACTTTGATGCAACACTCATCCCCAAGATCAGCTTTCTCATTCTATCCAAACAAGCTTGCTCTGATTCACTTCAGATGCTTCCAACTCTCTGTCTCTGCCCGTGAAACCCTTCCCAACTGGAGGTAAACTTCTGCAGCAGTCTTGGTGTCTCCAACCTATGAGTTCTTTATCTGGTCTCCTTATCTAAGGAAGGAAACACTTACCATACAGAAAGTGCAACAAAGTCTCACCAGACTGCAATGGTGAGAATGGACTGTTTGGAGAGATGGAGGAGACTGGGCCTGTATTCTCAGGACAAATGGAAGGTCATCTTGTTTAAACCTACAATATTTGTACAGGGCTGAACAGGGAAGATACAGGAAGACTGTTGCCCTGGTTTGGTTGGGGGTGGGTGGAGACTGCAGTATGGTTCTAGAAACAGGGAGGTAGGCTCAGGATAAAGGTTAGACCACTTAGGCCTGAGACAAAGAGAAAGTGTATTACTCAGAGAGTGGTGAATCTTTGACATTCTTTATCCCAGATCGCTATTGCGATTTATTGAATATATATATAGAATATATTCAAGACCGAGATTAATATATTACTAGATGTTAAAAATGTCAAGAGATATGGGGTAGTGTGGGGTAAAAAGCTTCTAGGTAGATGATCGACCACAAGCCAGTTGAATGGGAGAGCAGGAGCAAATTACAGCAGATGCTGGAATCTGTACTGTAAACAGAAAATGTTGGAGTTCACAGAATGCTGGAGATCACAGAAAGCAAGCTAACGTTTCCAGTCTAGATGACTCTTCACGAAACGTTAGCCTGCTTTCTCTCCATGGATGCTGCCTGAACCACTGCGATCTCCAGCATTTTGTGTTTTCAGAATGGGAGAGCAGGCTGGATGGACCAAATGGTCCACTCTTGTTCCTTCAGAAAGGCCCAAAACGTCAGCTTTCCTGCTCCTCTGATGCTGCTTGGCCTGCTGTGTTCATCCAGCTCTACACCTTGTTATCTCAGATTCTCCGGCATCTGCAGTTCCTACTATCTCTAATTATCAGAGCAGCAGTTGTACAAGTCCGTCATGCCACAACAAGGTGCAGGGCTGGATGAACACAGCAGGCCAAGCAGCATCATAGGAGCAGAGAGGTTGACGTTTTGGGCCTAGACCCTTCATCAGAAAAGGGGGAGGGGAAGGGGGTTCTGAAATAAATAGGGAGAGAGTGGGAGGCGGATAGAAGAGGGATAGAGGAGAGGATAGATGGAGAGGAAACAAACAGGTCGAAGAGGCGGGGATGGAGCCAGTAAAGGTGAGTGTAGGTAGGGAGTTAGGAAGGGGATAGGTCAGTCCAGGGAGGACGGACAGGTCAAGGGG
>NC_063365.1:10784687-10797184 GCF_021869965.1 Rhincodon typus
GGATGCAGTATACCACATTGGCAGATGTGCAGGTGAACATCTGCTTGATGTGGAAAGTCTTCTTGGGGCCTGGGATGGGGGTGAGGGAGGAGGTATGGGGGCAGGTGTAGCACTTCCTGCGGTTGCAGGGAAAAGTGCCGGGTGTGGTGGAGCTGGAGGGGAGTGTGGAGCGGACAAGGGAGTCACGGAGGGAGCGGTCCCTCCGGAAAGCAGATAAGGGTGGGGAGGGAAAGATGTCTTTGGTGGTGGGGTTGGATTGCAGATGGCGGAAGTGTCGGAGGATGATGCGTTGGATCCGGAGGTTGGTGGGGTGGTACGTGAGGACGAGGGGGATTCTTTTTTGGTTCTTATTGCGTGGACGGGGTGTGAGGGATGAGTTGCGGGAGATACGGTTGAGGGCGTTCTCGACCACCGAGGGGGGGCAAGTTACGGTCCTTGAAAAACGAGGACAGCTGAGATGTACCGGAGTGGAATGCCTCATCCTGGGAGCACATGCGGCGGAGGCGAAGGAGTTGGGAATAGGGGGATAGCATTTTTGCAGGAAGGTGGGTGGGAGGAGGAGTTACCCCCCCCCCGTCATGCCACAGTTTGCACCATCGCCATGACGACGGTAAACAACCTAAAACAAAACGGGAAGGAGCCCAGCAGCAGTCGGTGTATGAGAGTGATTGAGGGCGGCCCGTTGTGGCTGACCTCCAGCGGATTGACTGCACAATGGGCTTTTTGTTTTTGTTTGCAGCAGTGATTCTTTTGGCCGCGTGGTTTTCTCACATCCGCGCTGACAACAAGGGGAGACCAACTCCCGGCCGGAGGGGAAGCAAGCCAACAGCAGCCGTCAGAAGAGGAGTGCACTGCCCGCATTCACTTCCACACAGCAACCCGGTGGGGGTGGGACTGAGAAAATGCAGGAGAAAAACCCTGTACACACAGACAGAAAATCTGGTGGGGTTTATAGGTGGCTGTTTCCTCACTCAAAACCCCTTTCATATAAACAGGAAGAATGTTTCTAGAAATGGGGACACAATCTCAGAGTGAGGGTTAGACCATTTTTAGGAATGGGATGAAGAGAGAGAGTTTATCCCTCAGAGTCTGGCCAATCTTTGGAATTCTCCATCCCAAAGGGCTTGGAGGCTCAGCCACATTCAAGACAGAGATTTGGTGGGCTTTTCGACCTTTCAAAGGATTTGGGGCAGCGGAGGGAAACAAGGTTGTTACTAATAACGGGAGCAAAGGAAGAGAATTAGATACAAAAAAAAAGTTACCTTGAGGAAGGGGGTGGGGCGAGGGTGCAGAGATCCGGCAATCCGATTGGTCGGACGGCTGCCCCCGGCATTCTGAATGGCTGGAGAATCTGTCAATCACAGCCGAGCGTGCGCACGCCGGTAGCTGGTGGCAATTTGTTTGTTGTTGTATTGGTGGGGGGTGGCACAGAAAGCTGGTTCCCAGAGACAAGCTTGTCTATCTGCTGAAGTTGAATGGTAAAGTATGCACTACTGTCAGTAATATATCGTGGATCTCTTGCTGATGGGAGGGGAATCATTGTTTTAAAACGGTGCTTTTGACCTGAGTGTCAAATCTTGAGCCAGGTACTTTTAAACTGTTGGGAATAAAGGCAGTGCTGATTGCTGCAGAATGATTGTTCTAATTCTCGTCAGCTAACTAATTAGTTTTTTGGCACAAGATGTTTAGCCTTGAGCTGCTCGTTTCTGTTGTTACTCTTATATCAGCTCCACATGCAAGAACTATATTAAAATGTTGCATCTTTAGGATGCTTTTACTTGCATTCATCAGAGAATCGGTAAGGATCGGAGTGGATTTGATGGATATTTATTTGTTGTGTCTTAGTTTTAAGGGCATTGTGTTATAGGCTGTTTGGTGGAGGGCCACAGATGTGTGAGACACCTAATTGCACACAACTCATTTTGATGCCAGAAAACAGGTGGAGGATGATCCCAGGGGATTGAGAGTCCAGGGTGTAATTCATTTGAAGAAAGAAAACAGCTGAATGGGTATGATTGCAATAGTTCATCCAAGTGATTTTTGAGCTCACTTTTCACCTAGCAAGAGATTCTGATGGTTACATAGAAAGTTTTTTTCCTCAAGTTGGAAAATCTATGCAACCTTGTACAGGCACCATATTTATTGTAAGTTGATGGTTTGTTACCTTCTGTTCCAAAAACATCGCTGAAATTTAAGCTGTTTGGTTTTTTTTCTAAATCAATAGTCAGACAATTTGTTTGTAGAGGGAGAGGAAACGTCATTGTGTCCACATCAGATGATGTGATTCACATGACTGAATTGTGTGTTTAGGAAGTGAACAAAAACAAGGGATTAAACATTTGTTTAATGTCATTCCCAGACTTACTCTTAATTTTGAACGTTTCATTTTATTTACTTGTACTCTTACAAGGCACAAGAAATTTTCTCATTCACTTCAAAGCCTCAGGGCTAGTATCATATTGCACTCCAGTCTAATTCATGGTAAAATTGAATTATACAGTAATTTGAATTAAGTCTCTGTGTATATTTCAGGGGTATATTGTGACTATAGAACTAATTATAAAAATTGCAGAATTGAAAATTCTGTCAATGAATTATTGTTGGCCAGCCTGCCATTATGGGCAGGAGGATAGCGCACGGTCAACCGATCTGTCATATAAATTCTAATAATACAGAACAATGCAATAAATCAGATTATATTTCAGATTATTAGCTAGGCTGTTGACTGTTGTAATCACCAAAATGTTTGCTTCCACTTATTTAACACTTAAGTGCTAATCAGGAAGGTTAATAATTCAATATGTCTCTATGTCAAACATTGTAATTTTTCATTAAGGGTTCAGCGATTCATAACAAATGCCCATGCAGAATTACCTGGTTGGTTCATTTCTCATTCTACGTTACTGTTTATAAAGTCTTGTAAGTGTTCTTATAATATTGGGCAATGGAAGGTTGGACTAAAATTGTGATAATGTACCAAACTAACATAGTGATTAAGATGCCAAGGCTTCAACTTGAGCCACAGCTCACCTGGGTAAAGAATTCTGCCAGATTTAATGTACATTTATTATGGACTAATAGCTCAACAAGAAATAAGAATGGACTATCTGATCCCTGTACCCTGCTCCTCATTCAGTGAGATCATAGCTGATCTTTTATCTCAGCTACACCTTCCTCACTACATCTCAAGCCCATCAAAATCCAAAAAATTGTCAGTTGTGACTTGAAATTGCTTAATGGTTGACGTAAGTTTAAAGTATGGAGTAAGTGGTTTAGAGGAGACCTGAGAAATTTTTTTTCACCAAGAGGGTGGTAGAAATATGAAATATGCTACCGGAGAGGGTGGTGGATGCAGGTGGTCTCATATCATTTAAGAAGCTTCTAGATGAGCACTTAAAATGCAGGACATAATCAGCCATGGACCAAGTGCAGGTAAATGGGATTAGTGTAGTCTGGTGTTTGTTGGTTGGCATAGACATGGTGGGCCGAAGGGCCTGTTTCTATGCTGTATGACTCTACAAATTTCACAAGTCAACATAGATGCCAGATAGAGTCATTGAGATAACAGCACAGGAGCAGACCCTTCGGTCAAACTTGTCCATGCTGACCAGATATCCTAGATAAATTTAGACCATTTGGCCCATATATCTCTGAACGCTTCCTATTCGTATACCCATCCAGATGCCTTTAAATGTTGTAATTGTACCAGCCTCCACCACCTCCTCTGGCACCACATTCCATATACGCACCATCCTCTGTATGAAAAAGTTTCCCCTTGCGTCCCTTCTAAATCAAAAGATTTACTTTTATACTTTTTAAGAGAGAGATTTCTACCAGATGGCTTTAAAAAATAGTTATGAACATAAAGATTGCAATTTCCTTTTTCTTTAGTAGTTAGTGTGCTCATGTAGATGGTTTTATCACTTGCCACCTGATCAATCCCAGCTATTGCACATTACATCAAGACACTAGCTATTGAACCATAGGGAGTTTCAGGCCATTAAACTGCAAAATGGAGGGAAAAGAAATTATTATGAACATTGGTTGCTGCTGAACACATTCATCAAATATGAAAAGTGCCTTTGGTGAATTTGACAGACATAAAGGCTGCTTTTCCTATGCTTACGTGGAGTGAAATTACCAGGTCAGTCTTTGTTCAATTTAATTTTTGTTCTCATTTGTTGAAAAAAATCATATATAGCGATGTAATTGAGTACTTCAGGTTTGCAGTTGAGACCAGCCAAGTAGCAATAAAAACAGAAAAATGCTGGAGAAACTCGGCAGGTAGCTTCTGTGGAGAAAGAAACCGTGTTCACATTTTGAGTCTGAAATAATTTTTCTTCAGAAGCAGAGTCATATCAGACTCAAAATGTTAACGGTGTTTCTCTTTCCACAAATTCTGTCAGACCTGCCAAATTTTTCCAGCATTCTTCTTTTCCTTTCACTTATCCAGCATCTGGAAATAGCACTTGTAATGTTTGAGGATGGGCACAGCCAACTGAGATTGTGATACTTTTCTGGACCAATATCTGAACTTGTTTGCAAGTAAGATTTCAGAATTGCTATTATCTGTTAAACCAACACAGGGCCTACCAGGCAGTTTCATTGAATTTCATGATATTTTAGGCAGTGCATTAGTCTCGCATAACTCATTGACATGCTGAATTTACAGTGGAGTCTCAGTTTCTGTCAGACCCATTTTTCTTAAAAGTAAGATATTTGCACTCGTAAGTTTTTTGACAAATTGGCAATGAAAATTCTATTCTCTAAAGTGATAAATGCTTAAGCGAAAATATATCTTAAAATTGATTATGAGTGAATGGCTGAAAGAAACCATGGTTAATATCACTAAGAAAATCTTTATCTTCAAACAATGTGTTACATTACTATTTCCAGCTGTAATGTCCATGGCTTGGAAGAGCTATCAAATGAACACAGTGTCTATTGAATCTGACTTGCCTCTGTGCTTGTAAAATTTACGTTTATATCCAGAATTTGCTTTTCTCCATTAAAACTCCAACTGCAAAATCTTTAATAAAGATTATAATCCTTCAGGTGGTTTTGTAAATAATATTTCCAAAAATCTACAACATGTTATAACTGCTGACTAAAGTCTAATTGGAGAGTTGGCACAGCTTCTACAGCCTCTGGGGAATCATAATTGTCGAGTTATATCGCTATCATAATGGTGCCGGAGAATCAAAGGCACTGCTGTAAATCAGTATGTAGACTTCGGAATGATTATTCCAGGCCATTAAGCCACACAGTCGCCAGTGAAATTGATTCCATGTTGCATATCTACAACTGTGAATGTGTAGCATACCAATTGATTGCAGCTTCTTTTGAATATCTAATGCCACCTCCATTCTTTTATTGTTCATTGCAAGGAGACTATTTTTAGTATACTTTGGGTTAAGAAGTCACAGCTGCCTCTTGACTTGTATTGTCAAATTGCGTTTCAGCATCATCATTGGGCAAATTCTAAACTATTTGGACTGTTGTAAACACCCCGTTAGGCACTGAACTGGAGAATTTCAACTCATGTGCTCAAGTCTTACAACCCCAAGAACTCCAATACCTCCAAAACTGGCCTTTTGACCATCCCTCTCATTCTTCGCTCTTCATAATCAATCAATCAGTGCCTTCACTGGTCTACATTGGTACTGGGTGTGGCTCAGTAGTTAGCACTGCTGCCTCATAGCACCAGGGACCTGGGTTCGATCCCAGCCTTGGGCGACTGTCTGTGTGGAGTTTACACATTCTCCACGTGTCTGTGTGTGTTTCCACCAGGTGCTCTGATTTTCTCCCACAGTCCACAGATGTGTAGGTTAGGTGGATTGGCCATGCTAAATTGCCCATTGTGTCCAGGGATGTGTAAGTCAGGTGAATTAGCTATGGGAAATACAGGGTACAGGAGTGAGTCTGGGTGTGATGCTCTTTGCAGAGTCAGCATGGACTTGTTGGGCCAAATAGCCTGTGTCCACATTGTAGGGATGCTATGATACAGTTCCCTTCCTCAGCTCCTCCTTGGTGCTTTAACATCATGCTTAAAACTTGTCTCTTTTTCACAAAAAAGACACAAAGAACTGTGGATGATGAAAATCTGAAACAAAAATAGAAATTGCTGGAGAAACTCGGTAGGTTTGGTAGCATCTGTGGAGAGAGAAACAAAGTTAACGTTTCGGGTCCAGTGACCCTTCTTCAGAACTGAGAGTAGCTAGGAAAAGGTGGTACTTATCTCAATGATGGTTTGGGGTGTGGTGGTGAAGAGTTGCCGGGGCAAGAGTGATCAGATAGGTGGAGACGGAGCCCAGAGAGAGAGAGAAAGTTAAACAAAGAGATAGTAGATAATATGAGTGGTGATAATGGGTTGGCTGTACTGAAAGTATCCCATGTCATGGCAGGGCTGGGGTGCAGAAGTTGGGTGTTTGGTTGGAAAGGACATGGAATGAGATGTTCAGGCTTCTCAAATGTCTGAGTACATTTTTGTGTAGTGACCTTGGAACTTAACACTAGAGGTCACTTGTAAATGCAAGTTCCTGATGTAAATACATTCTAGTAAAGACGTAGGTTTAGATGCTGAGGACTTTCATGCTTTTCTTCACTTAGGAACAGGAAGAGGCCATTCAAGGCTGCTCCACTATTCAATTAGATCATGACTGATCATCTACCTCGGTGCCGCTTTCCTGTACTATCTCCATATCCTGTGACATAATCAGTTAATCAGTCTCTGGATATCTATTGATTTCTGATTGAGCATACTTAGTGTTTGGGCTTCCACAGCTCTATAGGATGGAAATTTCAAAGAGTCACCACCATCTCAGTGAAGAAGTTCTTTGGTTCGCTGTTCTTCATCAAAAAACTTTCCTGTTCCCACCAATAGTGGGCTCACATTTGTCTGAGCTAATCTTTTCCTTTACACATGTCTAAAGATTTCACAGTCCATCATTATCTTCCTTGCTAGCTTGCATTCCAATTCTCTTTTCCCTTTCTCAGTCAGTTTCTTTACAAAAGGTCTTCTTTTTGCTGGGTTCTAAATTGCTCCAATCTTCAGGCTTACCACTCATTCTGGCATCCTTGGAAACCACTTCCTTCGATCTAGTGCAGTCTTTATCTTCTTTTGTTAACTGTAGTTGATTTACCTTTCTCTTTGGGTGTTTTTGCCTTAGAGGAACATCGATCTATCTGTTATATCTCATTTAATACTAGCTATTGCCAGTGTACAACCAAATATTTTAGCATAGTTTTTCCATCATGGCCAACTTGCTGCTTTTATCTTCATAACTTCCTCTATTTGGATTTAAGATCCTCATTTCAGAACATATATATCACATTCAAATTTAATACAAGATTCTATCATATTGTGGTAACTACTTTTCAAAGATTCCTTTACAGCAACATTATTATTAACTCTTTTTTTTAGTATACAAAGCTAAATCCAAATAGCCTAACGGTTGTTAGCTGTTCAATGTACTGTGCCAGAAACACATCTTGTACATATTCCAGGAATTTATTCACCACAGCCTGAGTACCAATTTGGTTAACCCAGTCCATGTGTAAATTGTAGTTGTCTATCATTACTGTATTGCCAGTGTTACATCTACCTCTCATTTCCTGATTGATGCCATTCCCAACTAGGGTTCCTACTAAGGTTTGATAGCTATAAATCCCACCAATGTTTACCTCTTGCTGCTTCTTTGCTCTACCCAAACTGATTCTGCATCTTGATCCTTCAATCTAAGATCCTGTTTTACTAATGCACTTGTATAATCCCTTTACTTACAGTGCTGCATCATCTCCTGCCCCTGTTTTTTTTTGCATATCCCTCCTATACACCAAATATCCTCAGATCTTCAGTTCCTAATCTAGACCATCCTGTAATGTTGTCAGCATAATGGCAGTTAAATCACACTCATTTACCTCAATTTGTGCATTCAAATTATCAACCTTTTTGTGAATATCATGTGCATTCAAATGGTATGCCCTTAATTATGCTTTCTTTTAAGGCATTATTTCCTATTCTGACCTCTTTGATACTTGCCTATGCTTTGTCTGCTTTCTACTGTACTTCCTCCTTTATCAATACTCTGTCAGGTTCCTGCCAATCTAGTTTAAACCCTCCCCAACAACCCAAGTGAATCTCCTTCATAGTCGTTAGTTCTGGTCCTCTTAAGATGCAACCTATCCATCTTATATACGTCTACCCTGCCCAGAATTGGTCTCAATACTTCAGAAATTTGATGCCTTCCCTTTGATGCCTGTCCTTCAGTGAAATCGTCAATCACCCCATTCTCCAATTTCTGTGCTCACTAGCAGAGGTCTTGATTTTAAATCTCCTTTGCAGCTCATCTGAAATCTAATTTCAAGACCTCATCAGTCTTCCAACCACCTGTGGTGTATTTGTGATGGTCCAGAACTGGGTACTGTTTGTGAAGCAATCTCAAAAGAACTTGTACAAAGTTGAATCTCTGTGTGTTTTGCATAGTGTATCATTTACACCAGAGAATCTGTAGCAAAAAAGAACAGATTGGTACAGAAGATAAATAGAATATTTATAATGTGATGAGCAAGGGCATAGAAGGGATAAAAATGTACAGCACAAGGAGCAATTGTGCAGCCAGACAGAACAACGGCAGAATTGTAAACACGATGAGAACTGATACTTTGTTGAAAAGTAGCTGCTCCAACAACTATTTACATTTGGTAGCGCGCATTCAACATACAGAAACATTCCACGGTGCTTTACGGAAGTATGATCCAAAACAAAAGATCATTTAGGCAGCTCGAGAAAAAGGTTTGGTCACTGAGATGCATTTTAAGGATGGTTAAGAAGGGGAACAGTGGAGAATTCTAGAATGTGGAACTTTGAAGGCCGAAATGGTAAGGAGAGGGAAGAAAGCATGAAGTAAGAGTCCAGAGTCCAATGAGTGGAGAGTTTGAGGAATAGTTTAATAGGAAAAATGATGCTGTAGAGATAGAGAGACATGAGGTTGAATAGGAAGTTAATTGTGATTTTGAGAATTTCAAATTTGTGGGAGTGGGGTACCATCTAACACTGGTATTCAAGAGCTTGATAGGGTAGGGTTTGAGAGGTTGTTGTTTCCCCAGTCTGAGGAATCTAAAACTTGAGGGTGAAGTCTCAGGATGAGATGAGGAGAAATTTCTTCATAGAGTGATAAATCTTTGAAATTCTCTACACCAGAAGCTTGTATGAGCCTAACTGGAGAGTGGGGAAAGGTTGATGCATGCCATTCCCATTCTATGTGATGAAGATGATGCCAACCAATTTTGGGGCACTGATTGACTCCTGGCCAGCAGTGTGGCTGAAATGCAGCTGGCAGTCGCACAGTGACCTTATCTTATTTTCTCGATGTGGGCATCGCAGCATTTATTACCCATCTGTAGTTTCGCTTGAGAAGGTGGTAGTGAGCTACTTTCTTGAACTGCTGCAATCCATATGCTGTCCACATGCCATTAGGAAATGAATTCCAGGATTTTGACCCAGTGACACCAAGGAATGTCAAGGGGCAGTGGTTAGATTGTCTCTTAATGGAGATGGTCATTGCCTGCTTTTGTGTGGCACACATATTACTTGCTACTTGTCAGCCCAATCCTAGACATTGTCCCAATCTTGTTGCATTTGAACACGGACAGCTTCACAGTATCTGAGGAGTTGTAAATGGTGCTGAACATTTGAGCAATCATCAGTGAACATCCCCATTTCTGACCTTAAATGGAGGGAAGGTTATTGATGAAGCCTCTGAAGATGGTTGGGCTGAGAACACTACCTTAAGGAACTCATGTAGAGATGTCCTGGAGCTGAGATGACTGACCTCCAACAACCACAACCATCTTTATTTGTGCCAGATACGACTCAAACCAGCAGAGAGTTTGCTCCTGATTCTCATTGATTCCAGTTTTGCTAGGGCTCCTTCATACCGAACACTTTCAAACATGGTCTTGATGTCAAGGGCTGTCACTCTCACCTCTCATCTGGAATTCAGTTTTGGGACTATTGCAAAATAAAGTCAGCCTGACTGCTGCCAGATACTGGTCATTGGGATCCTTGATTCTCTGCCAGTCATTACACAACAGATGAATGTTGAAGGAATCAATTGTCTTACAATTCTGGTACTTGGCAGAGTTGACATGTGACAAACTGCAAAACCGGTAAACTATAACAAAAAAAACAAAAATTGCTGCAGAAGCTCAGCAGGTCCGGCAGCATCTGTAGAGAGGAAACAAAGTCAACATTTCGGATCCAGTGACCCTTCTTCAGAACTGTTCCAAAGAAAGGTCAGTGGTCCTGAAATGTTGGTTCTGTTTTTTGTTCCACAGTTGCTGCCAGACCTGCTGAGTTTCTCCAGCAATATCTGTTTTTTATTTCTTTCCACTTTTCAGCCTCTACAGTTCTTTGTTTGTGGGCAAACCTGTAAGCTTAGCAAGGTCCCAGTTTCACTCTGCCTGCTTCTCTGTGGCAAGAGAGGGTGAAATAAAGTTAGCTCTCACAGAGCGGAGAGCCTCAGGCAAAAGTGGCTGGCACACTACATGGTATTGCTAATATCTTCAGTTCCAGCCGAGAAGAAGCCAAACACATTAAAGTTGGTTGCCATGGTCACCTTCCCATAGATTGCCATGCTTTGCAATTGTATTGTGGCTGCAGTAGGTGGCAAAATCTGATGGGGGCAACCATGTTGACACACTAGACATCTTGCATCCCCTTTCCTCATTAATGTTCAGGTAGCTGAATCACTCCCTGAGCATTTTAAGTGGATCTGGCTTTTGCTCTGTCCTATTCTGTCTCCCAGCGGCTCCTCCTGCTCTGCGCTAGCTTCATTCTCCAAGCCCTGCCGAATGCCAGGGAAATGCTAACCACTACACTGTTGTCTGGCAGCAGCTGGTTTATGCCGGACTCTCAAAGTTAGTGCAAGTCCTTTTTGAGTACCTCCCACATCACTTCCTAGGGAGTTTTGCAACTTGAAACAATCATGGAAAGCACAAACCGCCTGGAGGCTAGTTGCTGGTTGCTGTGACTCTACAAGTATTTTGATCCCTTCTTTAAGTAATGCCAGTGGAGATTCTTCCTGCTGCTAGAAGAGGACATTGACAGGAGCATTAAGCTCGCAAGTGATAGCCCCGGGAAATAATCCACATCGCGGGCTGATTGACATCATGCTCTACATAACTTCTGGCAGCTAGTCACCACATCAGGACAGCCACCTCCACCTGCATAACAAACACAAAAACATCTGAATCAGGAGAATGAGTCAGCCATTCAGCCCCTAATTCATAAAAATTATGTCTCGTCTGATTGTAACCTCAAATCCACATTTCCGCCCACCCTGATAATCTTTCGCCCCCTTGCTTAACAAAACCTAATCTACCGCCTCCTTAAAAACAGTCAAAGATCCTGTTTCCACTTCCAGTCTTCCCTCTGATTTTCCTCTTGATTCTGCAGCATTGATTCCTAGATCCGGAAGTCAATAACATGAACGGCATGCATGGAATCTTGGACCACACAACCACACCACTTAGTGGGAACATTGGCTTCAGTCACCTTTTCAGGAACAGAGTTCCAAAGACTCAGCGCCCTCGGAGAAAATGTCATCTAATTTCTGTTCTAAATGGTGACACCTGATTTTTAAACAATGACTGCACTAAAGGAAACAGCCAGGCCACATCTATCCTGTCAAGACAGTGAAGGATTTTGTATGTTGAAATCAAGTCACCTCTTACTCAACTCCAGAGGATTCAAGCCCAGACAATCCAACCTTTGCTCATAAGACCATATGACATAGGGACAGAAGTGAGCCATTCAGTCTATCGACTCTGCTGTGCCATTCAATGAAATCATGGCTGATCTGATAACCTCAAGTTCTCTTTCCTGCCTTATATCCATTAACCTTTCTGATTTAAAGATCTGTCTATATCACCCTTGAATATACTGAATGACCTAGCCTCAATAGCCGTCTATAGTAAAGATTTTCACAGATCCATTATTCTCTGAGAGAAGAAATTTCTTCTCATCTCTGTCTTAAATGGGCAACACCTTATTCTGAGAAAGTGCTGTTTGGTCCCAAACTCTCCCAATGAGGGGAAACAGCCTTTCCTGCTTCTAGCCTGTCAAGCCCCCTATGAATCTTTTATGTTTCGATAACATCACCTGACATTCTCTAAACTCCAATGAGTGTAAGCCCAAGCTACTCAATCTGTGCTCAAAAAATAGTCCCACCATACCTCAGATCCAACGAGTGAACCTTCTGGGGACTACCTCCAATGCAGCATATGTTTCCTTAGATAAGGGACCCGAAATTGTTCGCAGGGTTCCAGCTGTGGTCTGACTTATGCCTTGAACAAGATCTCCTCATTTTCTGTACTTAATTCCCTTTGAAATAAAAACCAACCTTTCATTTGTCTGAGATAGTAGGAACTGCAGATGCTGGAGAATCCGAGACAACAAGGTGCAGGGCTGGATGAACACAGCAGGCCAAGCAGCA
>NC_063365.1:10807184-10905630 GCF_021869965.1 Rhincodon typus
CCCCTTGACCTGTCCGTCCTCCCTGGACTGACCTATCCCCTTCCTAACTCCCTACCTACACTCACCTTTCCTGGCCCCATCCCCGCCTCTTCGACCTGTTTGTTTCCTCTCCACCTATCCTCTCCTCTATCCCTCTTCTATCCGCCTCCCACTCTCTCCCTATTTATTTCAAAACCCCCTTCCCCTCGCCCTTTTCTGATGAAGGGTCTAGGCCCGAAACGTCAGCCTCTCTGCTCCTATGATGCTGCTTGGCCTGCTGTGTTCATCCAGCCCTGCACCTTGTTGTCTCACAATTTTTAATCCCCTGCCACAGTACTGCCAGACTGGCTAGGTTTCTCCAGCGCTTATCATTTCTATTACTGACGTAGCTGACATGATGCTACTTGCATTGCCTGGAAGATTTTGGCACACCCCCATTTCTGACTGTCACTAGCCAGTGCAAATCCTGTCTTTGTATTTGCTTTGCAAGCACTGCCTTTCTCTCACTTCATTCATTGCCCTGGAAGCTACTTTTTATCTTGATTGGCAAAGGATGCCGTGGCAACAGAGTATGCAATTGTAAAGTTTTCCCACACTCTGCTCCAAGACAGATGCAGGTGCTATAGCAGGGTTGTCCTCAGTTGTACTTGGGGATGGTGCAGTGGCTCAGTGGTTAGCACTGTTCTCTCACAGCGCCAGGGACCTGGGTTCGATTCTAGCCTCGGGCAACCGTCTGTCTGCAACTCCACTTTCGAGAAACTATGAAGCTGCACTCCAAGGTCTCTTTGTTTGGCAACACTCCCCAGTGCCCTACCATTAAGCGTATAAGTACTGATGGAGTTTGCATGTTCTCCGTGTCTGCGTGGGTTTCCTCCGGGTGCTCCGGTTTCCTCCCACAGTCCAAAGATGTGCAGGTTAGATGGATTGGCTGTACTAAATTGTCCATAGTGTCTAGGGTGGGAAATGCAGAGATAGAGTAGGGAGTGGGTCTGGGTGGGATGCTCTTCGGAGGGGCAGTGTGGACTCAATGGGCCGAATGGCCTGCTTTTACAGTGTAGGGATCCTATGATTCTAAAAGCAATACAATGACTGCCTAAGCCACAAGTTGTAACAGTTCATTTGCCGCCATCCCTCAGATTGACGTTTAACTCATATGATGGTTGAAAAGAAGTGCAATTGCAATACTTGGCGTGATAGATATAAATGAAAGCAAGTTTGAGTTTTTGGAACCAGCTGTGGTTTGATGGCTCATTTCCTGGCTGTGACAGGTTGCTCGTGCATTGAACTTTGTCTGGAAATGTTTCTGGCAGCAGTTTCTGCTGCATTCTCACGGATTGTTAATGATCACGAGCTGTTAGATGCAAGCAAATATTTAAAGGTTGAGCTTTCCAATGGCTGAAGGTAGTGAGTAGCTGAGAAGCCCACTCTCTGATTCGCAGGTTGATGCTACTTTAACTAACAAAACCAGAAATTGCTGGAAAAGCTCAGCAGGTCTGGCAGCATCTGTGGAGAGAAATCAGAGTTTAACGTTTCGGGTGCAGTGACCCTACCTCAGAACTACATTAACTAATCTTGGGTTGGCTGGGAGTTTGCCTGTAAAATTGACCACCACATCCATAAATTGGAAAGATTGGCAGGGGTTCCCCTTCTTTTTACCACTGCAGGAAGTTCAGTGAAGACACTACTGTCTTCACGATGATATTAATATTCTGCTGATAGCCGCTGTTAGTCATCCTATGGATGGGTACTAAAGAGCAACTAACAGCTGTATCTTACCAAGGAGTTGATAAAGTGAGGAGGACATCTAATTTAAAAATGAGTTGATGGAATTTAATCTAGATAAATGTGACATGCTACGTTTTGGAAAGGCAAGTCGGGGCAGTACTTATACATTTAATAGTAGGGCCCTGGGGAGTGTTGCCAAACAAAGAGACCTTGGGGTGCAGCTTTATAGTTTCTTGAAAGTGGAGTCGCAGGCAGACAGGGTAGTAAATAAGGTGTTTGGTATGCTTCCCTTTATTAGTCAGGGCATTGAGTAAAGGAGTTGCAAAGTCATGTTGCAGCTGTACAGGACATTGGTTAGGCCACTTTTGGAATATTGCGTTCAATTGTGGTCTCCCTGCTATAGCAAAGATGTTGTGAAACTTGAAAGGGTTCAGAAAAAATTTACGAGGATTTGCTGAGTTTGCAGGGTTTGCGCCTTAGGGAGAGGCCGAATAGGCTGGGGCTATTTTCCCTAGAGTGTCGGAGGCTGGGTGGTGACCTAGTAGAGGTTTATAAAATCATGAGGGGCATGGATAGGGTGAATAGCCAAGGTTTTTTACCCAGGGTGGGAGAGTCCAAAACTAGAGGGCATAGGTTTAAGGTGAGCGGGGAAACATATAAAAGCGACCTAAGGGCCAACTTTTTCATGCAGACAGTCGTACGTGTATAGAATGAGCTGCTAGAGGAAATGGTGAAGACTGGTACAATTACAACATTTAAAAGGCATCTGGATGGATATATGAAGAGGAAGGGTTTAGAGGGATATGGGCCAAATGCTGACAAATGGGACCAGAATAATTTTAGGATATCTGGTATCCCCCAAAGGGTTTGTTTCTGTGCTGTACATTTCTCTGACTCTGTGAGTTGAAAAGTCTGCAAGGTCAGAATCAGAGGCAAGTGGCAGAATGGATAGCGAGCTGGCAGCATGAGCAACAGTAAAGGCAATTAATTTGGAATGGTGGGAAATGGGATTCCACAATGACCATTATTGAGACCACTGCTTACTCTTGATATTAACTTCTGTTTTTGTTTTTGAGCTTACTACCAAATGGAATATTTGAGGTGAGCAGTATAGGAAACTGGATAAGTAGTAGTGAGAATAGAATTGAAGGTTTTGCCAAGAATTAGGTGAGGAAGGATGGGAAGGCTCTCAAGTGGAGCACGAGCATCTGCATGATCTGGTTGGGCTGAATGGTCTCCTCTGATTTCTGTGCTGTACATTTTATGCAGATAGAAATCTTGTCAGTGCTGGAAAGATCAAAGGAAACACACAACCCATTTGGCAGCCTGTGCCATGTCCAGTGCATTACGAACTACTATTTAAATTTAAAGTGCAATCAACAACCTGTGTTATTACAGTATGAGTGCAGTTATGTATATCTTCTGCGTTCTGGGTCCTTTCTGTAAATTCTGGATATAGTGACATTGAAGTTGTTTTTTTCTTCTGGAGGAGGGATTGAAAATTTGGAACATAGAAAACGTAAACTAAATCTCTAGAGTAAATTAGACAAGTGCACTTTCTTCAATATCTTTTGTTTTATTTAACTTTTTTTTCAAGTACAGAAGCATTATAAATCATCTTTGTATAAAAAAAAATTGAAATACATAACGAAATACTAAGCCATTGAAGAAACTTAGTGTGGCTCCTTGAAAAAAAATCCCACCATGAACCCTGAACGGTTCGTATTCCTCTCTGTCCTTTGCCAAATTTACCCATGATTTTCTGGCCGGCTGTTTCCTCACAGGTAGAAATATTTGGAGAGAAACTGTGAACATGCCTGACTACCGGGTGACTAGGAATAGCAGTGGAAATAAGTCAGCTGACAACCTGAAATGTGCCTGAAGTAAGTTTATTGTTATCTAACTTGACCTGTGTAATCTCAATGCTACGTAGAAAATACATAATATCCACTTTACAACTAGTTTGTCTCTAGGATCTATGATCTAAAATATACCAGTTTGAAATGACATTAGTTTAATGTTCAGTGTGTTTAATTAACCATATATACAGTTCCAGTCCTCTGATGACTGTGGACAATAGCTTCTATTCCAGTTACAACTAAGCACGTAACATCTATGGAAAAATAAATCTTAACTGCTTTTATTTTAACAAAAACTGAAGAGCAAGAATTAAAAGAAGTCTTCAAGAACTGTACTGCACAATTCAGGATCAAAACAGGCCGTAATGCTGCAATCCATCACCTTTCTCCAACTTCCTGCAGCTCTGTACATGCTAGAAGTGTTGCAGACGATGACAGCAGCATTAAAGCTGTTGGTGTTTAGACTGTGAGTTTCCATTTTTATGTCCTTTCTTCTTCTTTGAATCCTTCCTTGCTTTTCTTTTAAAACATTCTTTCCTTTTGTTTGGATTTTTCTGAGTACTGTAACAAAGAAAAACACTGACTGGTAAATTGTACATTCCACAGTTCGTGCTTGCATTCAGTGAAGCTTCTGAAGTATCTTGAAAATCATGGAAATTGTAATAGCTTTAAAGGCATAACGCAAAGTAGAATTTTACATTGTTGGCCTTCAGATTTTTGCTTTAGAAAAGCCCCACAATGGTGGACGAGGCCATTTACCACTCCTTTCTTCCAAATTCCATTTTATTCCCCTGCCAGTGTAGAGTGGGAGAGATTAACTCATCAAAGCTTCTCTGCAGATATTTACCATTGAGTTTAATCCTCAAATATGTGCTGGATTAGCTGAAGTGTTTCTGGATTGGGTTGGAGGAAAACTCATTCAGTATGGTTTCTGCTTCGTGGTACCTGGAAGCCCTTTCAGGACAGTCTGGGTTTGGGCAAGGATAGGATCGATTCGGAGTTGCCAGTTTTGGACTCGGGTGGACAAAGTCAGAAGTTGCAGAACACCAGGTCGTAGTCCAACAGGTTTATTTGAAATCCCCAGTTTGTCGGAGCGCTGCTCCTTTGTCGGTGATGAAGGAGCAGTGCTACGAAAGCTTGTGATTTAAAATAAACCTGTTGGACTATGACCTGGTGTCATGCAACTTCTGATTTTGAGGATAGGATTTGCAGAGGCTTACCTGTTGAGTAACATGTTTGTGCTTATTGTCTGATGATCACATAGGACTGGTGGCAATGCAGGGACTGCACACTGATTCAGCTCTTTCAGAGAAGAATTCCAGAGAAGTTGGAAACCCAAATAGGTGAATCACAGGCTTCAGCAGCTGCAAACAACATGTTATTTCCATAATGTCATCTTTTACTGCAGAGCTGAATGGTCTTGTTACTTTGCTTTATATGCAAAGACTTTGCATCTCTATGAATTTTCCAAAAGAATGGAATCTCGACCTTAGAAGCATGGATCAGGAAGTTACACATTCCCCAAGATTTCCTATCCATTAAACATAAGATTGAGGGGATTACAGTCATGATGTTCACTGCCAGCACTTCGAATAAATCTGTTTTGGAGATCTTGCAAACTTGATGTAAAATTTTAAAATCTATTTCTCTCACCACAATTAATAACTGATCTGCATCTTCTGGGTCTTTCTTTTTGTTCTCTTGTCTTTGCAATGTGATTTCTCTGTGGGATTTTTTTTCTCCACAGTGTGGCACTGTTAATCAGAGTTCAGTTGGCATCATCCATCCTAAAAGGTTTGCTTACACTTACTTTTCAATAAGGGCTCTAAAGAATTTTTTACAACCTGGTCTGTCTGCGTGCCTTTTATTTTCATTGCAAACAACTCGTATTATTAATTTGGGTTGTCTCATTTTAAGTTGCGCTGTTGCAACTTATTCCAGTTTCAGGAATAGAACTGAATTGCCTTGTCAGGAGTGAAGTTGGACATAAAAACCAAAAGAGCTGCGGGATGCTGTAAATCAGGTACAAAAACAAAGTTGCTGGAAAAGCTCAGCAGGTCTGGCAGCATCTGTGAAAGAAAAAACAGAGTTAACGTTTCGGGTCTGGTGACCCTTCCTCAGAAGTTGCACATGCTAGCTTTGCATCCAAGTGACCAACTGGCTCAATTGGCTGACATTTATATCAAATTAATGTTACAATATAGTTATAGTACCGCACGTTTAACTCAAGTGTTTTACTAATCTGAGTTATGCATCACACGTATTAAGATCCTGAAACAGCCATATGTTGGACAAAGGGAAAACGAAACAAGCCATAATGTGCAGATGTGTAGACACCTGTCTGCAGGTAACCAGCTGATCAATCCCTTTGTGATCCTTTCCTTTTCTCCCCAAAGCTGTTTTAATGTTTCCCTGTGATCTGTTAGTGTGTAATTCTGTTAGTAGGATGCTGAATACCTAGCAGTTGAACTAATTAATCTATTAGATTCAAATGTGTCAGGGTCTATGGTGGTGCAGTGATAGTGTCCCTACCTCTGAGCCAGCAGGCCTGGGATCCTTAAGAAGACCATAAGAAGTAGGCCATTTGGTTCCTCAGGGCTTCTCTACAATTCAGTCGGGTCATAGCTGTCTCAGCCATAAATATACACAAGGTCTCTGCCCCCACAGAACTCTGTGATAGGGAATTCCAAATTCCAACCATCCGAGGGAAGAAATTCCTTCTCATCTCAGTCTTAAATTAGCGTCCTAATGCCCTCTGGTCCTAGACTGTTCCATGAAGGGAAACATCCTCACAGTATTTACCCTGTCACACCCCTTTAAGAATGCTATATGGGACTTGACAGGGCAAATACTAAGAGGATATTTCCCTATGTTTCAACCATTCTAGAAGTGTGTAGCAACATCTGTGAACAGGTTGATTAAAAAGAAGAGTCTCCCTGTCATATAGAAGGTTAAAGTGTGACTTAACTCGTGTTATAATGGCTCCCATGACAATGTGGTAGTGTCCCTACCTTTGGGACAGAAGATCAGGGTTCAAGTCCCCCTTGCTGCAGAGATGTGTCACAACATGATCTGAATAGGTTGATTAGAGAATCTCTATAAAGCCGACAGATGGCTGGGATTCAAGGCATGTGGTTAGTTAAAATAACGTTCTAAATGGAAAATGTATGCCTGATCCTCTTCTGAAAGCATTTAACTTCTAGTGAAGAGCATGATCTCCCAGCCTTCCATCTTCCCAGCTGTCAGGCATGGAAACACGGTAAATAATTCTGCCACTTAAATTTGGCAGGGCCTCTGCTTGCTGGTATTTCTGTGCTTCCAAGGCACAGACTGGCTCCCCATCATTCTTGTAACTATCCAGATCGTAGCCTCTGACCCTTTTGAAATAGCAATGAATTGGAATTCCAAAGTTTGTGTTTATTTGGTTTAAGAGTTGTAGTTTGAACAAAGCATAGTCAAATTTTCCCGGTGGGACGGGCCTGCATGTTAATGAGCCATAATCTTAAGTCTGCAGAATGGCTTATTTCATCCAAGTCTCCTGAGTTAACTGGTGCTTATTGTGATACAACAGCCAAACTTTACACAAATGATTTCTTGAATTTGGCCTGCACTGATGCTGATCATTTGTCAAATTGTAGGATTACTGCAAACTGATTCTGCTATAATGTGGATTGAAATACCCCTCTCCAGGGGCTCTCGGTTTTTTTCGTTCTGGTGTTTGTTTAGACCACAAAACTGCTCTGGGCTGAAAGACAAACAGAAATTGCTGGGGAAACTCAGCAGGCCTGGCAGCGTGGTGGGGAGAAAGCAGAGTCAACACTTCGAACCCAGTAACTCTTCATCAGACCTCCAGGCTGCATTTGTGGTGTAAAAGTGCCCTTAAAAGTTTAGTTGCCATTGTTACGCATGCAGATGTCAGCTGAGTGCTATTCGCTTTGGGCTGTAACATTGTGGGCAACCCTCAACCATAGCCACAAATCATGACAGACAGATACTTGATTCACAAATGGAAAATTTAGAACACTCCCCAGTGCACAACTGAGGTCAGTCAGGACAGATCATGGAATACATAACAACTCAGTAGGCTGACTCATAAGTGAACGATGCATCACAGTGATGCACTCCATTAGCTGGTTTAACCAATGTTGTATTTTAAGCTATCTCTGCATCACCAACAGCATGTCCTATTCTGGTTTGAGTAGTTCCACTAATCCTTCCTTCCTCTATGCTTAGTCTAGGGCTTATCTAATTATCAGTGGTAGGGGATAGACCACTGGGGAATCTAAACAGAACAGACACTTATTCTTACATAAGCTATATATTTTGTTGCATGACAGTAATAGGTACAGTTTACAGCTTGCTAGGCGTAATCACTTAGGACTAACAGGTGCTGTGTAGAATACCTCTCCTCTTGTGAACCCATGCAGCTAGCAACTGTCTCCACCCAAAGACCATGGGACATCATCAGATTGGGTGGAGCTCAATATAACATGGACATTAACCCCTTCAGAACTATTACTGCACCTTATATAATAGCTGGCTAAATGTAATGTTTGAGTTTTTCTTCTACATGTAGATTAACTATATGGAACGTGGTCAAATAACTTGCTGTTGTCATTGCTTTCCCTTGCACATTAGAATTGGTCATGGTGCTGAAATGTCACTGGCATCTGTCTTGAGTGCATGAAGGAGTAAAGTGTTACAGCAGTCCCTAAAGAAGGAAGATTTTTAAAACCGATATCTACAAGTGTGTCTAGTCTAATGAATATCATATTTTTAGAACAAAGATCACAAAATCTGCAACAAAAACAGAAATTGCTGGAAAAGCTCTGCAGATCTGGCAGCGTCTGTGAAATCAGAGTCCAGTGACCCTTGGGTCTGATTTCTCTTCACAGATGCTGCCAGATCTGCTGAGCATCTGTGAAGAGAAATCAGACCCAAGGATCACTGGACACAAAACGTTAACTCTGATTTCACAGATGCTGCCAGACATGCTGAACCTTTCCAAAAACTTCTGTTTTTGTCACAGATTTACAGCATCCACAGTTCTTTCAGTTTTTAATCACACAATCTGCTTTCAGATCATGTAAATGATTTTACAAGATTTTGCATGATGATTGATCTGTGGAGAGAATTTCTTTTTCTGTAAATGAGAATGAAGCATGTCAAGTGCGTTCATTGTGGAGAAAAGAAATGTTGCACTGATCAAAAGTTTGCCATTTAACCTAGTCATATTTAACCGCCCATGCTTCTGGTAAGTATCAGCATTAATCTATTATCCACTGCACCCTTTACCCTCCCATGTCAGGAATCCAGCCATTTTGTTTTGTGTTGAATATAATGTTGATCTGCATTCATGCCATAAACCATGCTTCTTTCCCACACTAATGCTGACTGTAAAGCACATAATCAAGCAACCAAATCAAAAGTTTGATGTTTGTTTATAACATGAAGTCACCTGCACACAATGTTTGTTGTGCCTGACCTTATCCTTCAGTTCATGCATGAACTTGCACAATCAGAAAGTAAAGTCCCTTTAGTAGGCTCAGAAATAGTTTGTTAATCCAGTCAGCATGTTTTTTGTTATTCAAAGCAACATGCACAAAATCCCCAACAATCATTGATGTGTATTGAGATGAATGCTACTGAAATAAAATGTCCGAAAATGAGGGGATTTTCCCAGATTTTAGACATTCAACTTGGCATTTCATTCAAAGTAATTCATACTGTTATGCAGTTATTTCAGTCACGGAGTTCAATGTGTCAGGTTCACACCTATTTTTTATGCAATACCAATTTTTGGTTAGCAGTTTGAGAGAGACATTTTTAAATGTTGTGGTCATGTTGCCTATCAGAATCTAGTAGAGGTTGTAAGTGATGATAATCTCATCCTACTCCAAGCTGGAATCATTCCAGAGTGAGGTTTAACCTGCAGGCCATTTCATGCATTGCTAGTTACTCTCAAATTTCCTTAAATGAATTGCTTTCTTGTTATCTTTGTGTACACAACATTCTTAAAGATGCCCTCAAGATGACCTAATGTACAACAGTTTTGTCAATGACCGCCCTTTTAGCATGGCTGTTCCCAGGCAGCCATTTCTCAAGCAGACTAAAACCATTGTGCAGTGGTTCATATAGGAAGTTCTCTAATATGAAAATGCGCACTCTTTAGATAGTTCTGTTTTTTTAGACAGCTGGATTTGGGGTAGTGTACTGTTGTAGTCCTACAAGACCTGTAATCCAGTGACAGTATTTCAAACTTTAAATCCCACTATGGTGATTGTGGATTGAATTCAATGTATCTGGTACTGGTAAAATGATGATGAAAACCGCTTACTAGTAATTCAACATTTTAAACATCTTGATTTGATCACCAACTCAGTCTTCTGCATTGAACATATGTTTGTGTAAGCTAACCCCATTAATTGAACCCCTGGATCTCTCAAAGGAAAGGGAGTCTCTCAGGTGTGTTTTACCTTGGTTCAGGTTTTAGTTTGATCTTAAGTTGCATTGTCCAATTTTAGAACTGTTGCACCACATAAGTAGTTCATAGCGCCAAAGCACACAAAATCATAGAATGCTTTTTATTTGAAGTAGGATGGCCAGACCATTGGAAGCAGACATTTAATTGAGCTCCAATTGTTGTGGAGTTGAAGTGAGTGAAAGTCTCAATGCCTTGAAGTAAGTGCCCTGTGTTGAGCCAAACATGAATGTTTTATACTGACCTTTCCCAGCACTTCTGAAGCCTCTTGCCCTGCCTTGATTCTGGATTAAGGCAAACCTCGCTTTCTTTATGTCCCTGCTGCACCATTAATCTGAGGATGAAGAGAGCAGTTGTCATTTAATGTTTGTGTACTATCACATGCATCCAGCAAAGACAACATAACTGTGTTGCTGACACTATCTCAAAGTCAGTATTCATGTGATTGCATAGATTTTGTAAGGCAGAATCTTTTTAACTTTAACCAGTCCATATTACGCTAACATTTCATTCAAAGCAATTCTACAATTTTTCGGCATCTATGAGTAAAATCCTCAAGTGCTTTCTCCTACGTGCTGTCCGATTTATCTGCAGAGTATTTGGCCCGAATGGTCCACGTGGTAGTGAGTTAGAGATTCACTGGGTAAAGAAGTGCATTCTGAATTATCTTTTATTGATAATCTCTAATTTGCTCTTCTGAACAAATAGAAACACTCTACCACCTAAAGTTTGAACCACTTAGGGCTTAAGTGTTTTCATCGTTGATGCATTTAACTGAGAAAGATATGCTGATAGATTGATGTCAGGAGCATTTTGTTAGGAGAGCAAAAATTATGGATTTGTAGCTATTCAATCCTTTAAGTTTTTTGACTATATGATGTAAACCAGTTAACCAAAAGTTGTGGTGTGTAAAGAAAGTGAAAATATGCATTGTTGTAACATTAATCCAAATGATCTGTAATAAAATAGCAAAAAAGTTTAAGGAGAGGAAACGAATGATTTCTCTTTGAGCTTCAGTATAAAACGCTGGCTGTCTGCATTTATTGCCCATCCCCAGCTGCCGTTGAGGAGGTGGTTGTGAGCTGCCTTCTTGAACTGCTGCAGTCCATGTGCTGCAGGTAGACCTGCAATGCTACTGGGGAGGAAATTCCAGGATTTTGACCCAGTGACACTGAGGGAACGACAGTATATTTCCAAGTCAGGATGGTGATCGGCTCAGAGGGGAACTTGCAAGTGGTGGTGTTCCCGTGTATTTGCTGCCCTTGTCCATCTAGGTAGGAGTGGTTGTAGGTTGGAAGGATATTTGGTGAATTTCTGCAATGAATCTTGTAGATAGTACACACTGGTGCTACTGAATGTCAGTGGTGAAGGGAGTGGATGTCGTTGATGTGGTGCCAAGTAAGTGAGCTGCTTTGTCCTGGACGATGTCAAGCTTATTGAATGTTGTTGGAGCTGTACCCATCCAGGCCAGCAGAGAGTATTCCATCACAGTCCTGACTTGTGTCTTGTAGATTGTGGACATTCAGGAGTAAGCTACTCACTGCAGTATTCCTAGCCCCTCACCTGCTGTTGAAGCCTCTGTATTTATGTGGTGAGTCAAGTTGAGTTTCTGGTCAGTGGTGATGCCCCAGGATGGTGATAGTGGGGATTCAGTGATGGTAACACCATTGAATGTCAAGGGCAGTGGTTAGGTTGTCTCTTATTGATGATGATCATAGCCTGGCATTTGTACAGCACGAATGTCACTTGCCCCTTTTCAGCCTGAGTCTGGATATTGTCCAGATCTTGTTGTATTTGAACAATCACTGCTCCAGTATCTGAAGAGTCACGAATGGTGCTGAACATTGTGCAATCATCGGCAAACATCCCCACTTCTGACCTTATGCGGGAAGGTCATTAATGAAGCAGCTGAAGATGGTTGAGCCTAAGACACTACTCTGAGGAAATCCTGTTGAGAGATCCTGGACTGAGATGGAGCAGCAACAATCGCCACCATCTTCCTATATCCCAGGTATAAATCCAACCAGCAGAGGGTTTGCCCCCTGATACCCATTAATTTCAGTTTTGCTGGTGCCCCTTGATACCACACTCAGCCGAATGTGGCCTTGATGGCAAGGGCTGTCACTCTCACCTCACCTCTGGAATTCAGCTGTTTTGTCCATGTTTGAACCAAAGCTGTAACGAGGTCAGGAGCTGAGTGGCCCTGGTGAAATTCAACTTGGACGTCACTGAGTAGGTTACTGCGAAGTAGGTCCTGCTTCATTGCACTATTGATGACATTTCCCATCACTTTACTGATGATTGTGAGTGGACCAATGAGGCAGTAATTGGCATGGTTGGATTTGTCCTGCTTTCTGTGTATAGGACATATCTGGGCAATTTTGCACATTGGTGGTCAAATGCAAGGTTGCGGGATTGCTTAGCTCTGCCTATCACCTGATGCTTATGCTGTCTGGCATACAAATAGCCCTGTTTTGTAGCTTCACCAGGTTGACACCTTATTTGTAGGTATGCCTGGTGCTGCTCCTGGCATGCCCTTCTGCACTCTCCATTGAACCAGGGCTGATCCTCTGGCTTGATGGTAATGGCTGAGTGGGGGATATGCGGGCCATGAGGTTACAGATTGTGCTGGAGTACAATTCTGCTGCTGTTGATGGCCCACAGCGCCTCGTGGATGCCCAGTATTGAGTTGCTAGATCTGTTTGAAGTCTGTCCCATTTAGCACGGTGATAGGGCCACACAACATGATGGAGGGTAATCTTCATGTGAAGGCAGGACTTTGTCTCCATGAGGACTGTGTGGTGATCACTCTGACCGATACTGTCATGGACAGATGTGTCTGCAGCCAGTGACTGGTAAGGATGAGGTCAAGTATGTTTACTGTCTTGTTGGTTCCCTCACCAGCTGCTGCAAGTCCAAGTCCAGCAATTATGTCCTTTAGGACCCAACCAGCTCGATCAGTAATGGTGCTGTCGAGGCTGTCTGTGATAAATATTGAAATTCCACACCCAGCTCCTCCCATTCCTTTCTCCAAGTGTTGCTCAACATGGAAGAGTGCTGACTCATCAGCAGAGGGAAGGTGATACATGATAACTTGGCAGAAAGTTATTGTGCCTGTGTTTGATCTGATGCCATGTGAATTTATGGAGTCCACATCCCAATTTTGAGGAGTCCCAGTGTAACTCCCACCTGACTGAATGAATGCGACTCCTGCCAGATATTTTTATTGAATTCATATTCCCCTATCTGTTGGGGTGGCATTCAGACCCGGGTCACCAGCTGATTTCTGGATTACTAGTCACCACAAGGCCATCACCTCCCCTTTTAAATTCTACCAGCTGCCGTGGTAGGATTTGAACTACATTTCCAGGGATATCACCTCATTCTCTGGACTACCAGTTCAGTGTCACCACCACTGCACCATCAGAGAGATATGGGTTGTTATTAGCAAACTGATAAGATTAGATATATGTGTGTACTTGTGAAGTGGGTGTGAAACAATCTATGGATGAGTTGGAGACTTTTACAGAATTTATTTTTCATAATATGCCAAAGAAACCATCTTCGAATTCAAAATGTTTGGGCATAAAGTGAGTTGAACATTAATAATCTCTATTTTTGTCGGAAATGAGTTTGCTGTTGGTTTCCATTTGAGGTCATTCTTGAATCCAATTCTTGTAACTGTAACTTCACATCTATTTTTTAATGATGTCAATTAGCTAATATCATGGTTACAGTGAACAAAAAACTTATTTAGCAAAATGCCAATCATTAACTTTTTATGTGCATATTAATTATTGCATTTCATTTGCTTATTGAATATATTTCCATTGTCAGTACAGCAGGCTGCTTGGAGCAAGGTAAGAAAATATAACTCAAAGACAATAAACAAAGCCTAGTCATTGCATATACACACTTTGCCCTCTCTCACTCATGACAGGATTAAGGAAGAGACAGTTATTGTAATGGTTAATTTGTGATATCGAGTCCAACCCAGCGCTAACAGAATAAATTAAATTTTAACTACTGAGTTGGCGGCACCCACGCAACCTTCTGGATAACTTTATCGCTATAACATGTAAATAGGACTCTGTTCCTTTGATTTTGACACCATGTGAATTTAACACTGAATGGCTGTTTCCACCATTGTTCGAGGTAAGTTGGGAGCAGCCAGATCCAGTGTCTATGGACCAGGAGGAGCAGCAGTGTTGGTGGGATACGGAATAAAATAATCCTAACATGGCCCTGGATTACTGGACTTCACCCAGCTTGACAAATGTGCATCTCCACTCCTTTCCACAAATATTGGGGTGTGGTATCTAGTTCGAAATGTTGTACACTCAAAGCATGGCCACAGCTTCTCTATGCAGTCTGATCTTGGAGTTGGTATATTCATGCACTGGCTTTCTCCACTTCCCACTTAATGACTTGGCTGTAAGGGTAACAGCTAAAATAGCAGCTGGCAAAGAGATGGGGAGGGGTGGGGAATGGAAACAAATACTGAAGTCTCCTAAATCTCATCAGTAGTCTGTTAGCTAGTTAGGTCTTCTGTCTGGGCCGCAGAATATGTCCCTTCCTCTTTGTTCTCTAAAAACATAGACGTAGAGTGTATAAAAACCTGGCAGTTATCCAAAATCTTTATAAATGATTTGCTCAGCTCCAGCTACAGTATTATGCTAAATGCTATTTCATAAAGGATGTGAAGGCTTTAGATTTGCAGAGGTTCACTAGAATAGTTTCAAGGATGAGGAACGAGTCATTTGGAGAGACTGATGAAACTGGAGTTGTCTTCACTGGAGTCAAGTCAGAAGAAGCCAAGAGTAGTTTTAAAATGCTGAAGGATTTTTGAGGAAGAAAATGAAGGTATTTCCAGCCAGGCTGAAGTGTTCGTAACCAAAATGCATGGTTTTAAGATGATTAACCAAAGAACCAGAGGCACCAGAAGGAAAAACTTGTCTTTTGCAACATGTTGTTAGAAATTGGAATGCACGGATGGTAGATTCGGATTCAATAGTTACATTTGAAATGGAATTACACACTTAAAAGAGAAAATTTTGCAACGACATAGGGTGTGAGTGAGGAGACTGGAACTAACCAGATTGCCCTCTGAAAGAGCTGGGGCAGACCCATGGGTTTTTCTGCACAGAATTCCTTGTTATTTCTATTAGAAACTCTCACCCATTGTGAAACATGAAATATCGAGGATCACAAAGATATTTTTATTGATTTTTTTTAAAAAGTTGAATGATCCCTTAGTTCACCGAGCATATTGTGTGTACTTTCATTTAGTAAGCTGACAGTCAGGGATTCGGTACAAACCAAAAATTATGCAACGCTGGGGAAATTACTGAGTTCAAATTGAGAGGGAGAAGGAGAAAACCGTGAGAAATTGTACGTGGTTGGTTAGACATGCCAGTAACAGGTCCAGACAGGTAATATGATTTAATTCTAACAAATTCAGCCAGTGTTTCATGCTTTGGAACTGCCTCAGATAATTGACCCGTTTGAATGTGGGAAAACTATAACCAAGAGCTTGTCGGGCTTCTCCTGCTCTCTGACCAGCATAACAACTTATTTTACTAATGAGGTGTTAACAGAATTAAATACGTTTTAAAATTAAAAAGCTTGCATTGGTTAGGTAGTTGGGATGACCCAAAGTCCTTCAGAGCTAATATATGCCAAACCAAATGAATAAACTGCTGCAGACTCTGCAAATCTGAACTAAAACAGAACGCTGGAAAAAATCAGCAGGTCTGGTAGTTCTTATGGAGAGAGAGCAATTAATATTTCAAGTCTGAAATGACTTATTCAGAACTCCGAATGATCTATTTTGAATGAGAGATAGTTGTCACTAAAGAAAAGACAGAGCTTGCATTTGTATGTAGCACCGTTTGCAACCTCAGAATGTCCCTAAGCATTGCAGAATTATTTCTGAAGTGCAGCTGCCGTTGTTATGTGTGGAACCATAAAATCAATGAGAATCTGGAGGAAGAGAAAGCTAGTTTTTCGGAGGACCCCAACAACCAACAGCAGCGTCTGGAGGAGTTTTGGATAGGAAGCAGGAGGAACGGAACCAGCACATCCCCAGGCCCATGACGTGGCGGTTGCAGTGTTGGCAGCGGTGGAGGCCCGTTGCAGAGACCCGGGAACCAGTTGCAGAGACCTGGGCTGATATCAAGCAGTGACTGAGGGAGCAACAGAGGAGGAATACAAGAGGGAAAGATAAACTGTGTTGCAGTTAAATCTTTCATTATGTTTAGTGTGTCAGATGGGACCAGAGTGTGGCAACACTCTGCATATAAAACGCAATAAAACACTTTTCACTGTATTTTTATATACATGTGACAATAAATCGAAATCTAAATCTAATCTAATCAAACCAATGGTTTCCATATGTTTGAAGGAAGGCAATAATTTGCGATACCCTGCTCTTTCTTTGGATAGTAACCTTGGTACAATAACCATCATCAAGGCAGCACTCGCAGCATTACTGAGCAGTTCCTTGGTAATGTGCTGAGTGAATAGCCGAAGTGATGTCCCCAAATTCATAACAAGGACATGAACTTGCATCCCTTTCAGTCAGAGGTAAGAGTGCTACTGCCAAGTCAAGCTGATGTTACGTGAATAAGTGCAAGGTATACTTCTCATTCTCTATTTTTTTATGGGTTTTGGGCATTGCAGACAAGACTGCATCCCTAATCCCCATTCCAATATGCACATTTTTCAAAATTTTGTTATGTAATTTGTTACTATGATTTGGAAGCTTTATCTGCTGTTATATCCTGCAAGCCCCAGGGAAAAGAGGTAGAAACATGAGGGTGGAGCAAGATGCAGTCAAAGTCTTTAACTGAGCCTTGTATCCCAACAGTAAGTATTTGTCACAGCCAGCTAGTCCCTCTCTTCATGGATTTTGGAGCATTTAGGGATATACACTTTGTCATGTGCCATCTGCTAGTTTGTTACGTGTGCCCAAAACTCGTGAGTAGAGAAGAAAATATCTGCATGGATTCAACAGATGTCAAATACCAGGAAACAAATGTACAGATTGTACATTAATTTGGAATTCTAAAGAGACAGTCAGGTTCCTTTGCCTTTCATTAGGACCATTAACAAAAGCATCAATGAAACAAAATCATTTTAAATCAATATAATAGCGAATGAATGAGGCTCCAAATATATTACATAAGACATCTTTTGTAGATGGTTTAAAAGACTGCACACATAAAACAATCTTCTATTAGGCAAATATCCTCCTCAATCACCTCTTGGAGATACTTATTGTTGCACAGGTCACACAGAGGCATTTGCTAAACCCATCCAAGTGGCCAGTATTGACCCAGCCACACTCTCGATGGACATAAAAGATCTTATGAAACAGTTGGAAGAAGCACATGGATGTTTTGCCCAGTTCCCTGGTTGATATTCAACCCTCAATCAAAGTAACCTAGAGCAGGTTATCTGAATGTTGTCATGTCGCTGTTCTTGGGACTTTGCTGTATGATAATTACTATTTGTGTTTCCTAATCAAAATTGTAAAAGTTCAAAAGTACTCAATTAATTGTAAAGTGCTGTGGGATATCCTGAGGGTGTGTAAAGTTCATAAATCATATGAATACAAACAAAGGACTTGGAACAGGAGTAGGCCATTCGGTGCTTTGAGCTGCTCTGCCATTTGATAAAATTATGTGGTTGATCTGGTTGTGATGATCAACTCCATGTCTGTCCCATTATTACCCTTGATTCTCTTTTCGATCAAAAATCAACTTCACTCAGCCTTGAATAAATGCATGAACCAGCCTCCTCTGTTTTCTGGGGAAATTCAGTTCAATTCATCTCCATCCCATGCTCTCAATTTCTCTGTCTCTGTTACATCTGTTCTGATGATGCCACCTTCTGCAGGGAGGCCTCAGAAATGTCCACCTTTATGTTCAACTGAGGATTTCCTGCCACTATGGTTCACGCTGTTCCACAACGCCCTCAGCTGTGTCTGACCCATCTCGCTCACCCCTCCCACAGCACCAATAGAGTCCCCAGTCCTTGCTTTTTACACAACCAGCATCCGCAACCAAAGAATCATAAACTGCCATTTCCACCATCTCCAGTGGGAAGCCATCATCAGACGCACATTCCCATCCTCCCTTGCAGACATTTCATAGGGACTGTTCCCTTTGGGACATCCTGGCCCTCTCCTTGTCTTCTTCTCATCCACTCTCAACACTGCCACAGCACCTTCCCATGCAGTCACAGAAGGTGTAACACCTGCCTTTTTATCTCCTCCCTCCTCACTGTCCAAAGCCCAGATACACCTTCCAGATGAAGCAAGGATTTACCTAATCCAGTCTAGTGTGTTCTCCGTTCACAATATGATCTCCTCCACACTGGGGAGACAGAACATAGACTGGATGACCGCTTTGCAGAACACCTAGTTTCTGTCTGTAAAAATGACCCTGAGCTTCCAATTGTCTGCCGTGTCCCATTGCTAACACCTCTGCCTTGGGCTTGCTGTACTGAGGCTCAGTACAAGCTGGAAGAACAGCATTTCATTTTCCGTGTGGGGATCCTGCAGCCTTCAGGACTCCATATCAAGTCCAATAATCTTATGGCCTGAATATCTCATCCATGTCCTTTACACAACCCCACACCCAGACCTTGTCATGACATGGGCTGCTTTCATCACAGCCAATCTATTTTCACCTATGTTTTGTCCCAGTTTTGAGCTTTTCTCCTTTCTGAGCTTATTATCAGTCAACTGTTTGTCTGCCTGTCTGTTTCTCTCTCTGGGCTTTGACTCCACCTATCTACTTACCACCCTCCATCCCCACAAACCTGTCATAATCAACTATAGCCACCGTTTCCTAGCTACTATCAGTCATAGAGTAATACAGCATGGAAACAGGCTCTTTGGCCCAAACTGGTCCATGCTGACCATGGTGCCCACTCAGCTAGTTACAATTGCTTGCATTTGGTCCATATCCCTGTAAACCCTTCCCATCCATGTAACTATCCAAATGTTTTTTAAATGTTGCTATTGTACCTGCCTCAACTATTTTCTCTGGCAGCCCATTCCATATACACACCACCCTTTGTGTGAAGAAGTTGCCCCTCAGATCCTTCTTAAATCTATCCCCTCTCACCTTAAACCTATGCCGTCTAGTTTTCAATTCCCCTTCCCTGGGAAAAAGACGATATGCATTCACCATATCTGTGCCCGTCATGATTTTATACATCCCAATAAGGTCACCCCTCATTCTCCTACATTCGAAGGAATAAAATCCTATCCTGGCCAACCTCTCTCTGTAACTCAGGCCTACTGGTCCTGGCAACATTTTCATAAATATTCTTTGCACACTTTCCAGTTTAACTATGTCTTTCCTATAACAGGGTGACCAAAACTGTACACAATACTCCAAGTGTGGCCTCACCAATGACTTAGACAACTGTAACATAATGTCCCAACTTCTACACTCAGTGCCTCAACCAATGAAGACCCCTCTGTTCCACAACACTCCTCAGGACCTTACCATTCACTGTATAAGTCCTACCTTGGTTTGACTTTCCAAAGTGCAACACCTCACACTTATCTGTATTGAATTGTATTTGCCAAATCTCAGCCCACTTCCCCGTCTGATCAAGGTCCCTCTGTAATTTTTGATAACCTTCTTCGCGATCAACGATACCTCCTAATTTTGTATGATCCACGAACTTACTAATCATGCCTTGTACATTCACATCAGATCATTTATGTAAATAACAAATAACAAAGGTCCCAGCACTGACCCCTGTGGCACGCACTAGTCACAGGCCTCCAGTCCGAGAAACAACCTTCAACCATCACTCTCTGTTTCCTACCATTGAGCCAATTTTGAATCAAATTCACTAGCTCACCCTGCATCGCACGTCCTGCTCCAGTTCAGCACCTTAATCTGTGGACATGTCTTATCTGTTTCCATAACTATGTTAAAACGAGGAGAGTTATGGTCACTGGACCCAAAGTTCTCTCTGACTGACACTTCAGTCACTTGCCCAACCTCATTTCCTAAAAGGAGGTCCAGCGTTGCACCCTCCCGAGTAGGGCCCTCTAAATCCTGATTTAGGAAACTTTCTTGGACATATTTGACAAATTCCACCCTGTCCAGGCCTTTTACACTCTGGGTGGCCCAGTCAATACAGGGGGAAATTAAAATCTCCAACCAATACTACTCTAATATTCCTACAGGTATCTGCATTCTCTCTACATGTCTGCATCTCTAGTACCCGCTGGCTATTTGGGCATCTATAATACCCCCCCAACAGAGTGACCATCCCCTTCTTGTTTCTAAGTTCTAACCATATGGCCTCAATTGATGACCCCTTAAGAATATCCTCCCTAAGCACTGTTGTTATGTCCTCCCTTATCAAAAGGGCAACTCCCCCTCTTCAGTTACTTGTACTTCTGTGACGCCTGTAGCTTCTGTATCCTGGAACCAGTCCTGTCCAGGCCAGTCCTGCCCTTCTCTCAGCCGTGTTTCTGTTATGGCTATGATATCCCAGTCCCTGAAGCCAATATTCTCTGAGCTCATCTGCCTTACCAGTCAGGCCTCGTGCATTGAAATAAATGCACTTTAAAACTAGAAGTCTTTCCCCTCCCTTTACTGTTCTCCTGGCTGTCCTGAATAGTTCTAAAGAAGTGTCATGAAACATTAGGACTGTTTTCTCTCCACAGATGCTGCCAGACCTGCTGAAATTCTCCTGCAATTTCTGTTTTTGTTTCTAGGGCATTTTCTGGGTATCTTGACCCACATTCATCCAACATCACTAAAACAGATTTTCTGTTCATTTATGTTTTCGCAATGATTCTTATTTTGCACGTTTTTGCTCTTGTTTCTTACTTTACAACACTAACCACTTTTCAAAAATATTAACTCGTTGTGAAGCACTTCAGAATTCAAGTTCAGTCTTCTTTTGTATTCTGTCCTCACATAAGTGGCTCCGGCAGTCAGAAATACACAATAATCAACAACATAAATCCAGCTAAATTGGTCATCTGCCAAATCCATAATTTTTCACATATTCCAATATTCACTTCCTAATTCAATCACTTCTTCTGAAATTACCTAGTTTCAGCCTCAGCTAAACCCAAGATTCTGGTCTTTGCCAATTACATTGGTTGCATGAATAATCTGTGAAAGTATGTAGTACTTATATATAATTTCCTTTCAATGGAAATTCTTTATTAAATTCCTGATAATTCCTGGAAATTACATAGAAGAGGTTGTTGCATGGTCTCAGTGGAGAACACTGTGTTGAGCAGAGCAGCAATTGTTTGAAACAGGCTGCAAACTATGTTGAGTTGTTTAGTGCTGGAAGTTAGCTGATATCTTTATTTCCTTAACATTAGAACTGCAATTGCTTAGCATATTGATGTTCAATGTCTGATTTTCCCTCTCTCCATTTTAGTGTTACTTGGAACACTTTATACAATCTGGCCAGACTTTCCATTGCCTGGTTACATTCTTTCTCCAGTGTAGTCAACACATTTCAATTGGCTGCAGTTTTAAGTGCATCTAGTTTGCTATAGTTTAGAGGAATGCCATGTCGTTCCTTGGTAATATTTGTCTTTAGTATTGCAAGCAAGTGGATCTGCAGGAATGGTAAGAATTTCTCAGATACTTGTCCCATGCAGACACGAAAGGGACTTTTCCATATGTGCAAAGCTGTGCACCTAGAATCCTGAGTGAGGTACAAAGTGTCAGCCTGTCTCCCTGCTGCTCACTGTCAATAACACTATCACAATTGCTTCAATGTGAACCTCCCAGGCGCAATTGAACAGCACCACAAAACCCTATTAGAAGGTAATTCTCACAAGGTCTTTCCTGATGGCTCATGTAAACTTATCCAGTGAACTGATATTCTAATATCAGACCAGGAAGGTGTCGGGTTCAGGAGCTGAAGAATGCTGAGTTTAGAGAGGGAGCAATGCGGGCATTCAGATTTAGAGTCATAGAGTTGTACAGCATGGAAACAGACCCTCAAGTTCAACTCGTTCATGCCGACCAGATATCCTAAATTAATCTAGTCGCATTTGCCAGCGTTTGGCCCATATCCCTCTGAACCCTTCCTATTCATATACCCATCCAGACGCCTTTTAAATGTTCTAATTGTACCAGCCTCCACCACTGCCTCTGGCAATGCATTCCATACACACACCACCCTCTCCCTGAATTTGAATGGACATTTTTGGTTTTTGTTAGGGCTACCATTCCCACTCAGTCTCCAGCAAACCCTCCTTCCAGTTTCCACCTTTGGGTATCACGTGAGGAAATGATCAAGCTCAACTATGATGGCCTTTGAGCAGCTGCAATAAATCGATACTCTGGCAATCACCCGAGAAAGGGAGAAGCAAAGTAGTCTGTGTGTTCTCGTTTTACATAATCATTGTTTGCAAACCAATGCTAAGACATGCAGTACTTACATAATTTCAGTTCTGCTGCAGTGAGCTGTTCTTGGAAATATCTGAAAGTTCTTGATTGCTTTGGGATTCAGGCCATTAATTGAATGAACACACTGGCATCTCAGCGGTAATGTTGCTGCCTCAACTAGGTGAGGCAAAAGAATTAAGAAGAAAAGAAAACTGGTCAGGTTACCGTTTCAAAAAAAAAGTTCTCATCCAATGTTAGAATGACTTAATGCAATGAATTCAATTAATTTATCAATAAAACAAATTTCAGTGCTCACGTTTGCTCCTCAAGAAAAGTTGAAGTAGGAAGAGTGCTGTAATCTGAGCTGTAGCCTGAAGTCTAAGATTCATTGTGTTGCATGTATTTGGCTGGCTGAAGAAAATAAGAATATAAATTTGAACATGCCCTTAAATAACACAGAAGTTCCAAGTAGATTAATGACAATGGGAGTGACCCTGCTGTAAGTGTGCAAGAAAGTATGGATGACCTGGTTGAGAAGGTTGGTTCTGGTGAGCCTCCCATAAGGGAGGAGTGAGTAAGCAAGGTCAAGGATCCAGGAAAGAGTTCTTTAGCTCATGGGCTTAATGGTCAAGTTTTGATATCCTTACCTGGTCTGGTCCAAATGTGATTCCAAACCCACATCAATGTGATCAACTCCTAACTGCCCTTTGAGCAATTAGAGAGGGAGATAATAAATGCTGGCTTATCAGTGACACTCACATCCCATGGATGAATTCTTTTAAATAAAAAGCACCTGTTCAATTTGAAGGTTTTGGAGTAGCTGGGCCAGCCTAACCCAAACTAACAAGCAGGCAGGAAAGGAGTAAGTTTGGTGTGTAAGGCAAGCTTCTGGCTTGAGGTGAACAGGATGGCTTCCATTGACAAAAGTCTGACATATCCAGGATGTGACAATACACAATTAAATAAGCCCAACAGGATTTGTGGAGTTAAGGGTCGTGTGAGAGAGGTGAAGTTACCTGAAAATTGGTGTAGTGTTTATCCTTGAAGTTACTGAGGACCAGCAAATAGATAACCAAAAGGAATTGTTATAGGTCATGCACAAAGTGCATCATGCAGGCCAAGCAAATAAACCATTGGAGGATATCAATGTTGCAAAAGACTGAATGGAATGAATTGAAGTTGGAGAGGAATATTATAGGAGATTATACTCCAGCATCTTAGAGTGGGAGAGCATTTTCCTCACCTCTGAAGCACTCTGCAATGTTGCTCAACGTTAAAACCATCTGATAAAATGAAGTTGTAAATAGACAAGATAATGAAATTGTTCAGCAGAGTATTTGCAGAGTGGAGTGATGACAACAGTTCTAAAGGTATATAAACTGGTGATTTCTGGATGCCATTAGGCTACACGCACTAGTTGAGTGATTGTGAGGAAAACTGAGTGTGGGTTAAGTGGCAGGTGGTGGTTCCAGAGAAGGTAATGAACTTGAGGGAAAGACAGAAGAGAAATTGTAAAGGTAATCAAGTCAGGGCTAAAGTTATGAAGGAATCAATGAGGTAGGACACTTAAAACTGGGACTGCACTTCATCTCTAAGTTGGACATGAAGAAATCCTTCAGTTCATCATACAAGCCATATGGAATCATTTTTGAAAGATTGCTAATTCTAAGAATTCGTCAAGTCTTGCTACATATGGGACTGATTAAACGTCATGAACAATTAATGTACTATACATTCGCTTTTGAATAAATCAGCAGTGGTGCTGTTACATCTTCAAATAGCTCCGAATGAACAGTAAGTGATTGATTTGATTGTTACACAAAAAGAAAAGATTGTAGCAGTTTCTTATAAATAAGAGAATTGGTCAGACAAAACTGAATATTGATTTGTAGGAGTAACATGAATGCTGTGCCTAAAACCTTACCTTTGCTCAGAATATGTCCTGTCAAATGCAAAAACATATCACAACATTTGTCTCCTTCTTGACAGTTACAGTTTTACACATTAAAATAGTAAGGGCTAACCTTTCTGAAGAAATGAGATTGAGAACTGCACACTGGTATCTCTGCTCTCCAGTCGCAAGAATCAGTTGGACAGCACAGAGAAAGTTTGACACTGAACTCTGTATTCTGTGGGATAGTTGAACATATTGGGTGGGTCATCACGTGATTTCCTCAAAATCAGCTCATCTACAGCTTGGCATAGAGCCAGATTTCATTATAGAGTCATAAATCAATCTACTCTGAGAACAATCTGTAAACTTTCACTCTGTCTGCCTTCATTAAAAGGTTGCAAAATTCCCCATTATGGCTGTGGCATTGACTGAGAACTGGAAGTTTGAAAACTCCTCTGGAAACAGTGCCAAACTCCTTTCTGAATTTTATGGAATTCCCCAATGCGATCCCAAACCTAGAATTAAATGAACTTTTGACAGTTCAGCTGGTTGCTTAAGCCAAGATTTGGCAAGGTTCTGGAAGTGGTTATAAAACTCTACAATTCTCATACAAAGTAATGAATGTTTAAAATGGGAATGCTGCAAATATGCAGTCATTTTGTAAGGAGAAAAAGAAGTAATATATTGAAAATAAATCTTCTGTCAAAACTTGCAGTAATGTTCCTAAGCAGAACACAAATAAAGATGGGAGGAAAAGTTAAGATTTTTATTCAATATCAGGAAGAGAAGGACAGTGGTAGATATTTTTTAAAACAGGGAGGCAATGAAAAGACATTAGAATAACAAGAATCTGCAAACATGAATCCATAAACAGGCATGTAAAGGATATGCAAGATTAACTTGCCAAAAACTCCACAATTTAACCTTTTAAAAGCATTGTTGATTTTTTCTGGACTGTGTCGGTTTTTGTTCATGACTTCAACGCTCAGTCACGTGGGCCATGATCTCGATGGAGCGTTCTTCCGAGCTTTGGGAGGCGTTGTGCTGGAAACCTGGATATCCAGGCTTCCCACCATGCCGAGGCTGTTTTGTTTCCACCAGATTTCCTGCCCGGAAACTCGGTTTGATAGGCTCCTTGTTGGAGGGGGAAGACTTGTCGTGGTGATCAGTTGCTGCAGAGGCTCGGTCAGACAAAACTGACCAATGATGTGCAGAAATAGCAGCAACCTGTGCATTGTTCCAATCTCTGTTGTAGACTGGAACTTTGGATAGTGATGGTAGGGACTTGGCTGACCAGGAATTTCTCCCATGCCTGTCATCTTGCAAGTTAAAAATCAACCTGTTCAATTATGCATGAACTTATCTTTCTTGACTATCAAATTCTGGGGTGAGGTTCAAACCCAGAGTTTCAGTGCCACCCATTGTATGCCACAAGACCTTAAAGATTCAGTTGCGGAGTCTACGAGCAAGTAGCAAACTTGCAGCTGGCTTTCCCAAACCCCGTGAAATGCAGGCTAAAGCCAGAAGGCAGTTTAGAAATGGAAGCACAAAAACAAAGATGCTGGAAAAGCTCAGCAGGTCTGGCAGCATCTGTGAAGGAACAGAAAAGAGTTAACGTTTCGGGTCCGGTGACCTTTCGTCAGAACTGGACCCAAAACGTTAACTTTTTCTTTCCTTCACAGATGCTGCCAGACTTGCTGAGCTTTTCCAGCAACTTTGTTTTGTTCCTGGTGTACAGCATCTACAGTTCTTTTGGTTTTTAGAAATGGAGGCGCATGGACGCATTTTTTTAAAACCTGCCCACCCCTCAAACCATATCCTTTGTGTGGCTCTCCCCGTCCTCTGTTAAAACTACAATTTGGACCTTACTCTGAACTACATGTGGTGGTGTACCTGGAAATGGACTATGCAGTTTTATCCTTGGTGAAATTAGGAAATTGAGCTGATAGATACAAAGAAGGATTGAAGACAATGATGTATATCAATGATGTACTGAGTAGAGTACTGCAATTTGGCACTATTTGGTAAAATCCAATCCCATGTCATTGCAATATGGATTTTACAGTGTAATATCAGTAGAAGCACCTTCAATTAACTTGTTCAACTTGCTGTCTATTTAAAATGGGGTACTTTTAATTGCAATTCATAATTTATTAATTCAGAATGTATTGTAAAAGATCTAGGCTTCAAGGCATTAAATCACTTTCTTATTTATTGATTCACTGGATGTAGGCATCACATTTATTGCCTAGCCCTAGTTTCTCTTGAGAAGTTGGTGATGAGGTAAAACTGCTGCAGCTTTTATGGTAGAGGTACATCCACAGGGCTGTTAGGCAGGGAGCTCCAGGATCTTGACCTAATGCCAATGAAGTAACGGTGCTTCAAATCGGGAGGGTGTGTGGATTAAGGGGGCACTTGCAGGTGATGCTGCTGCCATGTATCTGCTGCACATTTCCTACTGGGTGGTAGAGTTCACAAGATCGAACAATGCTCCTAAGGAGCCTTGGTGAGTTCACATGTAAGTTTGTCAAGCCACTAGAGGTTGATTCATGATGTTATCTAAACATTTCCGGAACATTATGTTAACAGATGCACATTCAACAATGAGAGCACTCAGTGGGCACATGGCCAGCAGCTGAAGTATTATATGGATGAATGTGAGGTTATCCAGTTTGGTTGGGAAAACAGAAGCAGGTTATTATCTGAATGGAAAAGATTGGGGAAGGTGGAGGGGCAACGAAACCTGGATGTCCTTGCTCACCAGTTGCTGAATGTAAGCATGCAGGTTCAGCAGGAATCAAGGAAGGAAATGGTTTAAAAAAAGGTAAAAATAAAGTGGCATGATGGTTCAGTGGTTAGCTGTGCTGCTGTTTGATTCCAGCCTTGGGTGACTCTCTGTGTGGAGTTTGCATGCTCATCCCCATGTCTATGTGGATTTCCTCCTACAGTCTAGAGATGTGCAGGTTAAGTGGATTGGCTGTGCTAAACTGCCCATAGCGCTCAGGGATGTGTAGACTACATGGATTAACCATGGTAAAATGTGGGGTTACAGGGATGGGAGTGGGGGCTGGGTCTGGGTGGGATACTCTTCTTAGGGTCAGTGTGGACTTGATGGGCCAAATGGCCTCTTTCTGCACTGTTAGGATTCTATGATTCCTTGGTCCATATGGAGAAGACCTTGGATTGGACTTGGTGGATCAAGTGGCCTTTTCTTTGGGTGAAATGTTCCATAAATCATTACCTCAGGTCCTTCACATCAAGAATGGGTTAATTTACCACATTTGTGCTGGATCCCTGTTATGCATTCTATTGCACAAGTTTTCTTGTCACATTTGCTTCACAGATTTGTGATGATTTTAACAAATGAGTCAGCAATGTGACTTGTAAATGGAACTGTGTGGAGGCGTCGGGGTAGTCTGGTTACCGGTTCCTTACAAACAAAGAAGTTAATCAGAAAAGAGTATGAGCCACAAAAGCAAGAATCAGAAAACAGATAAGATTTAGACAGTGGCCTGCTTTCAGGAGACTTCTAGTTGAGAAGAAAAAAGCACGGTGGCTCAGTGGTTAGCACTGCTGTCTCACAGCACCAGAGACCCAGGTTCTAATCCACTCTCGGGCGACTGTCTGTGTGAAGTTTGCACGTTCTCCCTGTGTCTGCGTGGGTTTCCTCCGGGTGCTCCAGTTTCCTCTCACAGGCCAAAGATGTGCAGGTTAGGGTGGATTGGCTGTGCTAGCTTATTTGCCCATAGTGTCTCGGGATGTGCAGGCTGGGTGTTAGTCATGGGAAATATAGGATAGGGGGTTGGGTCTAGGTGGGGTGCACTTTGGAGAGTTGGTGTGGACTTGATGGGCCAAATGGCCTGCTTCCATACTTGTAGGTATTCTATTGAAAAACAAACAGCTGATGGGAAAACGCAAATCAATCCGGCTAGATGAAGAGAGGAATTTAGAGTCTACTGAATATTGCCACATAACAGTTTTGACCAGAGCAAATGACTAATAAAAAAAATGTTAAACTCATGTTTGCTTTAAAAGCCTTGCAATTCTTCCAGCCTTTGTGCTTCTAGCCATTTGATATTGTTTTTGACGAATAATTAATCCCGTAAGTAAAGGCTGAGCTGAGCATTGAGGTTAGAGTTTTGCCTTCAGTCCTTGGAGTTTGGGTCCTGTGAGCCTCACGACATAGCCCCCGAATACAAACATTCCATCCCTGAAATGTGGTAAGTAGCCCACGCTTTGTGGGAAGCTGCGGTTCAGCTAATTAATGACAAGGAGGTGGGTGTCCTGCACAATAAGAGATGGTGGGCAATCTCTGGAAGCTAGAGAGCCAATCAGAGATCTTGATACAAAGCCGTAGTGGACTGTGGTCCAGGGTGGGTTAAAGGAGAGAGGGCATTACATAATGAGATGTCTGCCACTCTAATGGAACTAAAAATGGCTTTTGCAACAGAGTTTTTGCTGTTGTGACGGCGTTGGGGAGGGGGAAGCCTGTAGCTGTTGCTGCACTCCGACAGGTAGAGATGAGGGTTTTGGCATGACTGGAGTGCTGATTATTCCCCTCTGATTGGTCTGCCACCAGGCCACTGCCTCCAGGTGGGGTAGCCAGCAGCACCCATATCCTATGTATTAACATAAAAGGTCATAGATGATCATACCGATACAAATTAATGATAGCCAAGCCATTAGGGTATTGTGTGCCAGAATGTCCTTTATCTCAGAAGCAAGTTCCATTTCCCTTGAGGTTTCAGAACTGAAAGTGTGCCTGAGTGTGTAAATCCCACTGAAAATGGGTCTTGTTGGGGTGAATGTCTGTCCTCTGGTTTTAGCCAATTTGAATGTAGTTCCCCTTGCAACATTTTGTATTCTGATCCTATTTCAGTAATTGTCTGGAACTAGAATATTGACCAACGATATGGAATAGAGCAGATGGCTGCCTTGATGTAGAAATGAAAATAAATTTTGCAACACCTCTCAAGATAAGGCCGATTGTCTTCACACGAACCTTTAGCAAGTTTACTTCTGTCCTTTTGAATGGGTCCTGGCTTTACTGCCGTGATGTGTCTAACCAAGAATGGATGTGAAGGAAGGACTCCAAGAATTCATGGTGGTAGCACCCACTTTTTCTATTCCCATCACTGGCATGTGCCTCACTCTTGGAACGTAGCTTCCTGAAGCTGTGACCAGAGTTTCAGCTGGGACACATTTCCATCAGAAGGCTGCCCCTGTAAAGGTACACATCTCAGCTTGTGGCACCCTGGGGGCAGGAGCAATGATCACAGCACCTCCCACCAACATCCTTTGCACTCTCTCTCTCTCTCTCCTACTCTCTCACTCGCTCTCCACATTGAAATGCTATGTGTTTAAAGTTATGCTAACATTTTTTAAGTATCAGTAATTCAGCAGACACCAGCATTGCTGAAACAACCACAAGACAGACTAGAATAGCACGTATGTTGCAAATTGATGTAGGTCCATTGTGTGTGTCTACAGTGAAGTTCCAGACATGGCAGAGCAACAAGAATAGTAGTGTCTCATTAAATTCTGAAGACCCTAAGACATGGGAGTAAGGGTTAATAGGATTAAATGTTTCCCTTTAGCAGAGGAGTCTGTTATCAGGGGACGTAGATTTACAGAAAAGAACAGGAGGTTTAGAGGGGATTTATGGACAATTTTTTTCACCCAGGAGTGTGTTAGGCATCTGAAAGGCACTGCCTAAAAAGGTGGTTCAGGCAGGAATCGTCACAACATTGAAGAGCTTTTGTGTAATGACTGTAACAAGATCAGCCAAGTGGACCTCATAGAACGTGAGTTCCCTGATTGGGGCTCATCCAATCAGAGCGCCGTGGCTGACAGATAAGAATAGAAATGTCAGACAATCTGTTCACACTGAGAGCTGGCTCTGAGGGAGCTGGATCAATGTCAAGTATTCTCCACGTGGAAATAAAGAGTGACTTGGTGAGTGGATACCGGTTTCTATGGATGAGAGAAAAGCACACAACGGGGTAGGTGATGGACCAGTGGTATTATCGCTAGACTATTAATCCAGAAACCCAGCTAATATTCTGGGGACCCGGGTTAGAATGCCACCACAGCAAATGGTGGAATTTGAGTTCGATAATTAAAAAAAAAGTCTGGAATTAAGAATCTACTGATCACCATGAAATCATTGCCGATTATTGGAAAAGCGCATCTGGTTCTCTAATGTCCTTCAGGGAAGGAAATCTGCCATCCTCACCTGGTCTGGCCTACATGTGACTCCAGACCCACAGCAATGTGGTTGACTCTCAACTGCCATCTGAAATGGCCTAGCAAGCCACTCAGTTGTACCAATCGCTACAAAGTCTCAAAGAAATGAAACCAGACGGATCACTTGGCATTGAACAAAAACCAAGTTGCTGGAAAAGCTTAACAGGTCTGGCAGCATCTGTGAAGGAGAAAACAGAGTTAACGTTTCGGGTCCGGTGACCCTTCCTCATTGACCTAGGCACCGGAAAAGACGATGGCAGAAACAGCCCTGACGACCCTGCAAAGTCCTCCTCACTAACATCTGGGGGTTAGTGCCAAAATTAGGGGAGCTGTCTCACAGACTAGTCAAGCAACAACCTGACACAGTCATACTCACAGAATGATACCTTACAGACAATGTCCCAGACACCACCATCACTATCCCTGGATATGTCCTGTCCCACCGGCAAGACAGACCCAGCAAGGGGGTGGCACAGTGGTATACAGTCGGGAGGGAGTTGCTCTGGGAGTCCCCAACATTTACTGTGGACCCCATGGAGTCTCGTGGCTTCAGGTTAAACATGGGCAAGGAAACCTCCTGCTGATTAGCACATACCGTCCTCCCTCAGCTGATGAATCAGTATTTCCCAATGTTGAACAACACTTGGAGGAAACACTGAGGATGGCAAGGGCACAAAATGTACTCTGGGTGGGGGATTTCAATGTCCATCAGCAACAGTGGCTCAGCAGCAGTACTACTGATCGAGCTGGTTGGGTCCTAAAGGACATAGCTACTAGACTGGGTCTACGGCAGGTGGTGAGGGAACCAACAAGATGGAAAAAGTACTTGACCTCATCCTTACCAAGCTGCCAGCTGCAGATGCATCTGTCTGACAGTATTGGTAAGAGTGACCATTGCATAGTCCTTGTGGAGATGAAGTCCCGTCTTCACATTGAGAACAACCTCCATCTTGTTGTGTGGCACTATCACCATGCTATATGGGACAGACTTCGCACAGATCTAGCAACTCAAGACTGGGCATCCTCGAGGCGCTGTGGGCCATCAACAGCAGCAGAATTGTACTCCAACACAATCTGTAACCTCATGGTCCGGCATATCCCCCACTCAACCATTACCATCAAGCCAGGGGATCAGCCCGGGTTCAATGGAGAGTGCAGGAGGGCATGTCAGGAGCAGCACCAGACATACCTGAAGATGAGGTATCAACCTGGTGAAGCCACCAAACAAGACTACTTGCACGCCAAACAGCGAAAGCAGCGAGTGATAGACAGAGCTAAGCGATCCCACAACCAATGGATCAGATCTAAGCTCTGCAGTCCTGCCACATCCAATCGTGAATGGTGGTGGACAATTAAACAACTCACTGGAGGAGGCTCCACAAATATCCCCATCCTCAAAGATGGAAGAGTCCAGCACATCAGTGCAAAAGATAAGGCTGAAGCATTCGCAGCAATCTTCAGCCAGAAGTGCCGAGTGGATGATCCATCTCAGCCTCCTCCAGTGGTCCCCAGCATTACAGATACCAGTCTTCAGCCAATTCGATTCACTCCACGTGATATCAAGAAACGGTTGGAGACACTGGATTCTGCAAACACTATAGGCCCTGACAACATTCCGGCAATAGTAATGAAGGCTTGTGCTCCAGAACATGCTACTCCCCTAGCCAAGCTGTTCCAGTATTGTAACTGTACTGGTATCTACCCGACAATGTGGAAAATTGCCTAAGTATGTCCTGAACATAAAAAGCAGGACAAATCCAACCTGGCCAATTACCACCCCATCAGTCTCCTCTCGATCATCAGTAAAGTGATGGAAGGTGTCAGTGACAGTGCTATCAAGCAGCACCTGCTCAGCAATAACAGGCTCAGTGATGCCCAGTTTGAGTTCCGACAGGGCTACTCAGCTCCTGACCTCATTACAGCCTTGGTTCATACATGGATAAAAGAGCTAAATTCCAGAGTTACGGTGCGAGTGATAGCCCTTGACAGCAAGGCTGCATTTGACTGAGTGTGGCATCAAGGAGCCCTAGCAAAACTGGAATCAAAGAGCATCAGGGGGCTAACTCTCTGGTGGTTAGAGTCATTCCTGACACATAGGAAGATGGTTGTGGTTGTTGGAAGGCAATCATCTCAGCTCTGCAGGAGTTCCTCAGGATGGTGTCCTCGGCCCAACCATCTTCAGCTGCTTCATCGATGACCTTCCCTCCATCATAAGGTCAGAAGTGGAAATGTTTGCCAATGAATGCACAATGTTCAGCACTATTTGTAACTCCTCAGATACTGAAACAGTCCATGTTCAAATGCAACAAGATCTGGACAAGATCCAGACTTGAGCTGACAAGTGGCAAGTGACATTCACACCAAACAAATGCCAGGCTATGACCATCACCAATATGAGACAATCTAACTACCACCCATTGACATCACTGAATCCCCCACTATCAACATCCTGGGGCTTATCATTGACCAGAAACTCAACTGGACTCACCACATAAACACAGTGGCTACAAGAGCAGGGCAGAGAATAGGGATCCTGTGGTGAATAACTCACCTCCTGACTCCTCAAACCCAGTCCGCCATCTACAACGCACAAGTCAGGTGTGTGATGGAATACTCCCCACTTGCCTGGATGGATACAGCCCCAACAACACTCAAGAAGCTTGACACCATCCAGGACAATGCAGCCCGCTTGATTGGCACCACATCTACAAACGTTCACTTCCTCCACCACCGACGCTCAGTAGCAGCAGTGTGTACTATCTACAAAGTGCACTGCAGAAATTCACCAAAGATCCTCAGACAGCACCTTTCAAACTCACGACCACTTCCATCTAGAAGGAAAGGACAGCAGACAAATGGGAACACCACCACCTCCAAGTTCCCCTCCAAGCCACTCACCATCCTGAGTTGGAAATATATGACAATTCCTTCACTGTAGCCGGGTCAAAACCCTGGAATTTCCTCCCTCATGGCATTGTGGGTCAACCCACAGCAAGAGGACTGCAGCAGTTCAAGAAGGCAGCTCACCAGCACCTTCTCAAGGGCAACTAGGGACGGGCAATAAATGCTGGCCAGCAAGCATCACCCACATCCCACAAATCAATAAAAAAACGCTCCTGAAGAAATTCACTTGTAATAATCATCTTTGAGTTGCAGTAAGCTTTTCTGGCATTATACCATTATTTGGGAAGCTTGACTCATTCAATCCTGCCATCGAAGACTGGGCCGGGTATATGGAAAGAATCAGCTCTGAGGAAGGATCACTGGACCCGAAATGTTATATCTGATTTTTTTTGTTCATAGACGCTGTCAGATCTGCTGAGCTTTTCCAGCAACTTCTGTTTTTGTTGTGTATGGAAAGAATGTGTTATTTTTTCCAGCCAAATGACATTGGGGCAAATGAAAAGCAACAAGTAATTCTCCTGACAGCTCGTGGACTCACAGCTTTTTTTGTTTATTAGGAGCCTATCTTTCTCTGAGGCACCGGATACTAACACCTGTAAAGAGTTGATTGATTTAGTTAGGGAATATTATGAACCCACCCTTCTCTAATTCTCAGACGCTGTTGGTCTTACTTGGCAATTCAAGAACCAGGAGAATCCTTATCAGGATTTTTGACGAGGTTAAGACCACTGGCAGAGGCATATGTTTTTAGTTTAGCCCCTAATGAGATTCTGAGAGACCACTTGGTATGTGAGATTAATGATGTAGCCATGAAAAAATGCCTTCTGGGTTTCAAACAGGCACTACTGACTTTATCAGAATCAAAAACAGAAATTGCAGGAAAAGCTCAGCAGGCCTGGCAGCATTTGTGGGGAGAAATTAGAGTTCACATTTCGGGACCAGTGACCCTTCCTCAGAACTGGCGATAGGCGGGAAAATATTGGTTTATATGCAGAACATCGGGTGAGGGGAGGGGGTAAGGAGTAAACGGTAGGTGGGGATAGAGCCCAAAGACACAGGAGTGGATAATGATAATGAGGATGAATAGCTACTACTGGGGACTATTCATGGCTAATGATGGGTCGTGTATAATAGCAGACTATGCGATAACAAGGCCTGGGTGTGTTTTTGAATTTGATGATCATTTGAAACACTACAGTATACAAAGCGAAGAGCTAAGTGCTTTAGTGAGATTACAGTGAATCCATGCTTGATGACTGGCATAGACACAATGGGCTGAAGAGCCTCTTTCCATGCTTTTAATACTCTAACTCTAAACCATTTGGCCCATGGACTCTAACACATGGAACCCATGAATAATTTTGGTTTTAGTAGTAATCTTAGATTCATGTATAATGATTAATAATCTCAAAGTAGATTTCTTCCTACCTTGGTCTTGTCATGCCATCCCACCAGATAACTTGCCCGTCTTCCCTATGCTAAGTACAGTGGGTTACTCGGACGATAGTTAATGACTCAGTTATAAACCAGATTAATGAGGCCCATTAGAAATGATTGCCATCATCAGCTCAAGTTTCGTCTCTACCAGAGGAATAAAGAGAACTTTCTGAGGTCATTAACCTGTAAGAATGGACCCAGTTTGTGGGGTGCTTGAGCTTCCTGATTTTGTCCAAATCTTAAAACAAAAACTCAATAGCCATTTTTAGTCATCAAAACGTTTTCTGCTCAAAATAACAATGTCTTGACTAAAAAAAGCCTTGGAGCCCCAAAATCGTCAAGAACCGCTGTTGCCACACTTACTGCCTGCACTAGGCCTACCAGAATTGGGGCATTTTTGATGCAAACTAGAGCTGGTCATAGAGCCATAGACCCTCTACTGGGTACAAAACACGATAGTTCTAACCCCACTCCCTGACATTCTCTCTATTCTGTCCATGTGTACCCATATTCCCCATGCCCTGAGGAAATTTGGGGAAGTTTTTGAGCCAAGTCTGATTTTTATCGCAATTATTTCACGAGGTAACATAATGATATGTCTTGAGATTTATATTGTGTAAGACATATTCAAATAAAACGTAATTGCCAAATAGATTTTGACACAAAATGAATCATTTAATAATACCTTGGCCAGAATAGGATGATTTGATTAGTCATTTCCAAATTGTCTAGTTTATTAGAGTTGCAGGTGTCTTGTGCAGATCAGCAGTATATGAATCACTCCAATGGAAAGTACTTAAATAATTCATTACTGCAGATAAAAGCAGGAACCGAGCTGCAGGGTAATAGGCTGGGAACTCCAATCATGATTTCCCATGGGATCAACACTGATGTCTAGGCAAAGACTGGACACTTCTCCAGTACATAACCATCACCTGTTTTTGTTGGACTCAACCTTCACATATTTAGGACAAGTGTCAGTTTTGGGGAGTTTGAAGCCGTGACTCCCTCAGTAGGTTCTAGGCAACTTTTCTCAGAAATGTTTCTGCTGCTCACTTCATTAATTGTACATCTGACCTCGCCAGTGTCGCTTTCGTCCAACTTTATGCTCAGCAGAGGTGGAAGTGCTCACACTGCAAGAACCATGGTTAAAGAACATTTTGACATTTTGAATTTTGCAAGCTAAGACCTGATCTTTAATATGTTGGCCTGGAATTGGAATTGAAATGGCCTTCAGAGGCAAGTTGTCACCCACTTTGAAGACTGGGATCTGGAGGTCATTGTGGACATGGTGAAGGAACCATCATCTTTCCCCAGTAGAGAAGTCCAGAGCAGCAGACTGGCCCGATGTAACCATCAGGTAGTGCAGTGTCCACGGTCCAAAAAAATGCACAGCAATGCTGAAAGATGGTTAATGACCTGAGCTTCTATACTCTGCAAGGCTAACTGTCGCCATCTTGTCTCTACCACCTCACTCTAACTCTGCTACTGCAGCCATCTTCCACCAAGGTTCATGGTCCACTATGCTCACTATGAAGTGCAGCACCTTCCCTCAATTGATCTCTCCCATCCCACATCCCCTCCCCTCAAACTGCTAACCTTGCCTCCCTTCTGCACTTTGTTCTCACTCGTTCTGGTCAGCTGACCACCTTTCCTGACTGTGACAGATCAACCCCCTAACACCAGTACATCCTGGGCTACACCGACTGACTAAGGCCCAAGATCCTGGTGACACCGAGCACTGAGTTTGGATGGTGCCCTTGATTAATGTGGTGGTAACCCACTGACTAAGGATCCCCCTGTCCACGATAAGGATGACTAAAGAGTTGATGTAAAGTTAGGAGCAAGGCCCAATCAGATAGAGAAGGAATGCTGGGACGATCCAATAGACAGAGAAGACATAGGCAGGAGAATGCACATGAGAGACCCAGAAAGCTAAATTGTATCTATTTTAATGCAAGGAGCTTGGCTGGTAAGGTGGATGAACTTAGAGCATTGATCAGTTGGTGCGAATATGATATTGTTGCAATCACTGACACATGGTTGAAGGAAGGACAGGACTGGCTGCTCATAATTCCAAGGTATAGAAGTTTCAGGCTTCTATAGGAGGGGAAGTAAGAGAGGTGGGAGTATTGCATTATTGTCAAAGAAAACCATCATTGCAGAGGGAGGACATTCTAAGAGGGTCTTCAAATGTGGCCATCTGGGTAGAACTTAAAAAGAAAGGGGCGATTATCTTCCCCCGTGTATTACAGGCCTCCAAACAGTCAGAGGGTGATAGAGGAGCAGATGTGTAGGCAAATCACAGAGACCTGTGAGAGAATGAGAGATAACAAGGTGCAGAGCTGGATGAACACAGCAGGCCAAGCAGCATCAGAGGAACAGGAAAGCTGACGTTTTGGGTCTAGACCCTTCTTCAGGTGTGAGAGAAATAGGGTTAAATTTGTAAGGGATTTCAACTTTGCCAACATTAAGTGGGGTTGTCTGAGTGTGAAAGGGGTAAACTTTTTAAGTGCATCAGGAGAGCTATTTGTGCCAGTACAAAGAGTTCTCCTAGAGATGGGGCGGTGCTAGACCTAATCCCAGGGAATGAAGCCAGTGCCAATTTGAAGTTTCAGTGGTGAGTATTTTGGGGATAGCAGCCGTAACTCTGAAAGTTTGAAAGTTATTATTGGAAGAGATAAGGATAGTGCAAACGTTATGTGTCTAAATAGGGGGGAAGGGCTATATCAGTATCATTAGACAGGATCTGGCAAACATAGACTGGGAGCAGCTACTTGTAGGTAAGTCTGCATTTGGAAAGTGGGCGTCTTTTAAAAGTAGTATAGTGAGAATTCAAGGCCAGCATGTTCCTCTAAGAATGAAGCGCAGGGGCAATAAGTCCAAGGAACCTTGGATATCAAAGTATATATACAGTTTGATAAAGAAAAAGATGGAAACATATGTCAGGCACAGCATATTGAAAACGGGGGAGGCCTTTCAAAAATATAGAGAGTATAGGAGGGTGCTTAAAAAGGAAATTAGGAGATCAAAGAGAGGCCACAAGATATCCTTGGCAGAGGAGATCAAGGAAAAACCCCAATGCGTTTTATAACTATATTAAGTGTAAGAGGATTACCAGGGAAAGGGTGGGACTTATTAGAGAATAAAGGGGCACTCTGTGCATGGATGTGAGTGAAGTCTTAAATGAATACTTCTCATCTGTATTCACAGAGGAGAAAGACATTGTAGCTGGGGATTTCAGTTGGGAGGGAGAGGTTCTAGAATGAATTAAGATTCATTAAATGGAGTTATTAGATATTTTAGTGGGCATAAAGGTGCAGAAATACCCAGAGCCTGATGAGCTGTATTTGAGTCTGCTATGGGAGGCAAGTGAGGCAATTGCTGGGACCCTGGCAGAGCGTTTTAATACTTCACTGATCACAGTGAAGTGCCAGAGGACCAGAAGATAGCTAAAGTGGTTCTTTTGTTCATGATGGGCAGCAGGGACAGGCCATGTAATTACAGTTAGTCCGACATCAATGGTAGGGAAGTTATTGGGAAAAAAGTTCCGAAGGACAAAATTAATCAACACTTTTGGAAAGGCAGGGATTGATCAGGAAGAGTCAGCATGGATTTGTTAAAGGGAGATGCTATCTGACTAATTTAACTGAGATTTTTTTAAAAGAACTAAATATATTGATGAGGGTAGTGCAGTTGATGTGGTTTACGTGGACTTCAGTAAGGGCTTTAACAAGGTTCCACATGGAAGGCTGGTCCAAAAGGTAAGAGTCTATGGGGCCCAAGGCAAGTTGGCAAACCGGATCCAAAATTGGCTTAAAGATAGGAGACAAGGGATGATGGGGAAGGGCTGATTTTATGATTGGAAGCCGGTGGCCAGAGTGTGCCACTGGGAACGGTGCTGGGATCCTTGCTGTTTATGTACATTAATGACTTGAATATGGATGTAGAAGGAATAATTAGTAAGTTTGCAGATGACACGAAAATTGGTGGTGTTGTTGATATTAAGGAGAATGATCTCCGGCTACAGTCTGATATTGATCAGCTGGTAAATTAGGCAGTACAATGGCAAATGTAATTTAATTCTGATAAGTGTGAGTTGATGTATTTTGCGAGGCCTAGAGTGTGTTGAGGATCAAAGTCCTTAGACCCCTGAAGGTGTCAGCACAGCGGTGGTGAGAAAGGTGTACGGGATGCTAGCCTTCATAAGCTGAGGTATAGAATATAGGAGCAAGAAAGTTTCGTTACAAATTTCTAAAAAGTTGGTTAGGCCACAGATGGAATACAGTGAGCAGTTCTGATGTCCACACTATTGGAAGAACATATTGCATCAGAGAGGGTGCAGAGGAGATTCACCAGGATGTGGCCTGGGTTGAAAAGTCTCAGTTACAAGGAAGGTCTGGATAGGTCTGGATGTTTTCCTTGGAGCAGAGGAGACTGAGAGGGGATCTGACTGAGTTATACAAAATTGTGAGAGGCATAGTCAAGGTAGGCCATGAGAATCTTTTCCCCATGGCAGATGTGTTTAAGACCAGAGGACATAGGTTTAAGGTGAGGAGCAAGTGGTTTAGAGAAGATCTGAGAAAATAAAATTCACTTAGGGGGTTGTAGAAATATGGAACATGCAGCCTGAGAGAGTGATGGAGTCAGGTCTTCTTGCAACATTGAAGAAGCATCTGAATGAGCACTTGAAATGCCAGGGCACAGTAGGCTATGGACCAAGTGCAGGTAAATGAGATTAGTGTAGTTTGGTGTTTGTTGGTCGGCATAGATATGGTGGGCCGAAGGGCCTGTTACGATGCTGTGTGACTCTAAGGCATTGCCATTGGGTTGAAGCACATACAGTGTGTTTCTGTATAAGATGTTGTATGTGTTGTAGGTATGATATTGTCATAGCGCAGTGTTGTACTCCAAAATGTCCACCCTCTTGACTGTTCAGTGCTGGCAAACAGGATGAGCTTTCTGACTTTCTGTCTACACTACAAGGCAAGATGGACTGACAGTGAGCCTGTAGGTTTTGAATGAAGCAGCAACACGTACCAATTACAAGACAAGACAGTGTCCAAGTAAATGAAAGCTATGTGAGTGCTAAGAAACAAGCTAAGAGCACAAGATACACCCAGCTCTGATGCATGAGAAGGCTGCAGTTCCTGTGCATAAAGTGGCCTGGTAGCAGCATTGCAGTGTAAGGTGTCCGTGAGCTCTAAGGTGCAGTATTGTAGTGCTAAATCATATTATAAGTTAGTGTGAGTTGCACTATGAGGATGCAGTGAAGCTGGTGCTTTGCCAATGCCAAGTTCCATGAATGGATAGTGCAAGTGGTTTTTGTCCATGGAGCATGCCGAAGGATATTTAAGAATACTGACCAAGAAAATACCTGACGGCTTTAGCTTCTCAGTTCTGCTATCATCCTTGTAAATATTTCTTTTCGGTCTTCGCAATGCCTCTAATAAGGAGGCCAGTTAGCTCAGTTGGCTGGATGGCCAATTTGCGTTGCAGTGATGCCAACACCATAAACTCAATTCCTGCAATGGCTGAGGTTACTTTGAAGGACTCTCCTGCAGAACCTCTCTCCTTACTGAGCATGGTGACCATCAGATTAAACTACCACCAGTTGTCACTCTCTCACTTTGTCTCTGTCTTTCATGAGAGAGCAGCTCTATGGTCTCATAAGATTGTGGCGACTTTAGCTTAGTGCCTCTGATTCTATATTATGATCTGGAGATCACAGTACTTCAAGTGTGGTCTAACTAGGTTTCAAGCTTAGAAGAAACACCAAGCCTCTGGTCAATAGTTCTGCTTGAATGAGAACTTATGAGGGGAGGATCGTGTGATTTCTCTGATGACTAAGGTGAGGCTAATAATTGATCTGCTTAGCCACACAAACCTGCAAATTCCTCTGGCTCTGTTTCTCATGGCACTGAATTATCTTTACTATGGTACATTGTCATTGCTCCTCTTCACCTTTGTAATGGTGAACTGAGTTGCCATAGTTCCCCATTCTGACCACTATCTTGTAACCCTTAGAAGTGGTGTGCTCCCTGTGCTGTCAGTTTTGTGCACATTCGATACGTCTGCTTGACCAACCATTCAAATTTTCCAGTCAAGATTTGCATTGTAAGGATCACTCGGATGGTGTACTAATGGGCAACAATGGGGTTACCTGGAACTGCATCAAATCAACATCTTTGGAAAGTAAGAGGAAAAGATTGGGTAAAGAAAAAAATAAATGGTGAGCAGACTTTCAAAGATAATTCTCTAGGACATCAATTGACTGCATCAATCACCTGTAGAAACAAATATTTTAAGTTTTGTTTTAATTACTCATAAATTTGCCAAAATGCCTCAAGTTCAGGAATTTATGATATATTTAGAGTGTTAGATAAAACTTATTCTTCTAGTTTTAATCATGTTCTAACTCACTTTTGGATCAGGTGGGATTAACCTTGTAGCCCAGTGGTAGGGGCGCTAACAGTATATCACTTGAAGCAAGGTACTTAGCTACAGTTGAACATGTTTGGGCACATCCTTGTGATTAATGCACTACTGACTTGTGAAATCATTGTGTCATTATAGAGTAACCATCTGTGGTTTGCAGTGTTGAAAGAAAAACGTGTTCAAGACAATGCTGTCACAAGATCACAGCCAGAATGGGTGATTAAGTTTAAAAGAATTGTTTAATTGTGTCCTTTTTGCATTGTCTGATTCAGCTGTTGACTTACAATGGTTGAAAATCACTCTGCAAAATGTAACTTTGTTCCAATTCATTCACAGAATGTGGGTATTGCTGGCTGGGCCAGCATTTATTGCCCAACCAACTGCCCAGAGGGCAGTTGAAAGTCAGCCACATTGCTGTGGGCCTGGAGTCATATGTAGGCCAGACCAGATGAGGGTGGTAGATTTCCTTCCCTCAAAGACATTGGTGAGCTGGATGGGTTTTTACGTCAATTAACAATGGTTTCATGGTCATCAGTAGATTCTTGATTCCAGATAGATTGGCAGAATGTCGAGAAACTGTGGTCTAGAAATGTGCTGTTCTGTTAAACCTGTCAGTTTCTATAAACATCAGTTAACTTAATGCAGGGCACAATCAGATTTGTCTTGTGTGATATGCAGTTGCCACAGAGGAAAATTCATCATCTTCTATTAATAATGATAATTGTTGAGATTCAAATTGCAACACAATGGATACCTGTACTAAATAAAGTGCTCTTGTGAGACATACCTGTCGGGTATATACAGATTCCAACAACTTCTCTTTCAATTCCTCCCACTTCCTTCAGACAAAGGGGGTGGCCATGGGTACTCGCATGGGTCCAAGCTATGCCTGCCTCTTTGTAGGTTACGTGGAACAATCCCTCTTCCATAGCTACACTGGCCCTAAACCCCACCTCTTCCTCCGTTACATTGATGACTGTATCGGCGCCGCCTCATGCACCCAAGAGGAGCTCGAACAGTTCATCCACTTCACCAACACCTTCCCCCCAACCTTAAGTTCACCTGGACCAACTCTAATACCTCTCTCTCCTTCCTGGACCTCTCTGTCTCCATCTCCGGCAACCACCTAGAAACCGATATCCATTTCAAGCCCACCAATTCCCACAGCTACCTAGAATACACCTCCTCCCACCCACCTTCCTGCAAAAATGCCATCCCCTATTCCCAATTCCTTCGCCTCCGCCGCATCTGCTCCCAGGATGAGGCATTCCACTCCCGTACATCTCAGATGTCCTCGTTTTTCAAGGACCGCAACATCCCCCCGCTCAGTGGTCGAGAACACCCTCGACTGTGTCTCCTGCATTTCCCGCAACTCATCCCTCATACCCCGTCCCCACAATAACAACCAAAACAGAATCCCCCTCGTCCTCACGTACCACCCCACCAACCTCCGGATCCAACGCATTATCCTCCAACACTTCTGCCATCTGCAATCCGACCCCACCACCAAAGACATTTTTCCCTCCCCACCCTTATCTGCTTTCCGGAGGGACCACTCTCTCCGTGACTCCCTTGTCCGCTCCACACTCCCCTCCAGCCCCACCTCACCCGGCACTTTTCCCTGCAACCGCAGGAAGTGCTACACCTGCCCCTACACCTCCCCCCTCACCCCCATCCCAGGCCCCAAGAAGACTTTCCAAATCAAGCAGATGTTCACCAGCACATCTGCTAATGTGGTATACTGTATCCGCTGCTCCCGTTGTGGCCTCCTCTACATTGGGGAAACCAAGCGGAGGCTCGGGGACCGCTTTGCAGAACACCTACGCTCGGTTCGCACTAAACAACCCCACCTCCCAGTCGTGAACCATTTCAACTCCCCCTCCCATTCCTCAGACGACATGTCCATCCTGGGCCTCCTGCAGTGCCACAACGATGCTACCCGAAAGTTGCAGGAACAGCAACTCATATTCCGCTTGGGAACCCTGCAGCCCAATGGTATCAATGTGGATTTCACAAGCTTCAAAATCTCCCCTCCTCCTACCGCATCCCAAAACCAGCCCAGCTCGTCCCCGCCTCCCTAACCTGTCCTTCCTCCCACCTATCCCCTCCTCCCACCTCAAGCCCCACCCCCATCTCCTACCTACTGACCTCATCCTGCCCCCTTGACCTGTCCGTCCTCCCTGGACTGACCTATCCCCTCCCTACCTCCCCACCTACACTCACCTTTACTGGCTCCATCCCCGCCTCTTTGACCTGTCTGTTTCCTCTCCACCTATCTTCTCCTCTATCTATCTTCTATCCGCCTCCCCCTCTCTCCCTATTTATTTCAGATCCCCCTTCCCCTCCCCCATTTCTGAAGAAGGGTCTAGGCCCGAAACGTCATCCTTCCTGCTCCTCTGATGCTGCTTGGCCTGCTGTGTTCATCCAGCTCTACACCTTGTTATCTCAGATTCTCCAGCATCTGCAGTTCCTACTATCATTGACCAGTTTCTGTTGATTTAATAAAATTGTACAGAAAAAGCATAAGGCATTGGGACTAAGTAGGGATTTTCCTTTCATTTATGATTTCTGTCATTAGTTTAGGGCCATGATAGGGTGACTTATAAAACTTTTAACTGCATGTTTGTTTTTTGTAAAAATACACATGACAATAAATTGCTATTCTATTTTATTCTAGACTACTGAGTTCACCCTAGCAGAGGAAAGGTTTAACTGAGTCTCCCTGTACAGGGATAGTGATCCTATTAGTGAACTATGCAGATTGACAGGGGCCCTCAGGCTGGTGGGTAAAGCTTCTGTTGACAGGTTTGTTGCAAAACAAAGTTATGAGGACTTGGCTGGAATATCAGTGCTTCATTGTGCAGACTAATTATACTGTAGGTTGAGTACACGACATTAGAGCACAGATGCATACTTTATAGCTTGACAGCCTGAAGGCAGCCCTCTGTGCACCAATTAATCATTACCTGGACAATACAATAAAGGATGTAGAACACATGGACTTTGGGTTGCGATTGGGTTCCATTCTGGAGCCCGTTCCCAGTCAATTTATACCGAAGTCAGATATAATGCAGCTGTTCATATGCATAGGAAATGTTCATGTGTAGGGTCTTTAATTTATGCCTCTCTTAGGGATTGTGTTTGTTAAGTATGTAAGCTGGACAAATCAGAGACCCCTGTACTATCTATTTCAGCACCAACCACTGGATAACTAAATTAATATTGTTCACAAGGATCATTCTGAAAGGAATACCTGCAAGACATAAATAAATGCTGAGCCAAAGAAGAGTGCAGGCACACAGCTAATCCTGTGACTGTTTGAGAATGATAACTAATTAAATTTACCAGGTATGAGCAATAAATGCTGGCTTGACATCCCACCCTTGAATGAAAATAAAGTTTGGTCAAAGAGGACAATTTTAAGAAGGATGTGATCACCAATCTACTCCTTTGTTCTTCCTGCCCTTCTCACTTTCCACCAACTTAAAAACTTTTCCATTTCTGATTCTCTTCAGTTCTGATGAAAGGTCATTGACCTGAAAAGTTAACTCTGCTGTCCACAGATACTGCCTGACCTGCTGAGTTTTTCCAGCTTTTATTGTTCTTATCTCAAAATTCCAACACCCGCAGCATTATTGCAGGAGGAGCACAGCAATAAGTTTGCGTCAATGCTATGGCTTTAAGAGGTGTACTTTGTTCTGTTTTTGGTTTAATCAGGAAAGATTGAAATCAGAAGTGCCTATCAGTCTGCTTCAAAGCCCGAAAAGTAAACAGCTTATGAAGCCTTAGGGTTTATTTTCTAAGTTTGGAACAATAGAAGTGGCCTGAATGGGTGTGCTCAAGTTCCCCAAGAGACAGGATTTTTTGTTTTAGTTTTTCAGTAGCAGTTGCTGGGGCTTTGAAGCTGGGTTTGGAAACTGCAATACATCTCTCCTTCAACTCTCTCTCTCTCAGTTTTCTCTTGATATTTTTCCTCCTAGACTGGAGACAATCTATTTTACTGAATTTTGTCTTTTACCAAGTGTGTGTTTATGGAATGTTCCAATATTGGAACAGTTACTGTTTAGTAGTTAAATAATCTATTAGAAACGTAGAAACATAGAAAATAGGTGCAGGAACAGGCTGTTCGGCCCTTCGACCCTACACCATCATTCCATATGATCATGGCTAATCATGCAATTTCAGTATCCTACTCCCACTTTCTCCCCATACCTCTTGATCTCTTTAGCTGCAAGGTCCATGTCCAGCTCCCTCTTGAATATATCTAATGACCTGGTCCCAACAGCTTTCTGTGGGCGAGAATTCCACAGATTCACAACTCTGAGTGAAGAAATTCTTCCTCATCTCAGTCCTGAATGGCTTACCCCTTATTCTTAGACGAATATTCTGTAAAATTTTCCAATTTCTTCTTTCGTTTGTTATATTTTAACTATAGTATATGAATAAAGTGTGTTTTTCTTCAAATCTCATAGTTTGACCAATCAAGTTTCTCAATCTTAGCAGTTGATGTAAAATTAACAAGTGAAACTCCTTGGGATATTTTATAGCAGTGAAGATTCTACATGAATCCAATTCTTTATGTTATCCATTTGATAAATATTATTCAAATGAATGACAGAAATAAAAGAAATGTTGAGGTGTTTTTGAATTAAAAGGGACAAACTATAGGCATTTGGTCAATTATGCAATATACATAAATACAAAATGTTTTCTAACATTGAATCAAAAAAAACAGAATTCAATTTTTCTTGGTTCATTTGAATTTTATTGTAAAAACTTAGAAATTGCAGCTTTGACCTATGAATGGCGTGTTTGTTCAAAACATGCCAATGTATACATGGTGTTATCTTCAAGTTTGAAAAATACATATGCTCTGCTCTACAAAATCACTTGGAAAATGTTGTCCTTCTTTACATAAAATACCTTCTGTGCAATATAAAACATAATATAAATAAAATAAAGCTTCAAAATTACATTTTTAATGTGCATTACTTATGGAATGCATTATAGTTTAGTTGTATAAACACTGACCCGCTTGATTCGATCTACGATTAATCGGTTCAGCAACACACACCACTGCACAACAATTTTCATTTGTCTGGTGAATTTTTTTTTTGTGTAGATGTTTTGGCAAGTTTTGACTTGCTTTGTGTCACCATGTACAATATCGTCTGATTTTACACAGTGCCTTGGACAAACTTGACATGAAAGTGCTCACAGCACAAAGTATCAGTGTAACTTATGGAATTAAATGACAATACATAAATAACATACTTGCTTCATTAGATTAGGTTTTGTTTCACACAAAACATACTGAAATTAAATACAGCTATTACTGGTAATGGATTGAATCAAGACATTAAGAGAACAATTCATTGTTCTTGATTTTGAAATGATAAGTTTGAACACTTTCTGAATTGGCTACCCCTGTGATGCAAATCGCAAGAGACATCAGAAGTCAAAAGGTGAATTTCCTTTTTCCTTTTAATCTTCTCTAAGTACAGCACCCTTCCTCTGCTTCTCTTTTTGGATCTAATTCTTTTCTTAGTTGTTAGTGCCTCTCCTGCTCGTTGGAATACATTCCCTCTTCCTCGTGATGTCATGGCCAATTCTAGAGGGGTGAAGCAAAAGAACACATTTTTCAGATGATATATCTCCAGAGCAGTGTTCAGAGTTTAACATGTCTTATCTAATTCCAATTCTCTTAATCATTAAGAATCCCAGAAATTTACTGCCGGTGTTTCTTTTTACATATAGTTCTCCATTAATCAACTAAATTATGTAGAACTGTACAAACATTGAAATGATAGAACAATAAGGAAAGAACTTTATTGAAAGCTGTCTATTAAATGTTCAGTTTTGGCTTGAATTTGCAGCATAAACATCATTACAAATTAATTTTAATTGTCATGTATATTAAGTTCTGTTGACTGATTTGTGCAAGTAGCATTACACTTGGTGACAAAGTTGGAAATATTTGTGATTCAGACACTGAAAGATATTACATTGTCTAAATAAATGGAGGGGTGTATTTTCTTTAGTGGAGCCATTTAAAATGTGCTTTGATGAATTAACTCATTAATTGGCACTCAGTTCAATTAAATAATCCTGGTATTCGGGAAAACTACAGGGCAGGTATTGATCTACATAGTCCATGCATCAAGCTGTAAAATTGTTGATTTCAGTTGGTTAAATGGTAGTCAAATCAGCACAAGGCTGTTCACTTTGATACATAGAAATGCTTGCAAAGCAAATATGAAATTTCTTCAAATTATGTTTAATCAATCTGCTCAGATGTGTTATGACACAGTTCTGGGACAGGTGGAATTTGAGCTTGGACTTTGTGGCCCAGAGATGGGGACACTGCACGCACTTTTTAAGGACTAAGTACTGTACTCCTTTAAGGATAGACTTGTTAAAGCTTGTCCTGTTGGCTCTATCACATACACCTACAGGTTTTGTGGCCAGTTAACATTCTTTATTCTCTATTTTGCAAATGCTAATCTGTTGATTGTAAAATGTTTAGTTCTACAGCTGAAGTACCATGACAGAATGCAACCTGTCATTATAACAGTTAACTGTTTAATCTAACGGATTATTTTGTATATGCTCCTAACTATACATTGGTTGGGCAATAATTTGTGTGGATATCAAATGCTGCACAATCACTATTGATTTTACACCTTTTTCCCATTTACTAAGACTATTAAGCTCTATTCCTGGTGATTCAAAGTTTTTATTATCTTCAAATTGTCAATTATCTAATGCTTGAACTAAATTATGCAACTCAATGCTGAAACTTTCCGTTTATTTGAATTAAGATGATAGACTGTAATTCGCTTTCTCTGTCATAAAACAAAGTATTTTGAGCTCACCTTTCCCAACATGCGACAAGTGATCTGCCTTGTTTTGATTTGGGGTCAAGGCATGTTTCCATTTTTGAGTTGTTCATGTTTACTGCAAGTCTGAAAGAATACAACAAATGCGAAACATAACGTTATTTTCGGCATTATGTGTCTTTAGAGTCTTTAGCTGATGTTGAGATTGCTGGGTGTTAAATTTATTTGGACACTTGAATGAATCTATTAAGTATCTGAAAAATCATTAACAATGACCACCATGCAACTATCAGAACTTTCTACTTGAGGTTCGTTTCTTTCCTTCTTTACCCCATTTTACATTCTTGTTTTTAAAAAACCTATCTTTTTGAGTGATCTTGGAAGCTGTATTTCTATTTTACTTTGCAGCAGTGTTATTCTTCACACCTCTAGATTTGTCATTGTTGTAGACTTTTACTTTAATCTGAGAGGAACACCATATTTTTTTCCCAACTTGCATCATAGAATTTGGGAAGAAATTAAACTTTGACTGAAGGGCATTTTTCAGACTGCTACAAAATGACGTCTGCGCCTTTGTAGCTCAAAATTAAAATGAATTTCTTGTGATTTTTTTGTAAACTGAAAAGAGGAAAATGCTGGCAAGAAATTTGAATTTGTGTTTATCACACCCAATACTGCTATGCATATTGAAGATTGAATCTGGGAAGTACAGGCTATACATAGAACAAGTGCCAGCAGAAAATACAACTCAGCTCTTCAGGATGAGCTATTGTTTGTCACTGACTCTCAGTCTCTGTAACATAGAAGGGAGGAAGATTTATTGTGTTCTGAGCCCTCGTTTCTTTTGGCAATTCATCCAAAATTTCCTAAGCAGGTCACTTAAGTTGAAACGTTTATTGACGACTTGGCGGATTTCATTCCCTCTGCTTCATTGAACTAACATTTTAATTTGCGATTCTATGCACCCAGTTTGCTCACTTTGCAATAGTGCAGGAACTACTATACCCTTATTTACAGACTTTAATAAAGGATTAAAAGCTGTGCCCCTTTAGCAGAAAGATGTCTTCACAGGTTACAGTGTTACTTACATGATTTGAATTTTTGAGCAATGTGTTTCTTTTGGAATGATTAAGTAGTCCTCTACCAATCTGAATGGCACCATTTTGACAACATTTAAGCAAAGACATCTGGGTGGAACGACGGTGCTCTCTGTAAAAGATAAGTTGCATTGGAATTTATTATCCCTTAAAGCAACAGAACACAATTCATCTGTTTTGATTAACCAAAACTTTGCTACTGACCTGCACAGACAAATGCCAGAGCCAAGAGGGTTAATGCCTGGATTTTGCAGTTCATTTTCTTGTTGGTTTTGTCAATGTGCTCTAACCTTCTGAAAACACAAGAAGACAAATGTTCAAAAACTTAAAGAATCCATGAGCATTGGAAACTGCAAGTGCTGGATGTGTAAGTGTAATCCAAAACCTCATTGAATTCTGCTCACAGCAACAGAATGTCTCAAATAACTATACTTGGAAATAACCAAATAAAACAGACAACTGTGGTTGCTGGAGGTGTGAAATAAAAACAGAAATTGCTGGAGAAACCCAGCAGGTCTGACAGCATCTGTGGGAAGAATGCAGAATTAACGATTCAAGTTATCGCTGACTCTCCATCAGAACAATGTTTTTGCAGCATCTGAGAAACTGATTGTTTACGAAAAGGCTTTTTGTTCAATGGTGCACAAGTGTATGAATTACAGTTAAAAGTTGCATTGAGGAATGGAATAAAAAGTGGACTTACGAATAGCAGTTTTTTTGAGACTGTCAGTCAGTTTTTCTTCCTTTAATCTGCTCCGCGTTTTCTTGCTTGCCTGAAGCTACAGCCCCTGCGGAATGTTTCAGAGCAGGACAGATGCTTTCACTGCTGGAACGTGCAGTTTGTGGACTGTGCCTGTTGGTGCTTTGCTGCTGCTTAAGTAGTGGCTCAGTTGTCAAAATCACATGGTTTACCAGAACAGAATGATGAAATCTTGGAGATTCCAGCTAAACTGAGCCAAAAAGAGGCAGCTGTCTCGCATGTTCTTTTTTTTTCTGAACAAAGGAAAAGTTACGACTTTATTTCATCAAGTTTCTACTCTCTCTCACTTCTCTCTGGAAGGTGTTGACTCTTTCCTGGATTGTAGTTTGGTCACCTCACCTCTCTTTTGGGCTATTTGAAGTTGAAACAATGAACTTGCACTGGAGGTTCTCCCACACATCACAAATAGGCGAAAGTGTAGACAATTCAACCCCTTTTCTGTGGCTCACTTTGACCGTAGCTGATCTGTGGGCTGAGTTTTTGGACCTCACCAAAGCTGCTTGCAGAGATACTGGGAGCCTAAAAATGGCAGTGCAAGCCAGTGTTTCTGACCCCATCACCAATGTCAGCCATTTTTTTGCGAAGGCAGATACAGAGCCCATAGGGATACTCACACCAGTGGGAGTTTAACTGGGATTTCACCACTGTCAGTTTCCTGATGTAATGGTTTTCTTAGCCAGCTGCAGATGAGTTCCCCATGCCAGCTTAGGAGGTCAGCGCTGTCCATTTATCGAACCTCTGACTCCGTATTTCTGTACCCTTATCCTATTCAAAAGTGATTCTCTAACCTGGTACATCATCAGTATACTTGGTGGAATGTATTTTCACTTTCCTCTACTGTTGTGTGAAGAGATGCTTCTGACCTCAGACTGCCCAAATCAAAATACTTGTCATTGCTGGTACAATATTCTGCTGAGCTTTCTTTACTAGATTTCTACTGTGTTTAAATGGGTGTTAGGTTTGAAACCCATGATACTGACTCTTCTTCATTTGGAATGTTAAAGGATCCAAAGAATCTGAACTTTAGTGTTCCTTAAACCCAGCAGCCAGTCAATGGTATGGTGTCTGTAATCTCCTCTGGTCAGTCCATACTTCAAGACAGCACAATTACCCTGTACTTATAAAAGCTTCAGATTTGTTTGGCTAAGACAAATCGCAGGAAGGTACCACTGCACACGTTGTGAAGTAGTTCCAAGGGGAAGGAAGGTATTAGCTATTTTTCAGGCCTTGTGCTCATTCTCAATGTGTGCATTTCAGTGACATACATATAAAGCATCAAATTCAGCAATGAATCTTCTATCCAAAGTGTAGAATGCATCACAAGATGTTCAGAGACGAACTTGGTATTCAAAGAGGTTGAAGACAAAATCCTATCACATGAAACCAATAGTGAAGAGATGATAAATTAAAATTAAACATTACCTCCACAGAGTCGCATGTGACACTTGAGGGCACAATCTGATCAGTCACATGTGACTATATGGTAGGGTAAGAAATGTGACTCTGTGGTACGCTAGGAATGACCAGCAGATGAATGTGACTACATCGGCTCAAGAGGATGTGAAAGTTCTCAGGGCCCTAGAGGAACAGCAAGGGAGTTCACCTTGTGCCTTAAAAAAAAAGAACTGCGGAAGCTGTAGATCAGGAACAAAAACAAAGTTGCTGGAAAAGCTCAGCAGGTCTGGCAGCGTCTGTGGAGGAGAAAACAGAGTTAACGTTTCGGGTCTGGTGACCCTTCCTCAGAACTTGTGCCTTGGCCAGTATCTATCCCCTAATCAAAATCACAAAACGTCTGATCCTTATGACAAAACTGTTGTTTGTGGGAGCTTGCCATGCCCAAATTAACTGCCCTGTTTGCCACATTGCAATAGTGCCTATGCATCAAAATTATTCAATTAGCTGTCAAGGGAATCCAGTAGTCATAAACGGTGTGTGATTATAAATCAAAAAAGACTTGCATTTATATTGTTTTTCTTACTGTGGGCAGGCAGGACTGTGATTAACATATTCAACTTGCACTGGTACAGCATGATTTTAGAGCTTGATTTGAAATTAACACTATGGTTGTCCCAAGTCAGTGAAACAAGGCAGTGAAACTGAGTGGGCAGCTGCTGGATCCCAGAGGTGAGCAACTTGTTATTTTACACTGTCTCTGTGGACTAGGAGGTGAAGAAAAACCTCTATCAAGCCCCTCCAGTCTATCAACCTCTGCCAACCTCTGCCATCTTCACCCCCTCACTCTGATTTGAGTTCACAGCTTCCTGTCACCTCTTGCCACCGACAATCCCAAGGTGTTCCCTTCTGCTCTGCACCCTAGCCAGGCTGTTGTTTTAGCTTGACCTGTGTTTGATCCATGATGGAGTCTAGGGTGGACAGAAGCTTGGAGTTGAAGCCACAATCTGAATAGAATCAAATCGTAGGATCCCTACAATGTGTAAAGAGGCCATTCGGCCCATTGCGTCTGCACCGACTACCCAAACAGCATCTCGGCCAGACCCATTCAATCCTTGTAACCCCTTAGAAGGTTTTTAACTACGTCTAATCCACCTAGCCTGCACATCCCTGGAGACAGCAGACAATGTAGCACAACCAATTGGTCTAACCTACATATTTTTGGACTGTGGGAGGAAACTGGAGCACCCGGAGGAAACCCACGCAGACATGGGGAGAATGTGCAAACCACACAGACAGTTGCCCGAGGGTGAAATCAAACCTGAGTCACTGGCACTGTGAGGCAGCAGTGCTAACCGCTGCCCCAGCGTTATGGATGACGGTGTGGGCTCATCAGACCGAAAGGCCTACTCCTCCTCAATCTATCTCATGCTCTAAGAGCTGGTTGGCAACTGCCAGGTAAGTGCCATGAATATTGGCAGAAGCTCTCCATCCCTGGTCCAGTCAGTTTATTGGTCCAGTTTCTGTGTTCCCATGGAATCATCAGGTTCAAAGTCAACCTTGCTACAGTTCTGCCAACAATCTCTGCCTTTAAGTTCTGAGTGGGATTAAAAACTTCTAAGATGACCAGTGTGGAAAAAAAAAGTACTTAAAAACAAGGCTACAAGCGTAACGAAGTGGCACATGATTGGGATGAAAGCTCATGAGAAAGGTCACAAGAGATGCGAATGATTTATAGAGTGATGTAGTAAAATCTGACCAATTTCAATGTTTGTATAGATTCCGGGATCTGAGTAAATACTAAAATCTAAAATGCAGTGGCTCCTAAACAGCATTAAAATTAAAACAAAGGTTCATATAAAATCAGTGCTGGATAGTTCTTTCAGAAGCGTTATCCATTGCATCTTGGTGGAAGTTTGAATAATGGGTATTTCCCAAAGTAGTCACCTTGGCCAAGACTGAAAGTACTTATTTTTTTTAGACAGTTCCCTTCAGTAAAATGGAGAAACTGAGCTATTCTGCTTTTTGCACGTGGCCCATCATTGTGTCATGAAGCTGGTTTGTACTCTGAAAACCATAAACTTCTATAAACTCCTAAATGTGCAAGCTTTAGCCTCAGTTGTCATCAGTTACGAAAGGTGATGGCTTCTCTCCCCCTGTAGCTCAACTGGAGGGAATTGTGTCTCCTCTGAAATGGGATGCTGGACACATAATCTGATATATGGATGGAGTTGGTGGAAAGATAGAGCAGAAACAGACCCTGTGTCTGCCAAGGCATAGAACCTATTTGAGGAAGAAGAAGGCAATGCCTCGTATTTAAAGACACCTGGGTGATAAGAGAAACCACTGTCGTTGGAGATTTTGCAATTGAAGGTCTTCCACTTGAATTGGCTATCAGAGCCATTTGTCCCTAGCATTTCCTTGAAATGAGGCCAATTGTCACGGAATCTTTTAATGTGGGCCAGTTGTTGCTCAGTTTCTCCCACTGTTAGCACCTCTCACAGCTGTATCAGACAGATTTACAGGTTTATAATAAACGTGCTGATCTCTGTCATGCACCCACTTTCTGTGGCCGTCAAGTTCTGGGGAGGGAGAGTGATTCAAATCTGGAGCTCCTGGCCCAGAGGCAGGAATGCTACCCACTGCACCACAAGACCCCTCATATTGGATCCGGCTGCCAGCTGAGCCAGTGTGATGGGCAGTAAAGAAAGGCATTGAAAGAGACTTGTGTATCAACCATATTAGATGTTGCAGAGTGGTCAGCATTAATATCTCACATTCACAGAGGCTGCTGTTTGTAACTTTGGTTGCCATGATCAGCGATGGATTATTGCAAGCAGTCAGCAATAATCCCTGTTATCGAATTGATGGGAAATGCGGGTTCAGTGTTGGCCACTCACCGTTCTAATATTCATTCATGCAAGATTTGAGGTTGTTTCTCAGCAGCATTTAGGGCTGTAAATGTTTGTCACAGTGATAGTTACATGGTTTTAATGTAGCTTTTTTTGTTTTGCTTTAAGTTACTTATTCTTGGGATTTATTGCAAGGAGGCCAGCATTTATTGTTCATCCTCAATTGGGATGATGAGCCACATCTTTGAGCTACTACATTGAAGGAACTCCGTGGTGCTCTTTGATGGGAAGTTCCAGGTCCTGAGCGTAGAGTAAAATTTTGAGGGAAACTTGCAGGTGGTGGCGTCTCCATGTATCTGTTGCAACCTGATGTTAGAGATACCACGTTTTGAAGGTGCCTTCTTCAAAAATTGATGGTATTCCCAGCACCATCTAGCAGTAGGCACATAGAAAAGCTTGTAAACAGGCATTGAAATTTATTGTTGTCCCTTTTCGGTACCACAGTGAATTGCAAATCCTCATTGGAAGGTTGCTGGGAAAACAGCACTTGCTTTTCATATCCCTGATAGAAGCTGGCGTTGGAGTAGCAGCATTTGTACTTTTATACATGATTTTGTTTGGTTGGCCCTGATACTGTCCTTCATTGTTATGTAACTGTTTTATATCCAGATATCCAAACACATTATTTCACAGTTGGTTACTAAAGCACCATTGACTGAGGAGTTGGAGCAAATCCATTATTTGTTCATTCGCCTGGAGATGGTACAAAAGATGGAGAAATTTATTTGTCAGTTGGTTGGGTGAGGGCGCTGTTCATGTTATTTAGGTGGACTGAAACACAAAATAGCTTTGCAACACTGTTAGGACGATTTTCTTGTCATTAATGAATAAAAGTTAGAATTGCCATAGTCCCAGAGGACCATGAGGCTGTTCTTTCATAGAGGGAGACACTGATGGTGAATTTAACCTAAGGGGTGAGATTGAGAAGGTGAGACCTTTATGGTAACCTTAGCCACGGTGGGAATAAACACACACAGTTGGGTCATTCTGCATTGCAAGCCAGCTATCCAGCCCCTGGTTAATAAAGCAGTCCTGTGAAACCATGTGAAATTGATAAGATAATAAAGTTCATTAATAGAAAGAAATGGGGATGCAATTCCACATTGCACAGCTAAAGGATGAGAGCCAAAGTAAACATTTAATTGTTTTACTTTCAGTGGTTTTTGTGGCTAATGATGAATGAAAATGTTTAGGTTGCTGTGGGAGAAGCAAATATTTTAATTCTTAAAGGATTGTTGCACAAGATGGACACTATACATAAATAAACAAAAACAAAATCTGCTATTAACAGATTAAAGATGTAGTGTTGGGAAAAAAAATTGCGAGTTTATTTTCCTCAAAGTAAATTAATTCAACACTGACCTCATGCAGAAATGTAACTATGAAGAAATGACTGTGGTTTAATGAGACTTAAGTTAATGTCTGGATTCACTGTATTAAAAACTTTAAAAGCTGCTAATTTGAATTCGTTGCTACCCCTGTATTAAAGCAATATAAAAACTGAATTCACAGCCCCAATATTTATCAAGTAACTATCAAGTGTGTGAAGAAACTTGACTCAAATATTTGAAATTGTAAAATTATCCAGTTTCTCTAGCTAAGATATGAAAAGTGTCAACAATAGGAACTGTTTGCTTTCAGGAAACAGTGCATAATGCATTCACTTTTTAAAAATCTTTGACTTGTGCTCCTAAAGGGTTAAGAGAACTGGAGTTTCCCAACAGTCACAAATGTTACTTTTGGCCACAGTTCTTTATCCGTCCTGAACATGACTCTCAGCCGTGCAAATGAAGAGTGCTTTTTTTGAAGTGCTGCTTTATATTCCTTATCTATTACTTTTGTGTTGATGTTCATGTCATGCCTGTGATGCCTGAACAGAGTAGTTAGGGAGAAGCTTTTCCTGCGTGTAAAAGAAACAAGAAGGAGGGGGCATAGAGTTAAAAGTGATGTGGAAATAAAGCAAGGGTGATGTGAGAAAAAAAGCACATTTTCACACATCAAGTAGTTAGGGTATAGAATGCACAGCCTGAAAATGCGGTGGAGTCGGGTTCAAATGAATCATTCAAAAGGGCACTGAAGGTTTTTGTGGATAGAAATGGGGAAAAGGGAGGAGATCAGCACGAGATAAGAGAGCCAGTGGCACACATGATGGGCCAAGTAGCCTCCTTTTAAGCCATAATAATTCCATGATAAACTGATCCTTCCCTTCAGCTCCTGCCAACTTTTTCTTGTAACTTGTATCTTCATTATTTTCTTCAATTAAGTGCATATTTTCCGTTTCCTACAATTGTGGAATCTGAAGTGTGGTATATACATGGGAAATGGAACACCAATGTCCCATGGTCTAAATCCAGCTGGAATTTCCACTTACTTTAATGAATAGGTTTCAGCTTTTGTACCTAGAATTATTTCTCTGCATGGGGTGGAAGGGCTTCTGAACTGAGGGTTTTTAATGCTGAATTCTGTTGTTGTAAATTGAACTTTAAGACTGTTGAGTTAAACGTTCATCCAAAATTGACAACATTCCAATACAAAATGCAATGCCATGTTGTGGTTTCTTTATTCAGACATTTCCTGTCCTATAGCCCGCAAGAGAAGCATGAGCTATCAGTGGTACACAAAAATTACTGCTAAAGTATAATGTGAACCATGAAATGTGACACACTTGGTTTACTGAAGGCAATTTAACAGTTGGATGTTTGTGATTCACATCATATTAGCTTGGAGTGAAAATCCCAATTTGTTAGTTGCAATTCTACTTGTGAAGAAATATATTTAAAAAGTGTCCACTTGTTTCAGTTGCTCATGAGAAACAAACCACAAGAAGTGAATAAACAGATGGAAATTATCATTTTCTTCAGCTGAGATTAGATCAGAGGAATCCAGGATATGACCCCAGGAACCTCTGCCCCACATGTCTCAGTGACTCACTGGAGAGCGAAATTCGTAGCTGAAGTATGGGGAATTAATGCTCATTTAAGAGAAGGAAAACTAAGAAAGTGTAATGATGGTTGAAGGCCACCTAATGGAAACTTACATTTCTATAGCACCTTAATGTAGAGAAATGTCAGAAAGCATTTCACAACACTTTCAGAGTTATAAGACTAGGATCTGAGGGTACAGCCTTAGAGTAAAGGGAAGACCTATTGGAACGGAGATAAGGAGAAACTTCTTCAGCCAGAGAGTGATGAATCTATGGAATTCACTGTCACAGAAGGCTGTGGAGGCCGGGTCGTTGAGTACATTTAAGACTGAGATGGATAGGTTCTTGATTATCAAGGGGATCAAGGGTTATGGGGAGAAAGCAGGAGAATGGGGTTGAGGAACTTATCAGCCATGACTGAATGGCAGAGCAGACTCAATGGGCCGAATGGCCTAATTTCTGCTCCTATGTCTTATGGTCTTAAGACTCCAAGAGAAAAACTGACAGAAAGGGTGGCAAAAATGCTTAATCAACGAGGAAGGAAGAAGAGGGAAGTGGAGAGGCTATGGGGTTTATGAAGAGATTTTCAGAGTGAAATTAGCACCAACACCAAAGTCAGACACTGGGAGGGGGAAATGCAGAGCTTATTAGATTCTGACAAATGGAGAGTTGGATCAGATGGATAGTTTGCCAGGCTTGAGGAGATTTACAAAGGTAATAGCCACAGTCTGCAAGTCCTACTCTTTCTTAATGAAATAACTGTACGCAGGCCAGTACCCCATCACCAGGTCACCCTTTATTCACATGTGCATCATACATAACACTGATCCAGCTAGCTCAGAGCCGGGTCCTCGAGCGAGCAGAACCCCTGACACTCCTGTTTATATCTGTCAGCTCCCTGATTGGACCAGGTTAACAGCCCTAATCAGGGAACCCATATTCTATGAGGTCCACTTGGCTGACCTTGTTCCAATCGCTACACGTTTGCCCTTGGGGAACTTGGTTGCAGCGGAACCGATTGCATTGGTGACGGCAGTGAGTTTGGACTCAGTGGCGCGAGATGGCACCAGATTGTGGCAAGTTTGAGCTTGGTGGGCCCAGCACCGGACCGCTGGCAGCGGCACTGGCATCGACAGCCACTCTGAAGGGTAACACTCCTGTATTTGTTCAGGAAGGTAGCGGACTCTGACACTTCAACTGATTCCAAGATGGTGGCAGCACCAGCTGGGTGGGCCCAGTGACAAGTGATGGCACCAGAGCATGGTGTCTTCATCATTGGTAGGTCCCATGCAGGCAGTGGCGAGGCGCAGGATGAACGGCTGTTGCAATGGTGGCAGCACCGCAGTGTTGGTGAGCCCCATTCAAGGCTCACAGAGGAGGCAGTGGCGAGGGTGTTCTGGACGTTTTCTTTTCCTTTTGTTTCTTTTCCTTTAATTTCAGCACTCGTTTTTAATTTGAACTATTGTTTTTTTTGATGGTGCCAGAGAGTGGCAACTCTGTACACTTTTCACTGTACTCCTGTACTCTGGTGCATGTGACCGTAAAATCTAATCTAATATAATGAACGTAACAACTGCGAAGGTGTTGAGGCCAAAGAACAATTGCCCTGACTCCACTGCAACTATCTTAACGTGAAAATCTTCTCTGTCTATTTCTTGGGCTGAGTTTTTTTTTGTATGGAGTGGGACCGTTTACCCCATTGGGGTATGGTTGTGCATGCTTAGGTTATAGAACTTTGTATCTACAATGCTCACTGAAAATGGAAACTGATTTATCAGCAGCAGGGGGAAATGGAATACATGAATAAACAGCAGAATATCTCTTCGATTAGTGAGATTTAAAGAATCAGGAGCAAACTACTGGAAGGATTCAGAATTGGGATGAATTAGAGTGGGTGAATTCAACACCAAAACTGAGACAGAAATGAAGTAAGGAAATATGAAGGAAGATTTTTAAAAGGGAGAGAAAAGTAAAAGAAAAAGTAAGAAAAAAGGAGTCACGTATAATGTGACTGTTTTTTAAAAGTCACCTAAAATAATTGACAATCTGAAGGAATAAGATTCCATATTAGTTGCTAATTTTCTAAGGCACAGAGGCTAATTAAAACTCATAAACAATTTTTGTGTCCTTTTTAAAGGGCATTTACAGTTGTAGTTGTTTGACTTAAAGTGTGGAGGAGGTGCACTGGGCAATTAACTTGTAAATCAAACAATATTACGAGGAGGGCTAGCAGAAAATGAAATTTTCATAATATTAACGTGATATAAATTGACCGGCCAATTGTCAGTGATTTGTAATTTGTGAAGAGTAGACATTCATCTAAAAGCATGGCTAAAGATCAAAGAATTGCATCCGATCTTTCTCCAAGTTTTTCATTTATAGCACTATTTTTGAACAGAAATAGCACAACTGTTGAAAATTTTGTATAAATAAGAATAGCAATTCCTCATGCCAAGAAGCCAATTATTGGAAATAAATAAATGACACATTGGCTGCAAGAAATATTAAAATTAGGTGCAGAAGTGCACAAAATGCTGCTTCTTCTATGCTGGTGCACAGACTTCTCCCAGAAAATATTTAATGTTTACATTATATAGTGCATACTCTTCAATGTAAGTTTTCATGTAATAAATTTTAATTCATCAAAGTTAATTGGGTCATCAGAAGTCCTCTTCTGATATAATGTGAGCAATCAATATCAAGGGGCAAGTAAACATTAGAAGCTGAGAATGTCTTCAAGTAACACTTCAAATACTCAAATAACTTGTTTACTTTGTTTACTGTAAATTCAAGTAAAAATAATTTATATTTAGCTTTTCTATGCTTAAACAGATCCCAGTTCCTTCAGCAGCCATTTCTCTCATTCTCAGAAATACTTGATGCTGTATAACTCTATGACTTCATTCTTTTTTCATTTGTTCCCGACTGTTACCCCTTCCTCCCTCCTGCCTGTGGCTATGCTAACCACGTATCATTGACCCAGCCTCCTAAGCCCTCTGGTTATGTTGATGATTTTCTCCACTCTTAGCTCTGGCAATCTTTCTGCTATAAGTAGAAATTCCAGTTTCTACTGTACCTTGGATCTGGGAGTTTTCACTTGCAGCTGAATTCAGTTTTACAATACAGAACTGGAGTTGAACCAAAGCTAGAACCAGCCCAAATCAGGGATGGTCAGGGAGTGGTTGGGCCGAAACCCAATTATACATCCAGACCAGACAATAATTGACTTTAATAGTGGGAATAATCAGTTCCATCATTTGACAGCACTTTTGTCAATGTAGACGACTTCAGAGCATAGCTGTCCAATAAAACTGGCTAAATTGAGAAAATATATAGACTGACAATGAAACACAAAAAAAGCACGTGCATACATACGAACACACACCAGGACAGACACATGTCTAACAAGCAAGCATTTGTCAGTAGCACTTTATCACTTGGAATAGAGTAAGTCTTTTCTCCAATGACCAATATCGTGTTTTCTTACTTCATCAAACAAATTGTTATATCCCTGAGATGAGAGCAAGTGTTTCAAAGTGGAGTCTGTATACTGTTTTCACAGTTAACCCTGTATTTAGTAACCTGTTAACGGTGACCAACTGAACAAAGTAAACAAGTTGCTGAGTGTTTGCAGCATTTAGAGTCATAGAGATATCCAGCGCAAAAGCAGACCCTTTGGTTCAACTTGTCCATTGCTGACCAGATATCCTAAATTAATCTAGAACCATTTGCCAGCATTTGGCCCATATCCCTTTAAACCCTTCTTATTCACGTACCCATCCAGATGCCTTTTAAATATTGTAATCATATCAGCCTCCACCACTTCATCTGGCAGCTCTTTCCACACACGCACCACGTGAAAAAGTTGCCCCTTAGGCAACTTAGTTGCCCTCTCACCTTAAACCTGTGCCCTCTCGTTTTGGACTCCCCTACCCTGGGGAAAAGACCATGTCTGTATTAAAGACATTTTCAGTTTTCACTGTTTACTTGTCAATTGACATTGTGTTGAGGGCCCATTGAAAGACTTTCGGAGACACTTCATGAAAAATTCACGAAGACTACCCCTCAACCATTTTCCTGGATGTTGTCTCTGGACTTCATGTAAAAAGGGTGCGTGCACTGCTTCTGTACATCGTTGGTCATCATGTTAGGAGCGACCAGGTGAAAGTGATTGGTTGGTCATTGGCATCTTGTCAGATGCCCTGCACATCACCACCATGGAAGAGGTGGTAAGGCCCGAAAGAGCAGCACCAGCTGCTACAGGAGAGGGGGCAGGACTGTGATGAGGGATTGCAGTGAAAGATCCTAACCACTCAGAGTCCTCAGGGGTCACTATTTCTCCACTCACATGACACAAGACCAGTGCATTAGGAAGCTACACTATGTTACAGAGGTCATTTACGATTTCTGGCTATAAATCCTGGAACTCCGTTCCTGACTGCATTGTAGCTTTACCAAGACCACATGGACTGCAGTGATTGAAGTATACAGGTCACTTCCACCTTCTTGAGGGCAATTAGGAACAGACAATAGATGCTGTTTTAGCCAGAAATGAATTAAAAAGGGACAGACTTGTGGAATGAGGATTTGGATATCATGGGATAGTATTGCCTGTTGCAGTCAGGTCAGATCTTTGTATTTTTATGCCACTGGAACCTTCCAGTCACACATCTGTGAGGGAGGAGATCTCGCCCATCCCAAACCCACAGAAAGGGGACCTCTGTGGCTCCTTCAGACTTGCTGGGCTTTAAGGAATGATCCCAGTTGTGAAGAGTAGTGACTGTTCTAGTGGAGGAAGTGTGGCAGTCGATTTCAGCACAAGTTCCTACAAATTACAGTGCAATAATGGCCAGATAATGGTGTTGATGCTGATGTTGATTGCAGAATAAATGTTGGTCAGGATACCAGGATACCTCACCAGCTCCACTTCAGCCTGACAGGTTGAGGTTTTATATACCCACCTGAAGTGGGCAGACTAGTATCTTGGTTTAACATCTCATTTGTAAGAAGGTACCTCCCAAAAATACAACACTCCCTTGGCACAGCATTCAAGTGTCAGTTGAGATGTGAAATCTCTGGATTGGAACTTGAGCTCGCAATCTTTTTACACTAAGTGTTTACCCATTGAACCTTACCTAACACTTGCTATTCTTTTCCCTCAGCTACTAAGTCTGGGTCTGGTCAGTGACTCTGATGAAGAACCTGATGAAGGGTCCCTGGACTCGAAACATTACCTTTGCTTTCTTCCCACAGATGCTACCAGACCTGCTGAGTTTCTCCAGCAACTTCTGTTTTAGGTATGAGTACAAGCCTGTTTAAATCAAAACACCTTTTGCATCCTTGCTTGGAAATGACCATGGAGAGCTAAAAAGGAGTCCACTCTTCACTGTAACTTTGCAACCAAGAACATAATTTGTTTCCAAAGTAATTCATCTAGAGTAAGGATTGAAATTTGAAATACATCACTAAAAATTGCTATTTACAGAAACAGTGTAAAGAACTACATATAAAAATGATTCACATTCAAGCTTACTGGAGATTAATGTCTTTTTATAAATGTTAGGGCACAAAGATTCAGTCATCTCTTAGATTACACATGAATGAGCTAAAGCAAATTCTTCTGAATATATTAGTGAAAGTTGTCTACGTTTAGGGTGATTGTTGCTTTGTCACAGAATGGATAAAATTAAAATGCCAGAGTAGTTCAATCATACACAGCTGTTCAGTGTCTGTGTCACCTACAGGAAAAAAACTTGCCTCTGGTGGTGATCAGTTTTGGAAAATGTGCCAATGGATTTCACTCTTGTACAATATAAAGGAAATGAGTCATCAAGTATCAATGTGCTATGGAAAGTTCACTCTGTGGAGGCTGCCAGTAACCAAAGGCCAGTTTCCGTTTTTGTTTCAGAAAACGCAGTAGATGTCAACCTCAAAATCCCTCCAAAAATGGAGTCTTACATAATACGTTTATAGAAGTGAATTGTGGTTGTGTGTTACCATTCTGAATTGTAATTTTTTTTAAAATTCTGTGGTGGGACATGGGTTTTGCTGGCTGGCCAGTATTTATTGCATGTCCCTAATTGCCCTTGAGAAGGTGTTGGTGAGATGCCATCTTGAACTACTGCAGACCATGTGCTGTCGGTTGACCCAAAATGTCCTCAGGGAGGAAATTCCAGGATTTTGACCCAGTGACACTGAAGGAATGGTGATATATAAATGATGGCATACCCGAAAATGAGGAGTCAAACTACTGAAGCTACCAAACAGGACTATTTGTGTGCCGAACAGCATAAGAGATAGAGCTAAGTGATCCCACAACCAATGGATCAGATCTAAGCTCTGCAGTTCTGCCGTGTTCAGTTTTGAGTGGTGGTGGACAGTTAAACAGTTCACTCAAAGAGGAGCTCCATAAATATCCCCATCCTCAATGATGGAAGAGCCCAGCTCATCAGTGCAGAAGATGAAGCTAAAGCATTCGCAGCAATCTTCAGCCAGAAGTGCCGAGTCAATGATCCATCTTAGCCTCCTCCAGTGGTTCCCAGCATTACAGATACCAGGCTTCAGCCAATTTGATTCACTCCACGTGATATCAAGAAATGGTTGGAGGCACTGGATACTGCAAAGGCTATGGATCCTGACAATATTCCAGCGATAATACCGAACACTGCTAGAACTTCCTGTTCCCTTAGCCAGGACCTTCCAGTACAGTTACCGAACAATGTGGAAAATTGCCCAGCTACGTCTTCTACACAAAAAACAGGACAAACCCAACCCAGCCATTCATTGCCCTGCCATTCTGCCCTTGATCATCAGTAAAATGATGATCATCATTCATAAGCAGTGCTATCAAGCAGCACCTGCTTACCAACAGCCTGCTCAGTGACGCCCAGTTTGGGTTCCGCCAGGGCCTCTCAGCTCCTGACCTCATCACAGCCTTGGTTCAAACATGGACAAAAGAGCTGAATTCCAGGTGAGAGATGAGAGTGACAGCCGTTGACATCAAGGCTGCTTTTGACCGAGTGTGGCATCAAGGAGCCCTAGCAAAACTGGAATGTGTTGGAACAGGGGCAAACTCTTCACTGGTTAGAGTCATACCTTGCACATAGGAAGATGGTTGTGGTTGTTGGAGGTCAATCATCTTAGCTCCAGGATGTCTCTGCAGGAGTTCCTCAGGGAAATGTCCTCAGCCCAACCATCTTCAGCTACTTCATCAATGACCTTCCCTCCATAACAAGGTCAGAGTGCGGATGTTCACTGATGATTCCACAATGTTCAACGCCATTCATGACTCCTCAGATACTGAAGCAGTCCCATGTTCATATGCAACAAGATCTGGACAATATCCAGGCTCGTGCTGATAAAGAGCAAGTAACATTCTCGCTATATAAATGCCAAACAATTACCATCTCTAGTAAGAGAAAGTCTAACCACCACTCATTGACATTCACGAGTGTTACCATCTCTAAATTCCCCGACTGTCAACATCCTGGGCGTTATCTCTGACCAGAAACTCCACTGAACTTGCCACATAACACAGTGGCTATAAGAGCAGGCCAGAGAATAGGAATCCTGTGGTGAGTGACTCACGAATGACTCTTCAAATCCTGTCCATCATCTACAAGGCACAAGCCAGGACTGTAATGGAATACTCGCCACTTGCCTGGATGAGCGCAGCCTCAACAACGCTCAAGAAGCTTGACACAATCCAGGACAAAGCAGACCACTTGATTGGCACCACATCCACAAGCATCCACTCCCTCCACCACCAATGCTCAGTAAGCAGGAATGTGTGCTGTCTACAAGATGCACACAGAAACTCGCCAAAGTTCCTTAGACATCATCTTCCAAACCGACAAACATTTTGATCCAGGACAAGTGCAACAGACACATGGAAAATACCACCGTCTGCAAGTTCCCCCCTCCCCGAGCCACTCACCATCCTGACTTGGAAATATATATTGCCATTCCTTCAGTGTCAGTGGGTCAAATTCCTGGAATTCCCTCCATAATGGCATTGTGGGTCAGCCTAGAGCATGAAGACAGCAGTGGTTCAAGAAGGCAGCTTCCCACTAGCTTCTCAAGACAACCAAGGACAGGCAGTAAATGCTGGCCAACCAGTGAAGCCCATATCTGACAAATGAATAAAAGAAAAATATTTCCAAGTCAGGACGGTGAGCGGCTCGGAGGGGAACTTGCAGGTGATGGTGTTTCCCATGTGCCTGCTGCACTTGTCCTTCTGGATGGAAATGTTTGTGGGTTTGGAAGGTGACATCTAAGGAACTTTGGCGAGTTTCTGTATTGCAGAAACCGCTTCTATCCAGATGCAACAGATACATTTCTGCTGTCCTTATCCTTCTGGACAGAAGTGGTTGTGGTCTTTGAAGTTGCTGTCAAAGGATCTTTTGTGAATTCTTGCAGTGCATCTTGTAGATAATACAGACTGCTGCTACTGAGCATATTGCCTTCTGATGCTAAGTGTGGAGATATCTTAAAATTCTGTCTTTGCAATGTGCCTGGCTAGAATGTGCCAATGAGTAAAACGGGCGTTTCAGGCTGATTACGAATGTGAGGATAGCATATCCTGACTCAAAAGGATTAGTGGGGTTAGTTTAACTGATTTAACCCCAATACTCATGTGCAGACCAGAGCATGCTGCTCTGTAACCTTACTATTATGGGCAAACTGTTAATAAATGTTGCACAAAGGTGACCCAGAAGCCTGGTCTGAACTTGTACGAAGATCCAAATAACCCATACAAAAACTGATACATAACAAATCCTCTGGTAATGATCGAGACTTCCAAAGGTGGTGGAATAAACACCGCATCAGTCTCGTGTCTAGCCAAAACTATGCCCAAGTTTTATTAGAAACAAAAGATTGACGATAACCAAAACAAACACAGCATTCTGCATAGTTTTGAACTGATTTTTAAACTCTCACTTTCTCCTCAGATGTCAAAATAACAAAAGACTGCGCTAACTGTTTTGATACCAAATTCAAGGAAGATCCAGTGAAGTGTAAAATGGACACTAACCCACAACCAGTAGATTTCTGCCATTTGCGAAGGTTTACATTTCCCCTGTGCTTGTTCTAATTGTTGCTTTTGGTGACCTTCACAGTGTTGTTGAGCTGCAATCACATCCTTTTCCACTCCGACTTTTGACAAAGATTAAAGAAGGCTGATAGCAAATAAGAATATGGCTTTGATATAGATAAGAGGTGTTGGCAGTGTTCCCTTTTGAGTCTTTGTTTCTTGGTTGGAAATAACTTCAGTTTCGTTGGCCAGTCCACAGAACAAAGCAAACAATTGTGCTCAGTGGTTATTTTTTGAAGAATGCCTACACTTGGGTTTTTCCTACTGAAATTTGTGTGGTAAGTATATCCCTAACAAATCTACTAACTTTGTGTAGTTTACGCCCTTTGAACTCGGTATGGACTGTAGCAGTACCAAAACTTCAAATGATGACCAATTTCCTTTGCAACTATTTCAAAATATATTGACCTGTGGTTAGCGTCCACATTCATTAGTGAGCATCCAGAGTTTGAATTCCATTTAATATTGATGTAATGTTCTCTAATGCTCAGGTTACCTATTCTTAATCATCTCTGTACATTTTCATGGCCATGCCCATGTTTGTTAATGCATATGGTCTGATCGCCTTTTAAACATCGAAATATACAACACAGGTACAGCCCATCATGCATGTATTAACCCTTTGAAAGAGCAATCATTCTTTTTTGTTAGAAACCCTATAGTGTGGAAACAGGCTCTTCGGCCCAACAAGTCCACACCGACCCTTGGAGCATCCCACCCAGACCCATCCCCCTATAACCCACCTAACCTACACATCCCTGACCACTACGGGCAATTTAGCATAGCCAATCCACCTAGCCCGCACATCATTGGACTGTGGGAGGAAACCAGAGCACCCGAAGGAAACCCACGCAGGCACGGGGAGAATGTGCAAACTCCACACAGACAGTCAGCCTAGGATGGAATCGAACCCATGTCCCTGGTACTGTGAGGCAGCAGTGCTAACCATGCTGCCTATTCTTAATCTCACACTCCTGCTTCTTTTGTCCACTATCCTGCATTTTCCTCATCCTCAAGTACTTTCTGACTCCTTTTCAAAATTATTTATCATATCAGCTTCCACTGCCTTTTTAAGTTGACTGTTCCAGCTCCTGACAACTGAGAGTGAATTTATTTTCATCACCTCCCATATAAGAGTTTCAGCCTGTGATTTAGTTATTGATTGTTTTATCAGAGGGAGTTTTTTTTTGCTATCTATCTGATCAAAACTGCTTGAAAACTTTGATAAGGTCATTCCTTGAGGCTCGCTTTTCCAGGGAGAACAGTACTCGTGCTTTCAACCTTCCAATTTTCCATGAAAAATTTTGGCAAAGTGATTCAGAAAGGCAGTAATAGGTGTGTTTTGTCATTTTAAAAAGGGTCCTGCTGTCTGCATATGAAACATTCCTCATCTTTTTTTTATATTTTATGCTCTAACCGATTGTTAATACTCACCTTGTAGTTTCTGTGTGTAGTTTATTTTCATGGGTGATTCTTGATTCCCTCTGCTCTCAGGGCTGTCTTCACGAATCCAGACAGTCTGGATCCTCAACAGTACATTTTCTGAGAACCACTGGCATTATGCTTTGTTTTCACAAGATGATTCCCTATCTATAAAATATGTCAAACCATCCCAGTGTCTATTGTTTTCTATTGAAACTACTGTTTTTACTTGTTTGTTATTTCAACTATGGGTACATTTACTTATCAAATGGCAATTAAATAAATAGTGATAATATACTGCATTTACAGTAAAAAAAAAGTCATATTCATTCTTGGAAAAGAAACATCAGATATTAGCAATTTTCCACTGGAATATTCTGTTTCTTAAATTAACATATTATCAATGCAGTAAGAAAGTTTACAACTTACAATGCAAAACTGTTGATTGGCTGTAATTAAATCAAAATTGGGCAGTTTCAGCAATTGGTGACCGATCAACATGTGAGCATCAGGGTTTTAGCACCCTGGATAAACCTTGAAATGATATCATAGCATTACACATCATTGTGTATAAATAGCACAGTGTGAATGGAGTTTGATCATTTAAACCACACGACACTAGAGGCAACTCATTAGGAGACTCACTTGAGTATGCGGTCATGAACACGCAAAAAAGATGGATTATTTTATAAAACCATAAGGTTAGAGCCTGGTATATCTATGATTACCACAATTCCTAATGTTTAGTATTACTTTATAATAAATAGTGTTACTTTGAAGTTAAAGACCATTTTTGACTTTGCCTTCTCAGCTAGTTTGTCTGAAACCCAAATTCATAATGTGGTGTCAATAAAAGAGGCAACAAGATCTGGACAATATCCAGGCTTGGGCTGACAAGTGGCAAGTGACATTCATGCCACATAAATGCCAGGCTATGACCATCACCAATAAGAGAATCTAACCACCACCCCTTGGCATTCAGCGGTGTTACCTTCACTGAATCCCCACTACCAACATCCTGAGGGTTACCATTGACCAGAAACTCAACTGGATTCACCACATAAACACAGTGGCTACAATAGTAGGCCAGAGAATAGGAATCCTGTGGTGAGTAACTCACCTCCTAACTCCTCAAAACCTGTCCATCATCTACAAGGCACAAGTCAGGAGTGTGATGGAATACTCCCCACTTGCCTGGATGAGTGTAGGCCCAGCAGCATTCAAGAAGCTTGACACCATCCAGGACAAAGCAGCCCGCACTTGATTGGCACAACATCCACAAGCGTCCACTCCCTTCGCCACCGACGCTCAGTAGCAGCAGTGTGAACTATCTACAAGATGCACTGCAGAAATTCACCAAAGCTCCTCGGACAGCACCTTTCAAAATCATGGCCACTTCCATCTCGAAGGACAAGGGCAGCAGATACATGGGAACACCACTGCCTTCAAGTTCCCCTCCAAGACACTCACCATCCTGACTTGGAAATATATCAGCATTCCTTCACTGTCACTGGGTTAACATACTGGTAGTCCCTTCCTAATGGCATTGTGGGTCAACCCAGAGCAGGTGCACAGCAGCGGTTGAAGAAAGCAGTTCACCACCACCTTCTCAAGGGCAACTAGGGACGGGCAATAAATGCTGGCCAGCCAGCGATGCCCACATCCCACAAAATGAATGAAAGAAAAGTCATAGATCTACCCCACTGTGATTCTTTGTTTAATAGGTTTCTGGGAGCTATGCCAACCTGACCTAAAAGTTTTCCAAACCAATTCAAACTAATTTGAACAATTCAACTAAATCGCTCAACCAATTTAATTTGTATTCTGCTGAAACATTTGCCAGGCTTTCTGAAATGAACTGACAGTGCGGTGAAAATCTGAACCAATCACCACATTGTCTGCTCGTGTTTGAACTATGTGGGTTGCCTCCTGTTACAATCCAGTAATTTTGGTGATAGCAAACCTCAGCATTTGTATCAGTTTAGGCTGGGCCATGAATTTTAACTGCAGTTGACTCTGCTGCACTAATTTCCTCCCTCTCGCCTGACCCTACCCAGTACGCTGACTTCAGTGACAGTCATCTTTGTGAAAAATGGAGCATTACCTTTAACTGGGCTAGTACTGGTTCCACCACCAGATACCGTACCTAATTACTTGCTGTTTGTACCTCTACCTACCAACCCACACGCACACACACATGATATAAAGAAAGATTACCATGCCTTGTAATCTATATGACAAATTTAACTGCTGCATTAACCCACTGACCCATTTATATCCTGTATCCATGTCAATGACCATATACGGTGAAGTTCAGAGGCCCTGATGTTTGACTATTTTTTATAGTTCATCGACTTTCCCAGTTGAAAGGTATTTTTGAATCCAGTGCAGTTACTGCATCTGTTCACTCATTCTTGCTAACCCCTGTTAATAACATCAGCATAACATCTGTTACTAGAGCTGGAGAGCTGCCCTTTCCTTAACTTCCAAATGACTGACTTTCACATTCTCTGGAAATGTTTATGACAAAATGTTGAGTATTCATCCTGCAGTAGGGTGCTTTCTTAAATGACTGTACTGGATTAGTGTTTCGGGACTTCAATTCAAATGAGTATGGAGTGTTTCGGGTGTGTGACAGTCATTTTGTTTCCGTAAGAAACCTGTTCATTTTTAGTAAAGTTTTTTTTTAATTAGTGTTTTTTCAGTACTTGCGATTATTCCATGATAGAAATGTTCCTTTCTTTAACTTTTGGTCCATGATGTTCAGGATTTTGGCAGCTATAGCTGTCTTGGTGATTGACATTCTACCTTGTAAGAACTGCTTTGTTGCTTATAACAAATGACACACCGGGTCACTTCTTGCCTCTGAATCAGATGGTCATAGGTTCATGTTCCATCCCAGAGACTTGAGAGTGAAATCTAAGCCGGCATTTCATATGGTACTGTCAGAGGTGCTACCATAGAGTCATAGAGTCTGGTCAATATTTATCCCTTGACCAATATTCCTACACCAGCTTGACTAGTCATTGACATACTGCTATGACCCCGCTAAGCGCAACATGGTTGTCAGATTTCTTGACATTGACAGATTTCCCCATCACTTCGACAGATGATTGTTCAGTACAAATGTTGGTTCATCACTGTCTGAGTTGGCGTCATGTGATTCAAACCAAATGAGATTTGCAAATCTGCTTGCAAATGAAATTACTCACAGTTGGAAGAGTAACTTTATAGGGTGCTTGCATGTCCTGTAGAGACCTGACTCAGTTCCTCTCAAATGTTGGGTTCACCTAATGAAGGAGACTTCACCATTTGGATCTGTCCAGAGTTATTTTTTCCTGTGTAATTGGGTCTAACATGCAAGCTCTAACTGAGATTGACTTTGAATGGATGCCCAATGGTGGGCTTCCTGTGCTCAGCTGTCTACAAAATGCCATCCTGAGATATGTGGGAATCCTTCCTGTGAACCAGATAGCCAACCCAGTAAAGCTAAACTCTGATAAACATGCTGTGTCACCACCAGGTATCCAGCACCTTGCAAGATCTTTGGTGTCAGATCTTTTGCAGCAAAGGTGGAAGCTTTGTGATCCTGATAGGTTGTCCATGCTTCGCAGTGATTGAGAAGAACCAATAGCTGGTTGACACTGATCTTTGCTTTGAGACAAGCTCAGTGCTCCCTCCAAAGCCTGGGGGCTGAGCCTGCTGAATGTGAACTTTGTTTTGAGAGATGACAGTTGGTTTCATCGTCCAACAGGGCGGTGTCAAAGAAGATGCTCCCAAATTAGCAGAACCATGTAACTGAGTTGAGAGGGAGTAATGTTGATTGTGACAATGGGGTTTGGACTGAAAGGCGGATTGTGTTAGTACAAAATGTGGGGTTTTTTCGGACTGGTAAGACCAAAGCCTTTTGAGGTATGGACAAAGCTGTTGACAACCAGCAGAATATCCTTCGGAGTATGTCTGAGAATGCGATTGTCAGCAAAGAATTCACTTAAGAGCTGATCTGTGGTTTTTGAGTGAGCCTTGCTCCTTTGCAAGAGGTTGCAATCTGCCCTGAACTGTATGAGTAACACAATGTCAGAACCTTCAAGAGCATTCGAGAACACAGCTGGAAAGTCGAAGGCAAACATAGCTGCAGCCACAATGCAGCCTTTGGTGACAGGACAGGTGGGGTGCCATTCCGTGTCACTCTGGCTATCCATACTGTCAAGAAATGTCACTTGTTTTGGGCAGCCTTATTTGTACAGTGTCATTCTCAGGCTTTCACAATTTACTGTATCATTGGTCTTAAAATGGTGATTACATTCCTAATTGTATTTCACTGGGTGCACAGTGTCTTGTAGGGCAGCACGGTGGCTCAGTGGTTAGCACTGCTGCCTCACAGCGCCAGGGACCCGGGTTCAATTCCAGCCTTGGGTGACTGCCTGTGTGGAGTTTGCACATTCTCCCTGTCTCTGTGTGGGTTTCCTCCGAGTGCTCCAGTTTTCTCCCACTGTCCAAAGATGTGCAGGCTAGTGTTCAGATTAGGTAGGTTTATAGGGGGATGGGCCTGGATGGGATGCTCTGAGGGTCATTGTGGACTTGTTGGGCTGAAGGGCCTGTTTCCACACTGTAGGGATTCTAAGATTGAGGCATCCCACGGTTTTGAATGGTGTGCTATCAATCTAAGAGCTTTCTTTCACACTCTACAAAGTGCTGTGCAATGGCAACTGAAACTCTGGATGCTATGTGGGTTTCCCTTCATGTTCTGGATATTGTTTGTTTTAAAGTGCATACACACAGGCCAAGGCACAATTCACAAGATCTTTTTAAGTTTCCTACCGACCATTTTGTTGTGGGAATGCCCTTGTAGACTGATGAACCGAAAACTATTTTCCTGCTTTATATGTTCATTGACTTCAGAAAGAAAGAAGGAGAACACTTCCTCCATCTACATCAACGGACCTGAGGTTGAGGGAGTGAAGAGCATCAAGTTCCTCGGTGTGATGATAACTGACAACCAGTCCTGGACTTCCCACGTAAATATAACAGCCAAGAAGGCACAACAACGCCTCTTCTTCCTCAGGCGGCTCAGGAAATTTGACATGTCCATAAGGTCCCTCACCAACTTCTACGGATGCACCACTGAAAGCATACTGTTCAGGTGCATAACGGCCTGGTATGGCAACTGCTCTACCCAGCACTGTAAAAACTACAGAAGGTAGTGTGCACAGCCCAGACCGGTCCCAAAGATCAGTCCAATTCTGTTTATGCTTGATTGCACTACCATTAGCACAGTGGAAGCGACTCTATGAGGAGAGACAGAGGGAACAACGAAGGATATGTGAGAGCGAGTGGGTGTTTGTGCAATGATAAGTGCCAACATGATAGTTTAATTGTTGTACAATAAGATCACAGCCCAGTGTTTATACACATTTATTGTGATAATCTTACTGTATTCTCAGAGTCTGTAATTTAGCTGGAAGAAAATGTAATTTTCCATGTTGGTTCTTGCTTATTGATATTACATTTACATTTAAATCACAAAAGACTAGTTATGACACCAGAAAAGCAATTTTACTGTGGATAATGAATATTCCATTTCAACTGAATGCTATTGATTACGATATCACACTGGAGCATGCTTGGGAAGTAATTTGCAGGTCATCACCATAACTGAGTTTTCAACGTTTCTTATAATTGAACAAAAGGTGTTTGTTCATGAAAAGGCTGTTCATACCAACACAATTATGTTGGTAGTTTTCTGCATGAACCGTCTTCTTGTCCTTATTTATCCAGAGACCTCAGTACGATATGTGTACCTTTACGTCTGTTCACCTGATGGCAGTTTGTGTATTTGCGATTTCTGAGCATGCAAAGACATTGCTGTTCTCGGTTCAGATAGTTTCTATACCTGAAACAAAAGATTAGAATACAAAGGAGTCATGTCTTACATGTTTGTTTTCTACAAACGTTTTCTAGGTTCCCATGTATGAACCACTGAAACAGGGGCAGGGTATATATGGAGTGAACAAGACCTCAGAGTTTTTGCAGACTGTATGTTCAATGTGTATAACCGGCACAAAGCAGCAATCAGCAAATTTAACAGAAGGTAAAACAGCACAACCAAATAAATGGAATTTAAGATGGAAGAACTGTGACTATATTTTGACTGCTGTGCCCAGTTCTGGTCACCAAAAAAACATGGCAGACCACCAGTACTGGAGGCAGCACAGAACATAGCCACAACCCCTACTGTTTCTGATCTGATTTGATTAGGAGAGACTGGAGATGCCTGAAGTTTTCAAGACTAGATGCTAATATTGAAATAGACAAGGTCATTGAAGTAAAGGAAAATGGTGATGTTAGAAAATTAAATTGAGAGTGTGACAAGGTTTGATTTCAATCTAGTAAAGGGCAAACAAGGACTAATATCATAAGATAACAAGGTGTAGAGCTGGATGAACACAGCAGGCCAAGCATCATCAGAGGAGCAGGAAGGCTGACATTTCGGGCCTAGACCCTTCTCCAGAATATCATAAGATTGCCTTCTCACAATCGGCATCAGTCTATGGAGCAGAGTTTTAAGGGAAGTATTGTTTGAATAAATCATATTCAGGATCTTTCTGGTGAAATGAATAAAGATGGAGTGAATAACTTTCCTTGGTTATAATTATTTGATGCTGTGAAAACTGCTTAAATTCGCTGGATTACCAGAATGTTGCGGAGTTTCCTTGACAGATAGAAGAAATGTAATGACTATGAGATCAAATAGATGTCAAAAGAAATTATTGGGACCATAAGGAGTCATTTAGTGAAATACTTTTACTGGCTAGAAGTGTTTAGCAAACAGGAATTAGATAAATGACAAGTAAGTCTGATTTTTTTCAGTATCACTATTGGCAGTGAGCATAGCAACAATTTGCTAGAATTATGTTGAGCTGCTAAATTGGAACTGGCGTGTTCCAATCTTTTGTCTCCTTTTGTCACACTGGAACCCAATGCAGTTGCCCCTGTTGTCTCTTTCGTTTGAAAACTGCTTCAATGTCCTAAGCATTTCTTGTTGGGGACTACAGAGAACTGATTCAAAATCTTGGACTTTGTTGTGCATAAAGCTGAAGTCTGGAGCAATATTTTCTTGCTATGGAGTTTAAAATGAAATCTTTTTATTGGTTGAACCTTTGGGAAATGGCCACAATCAACAAATGTGTGTGGGAGGTGAGGATGAGTAGTTACTGTCTGAACAAGATATGCTATACAGAACCCTCCAAAGTAAAGAAAGACATTACTTCAGGCTTTTGATCATGATCAGACTTTTTCACACGATAGTCAGTTATCAGAAATGACCATTGGTAAGAGAAGTGTAACTATTTTCTTTGGCTCTATGTTTTCCCAGTTATCAATTTAAGCTGATCAAAATCTACTAGTCTTTGGTATATTTTTAGACACAGACAGACAGTCAGACGTTTCTGTGAAATTGTAACATTATTTTTCATAGCTCAAGGTGAGTGTACGCCTGTGATGATCTGCAGAATTTTTTGAAAAAGAAATTTGATCATTATCCATTTGTTTCTTTTGGTTTTGTGTTGTGGTTTCCCAAACATTCACTAATTCACCCTAGACAGATAAACATACACTTGCCAATGCATAACATTCTACAGGACCAACTCATTTCCTATTCAAGAGAATATATTTGACTGGAATATCTAGATGTAACCACCACTTCCTACAGCAATAGCATGTAAGGTCAACAAATTAGATCTGGTTTTTCATGCTGCAATGTGGCCAAATGTTCTGTGTAAACAGCTGACCAATTAAGAGAGGAAAATAAAATAAATTTGGTTCCATTGCAGCAATATTAAGGTTAGCAGAATAAGAAAAAAATGCTGGAGATCTGAAATAACAGTCGGGCTAGAGAAACTCAACAGTCTAGTAACATGTCTGAAGAGAAAAAAACCTTTCATGTTTTGAGTCCAATATGACTCGTCTTCTGAATTTGAAAAGTTAATTTTGTTTCTTTCTCCACACACAGAGTCATACAGCATGGAGATGGATCCTTCAGTCCAACCAGTCCACATCCAGCATGTTCCCAAACTAAACTATTCCCACCTGCCTGTGTTTGGCCCATATCCTTCCTAGAAACCTTTCTTATTCATGTACTTATCCAAATGTCTTTCAAATGTTGTGACTGTACCTGCATCCACCATTTCCTCTGGCAGCTCATTCCACACACAAACCACTCTCTGTGTAAAAAGAAGTTGCTCCTCAAGTATTTTTTAAATATTTCTCCTCTCGTCTTAAAACTATGCCCCCTAGTTTTGAACTCCCCCACCTTAAGGAAAAGACCTTTGCTATTCAACTTATCTATGCCCCTCATGATTTTATAAACCTCTATAAAGGTCACCCCTCAATGTCCAAAGTTCCAGTGAGAAAAGTCCCAGCCTATCCAGCCTGTTTCTTCAACTCAAGCCCACCATTCCCATCAACATCCTGGTAAACCTTTTCTGAACCTTCTCCAGTTTAATAATACCTTGTGTAACAGAGCGACCGGAACTGTACCCCAAAAGAGGCCTCACCGACATCCTGTACAACCTCGATATGATGCCCCAACTCCAGTAGTCAAAGATCTGAGCAATGAAGGCAAACATGCTAAATGGCTTCTTAACTAGTGTGTCTACCTGTGACACAAATTTCAAAGAATTATGGACTTGAACCCCTAGTTTTCTCTATTCTACAACACTACCCAGGGCACTACAATTAATTGTATAAGCCCTGCCCTTGTTTGTTTTACCAAATTATCTTGCATTTATCAACACTAAACTCCATCTGCCACTCCTCAGCACCCCCCCATTGACACAATTGATCAAAATCTCTTCGCAATCTTAGATAACCTTCTTCACTGTCCAGCAATTTTTGCGTCTTCCACACACTTACTAACCATGCCTCCAATATTCTCACCCAAATCATTTATATAAATCACAATAAAAGTGGACCCAGTACCAGTCCCTGTGGAACACTGCTGGTCACAGGTCTCTGGTCTGAAAAACAACCTCCAGCACCACCATAGGAGCAGAGAGGCTGACGTTTCGGGCCTAGACAATTCATCAGAAAAGGGGGAGGGGAAGGGGGTTCCGAAATAAATAAGGAGAGAGTGGGAGGCGGATAGAAGAGGGATAGAGGAGAGGATAGGTGGAGAGGAAACAAACAGGTCGAAGAGGCGGGGATGGAGCCAGTAAAGGTGAGTGTAGGTAGGGAGTTAGGAAGGGGATAGGTCAGTCCAGGGAGGACGGACAGGTCAAGGGGGCGGGATGAGGTTGGTCGGTAGGAGATGGAGGTGCGGCTTGAGGTGGGAGGAGGGGATAGGTGGGAGGAAGAACAGGTTAGGGAGGCAGGGACGAGCTGGACTGGTTTTGGGATGCGGTAGGGGGAGGGGAGATTTTGAAACTTGTGAAATCCACATTGATACCATTGGGCTGCAGGGTTCCCAAGCGGAATATGAGTTGCTGTTCCTGCAACCTTCGGGTGGCATCGTTGCCTCTCCACCTATCCTCTCCTCTATCCCTCTTCTATCCGCCTCCCACTCTCTCCCTATTTATTTCGGAACCCCCTTCCCCTCCCCTTTTTCTGATGAAGGGTCTAGGCCCGAAACGTCAGCCTCTCTGCTCCTATGATGCTGCTTGGCCTGCTGTGTTCATCCAGCCCTGCACCTTGTTGTCTCAGATTCTCCAGCATCTGCAGTTCCTACTATCTCCAGCACCACCCTCTGTTTTCTACCGTAAAGCCAATTTTGTATCTAATTGGCAAGCTCATCCTCAATCCCATGTAATCTAACTTTACTAATTAATCTACATGTTGCCAGACTTGTCAAGTTTCTCCAGAACTTAGTTTTAATTACATATTATATGTGAATATTAGCAGGTTCTCATTGAAGTCTATGAAGGCCTGAATATCCAATAACCAAACTACATGGAAAATACATTCAAGTTTTAACTTTTTATTACAACAAGAGCTAGTTTGTGCCCTATTATACATTTGTTGTAGTTCCTCTGTTCTACTCAGTCTTCTTTACGAAGATGCTGATTAGAAAATGGAACATGCAAATAAACTAGGCAGAGTCTATAGTAACTTGGAGAGTAACAACACTGTAACTTTGACCTGTTTCTGTTTTGCAACATCAATCAAAGAGATCGAAGATTACATCTATTGAAAATCCTGGTCAACTAAAAAAAGTCTAATAAAACTAATAAAATTGATGATTAGAACTTTGTGTTGTTTAAATATATTGTTGTTCTTATCTTTAGTGTTTAATGATGTTCTGCTGGTATTCAGTCAGATTATGACCGTGCCATAGCGAGGAAACTCTCTTCGGCTTACCTTTGCGTACAGGAGAGCAATATTTTTGCAAGACGTTCATTTGGATTGAGACAAAATATTTTCTCATTCTTCAGCCAAACTCTTCATTAAAACAAAGTACAAAATTAGAGGCTTTATCTCCAGTTTTGTTCTTATATCTTGGTTCAAATTCTGAATAGTGCCAGATAGAAGGGCCGTTGTAGGAAGCCACAAACTTTCTGGCCATCTATTGTACAGTATTTAAAAGTGGTTAATACACATGATCTATTCGAGGTTATCACAACAGGAATAGTTCAATGAAGGGCATGATTAAAACCCCTCAGATATTACCACTTTGCCAGATGGAAAACGTTTGTTCCATTAAATATACATTATTTTGGAAGTAACCAAAGGTAGTCTAACAAATATACCCCACATGTAGATTGAATTTTCAGATAGTGGGTGATATAACGTGGATAAAAATGGGAAGCATTTCCCACCTGAAACATTGCTGCCAATAAAAATATATGAGTAATGAATAAGCCGTTAATAGATCACCAACAGTATGTACTGAACATCAAATGAATTCCAAACCTGAAATCTAGGCCCTTGCACATTTTTCACTTATTTGAAAAAAGCCTGTATTCATTTTACCATTTTGATTAGGTTAATACTCCTTTAAAAATGGAGGCAGGATATTCTATACATTACCAACTCAATGACTATGAAATTGTCCTGTTATGCTGCGTTGGTTTAATAACACGCTTTGTGTGTACATTGTAATAAGTAATTAATAGAGACATCTGTTGAAATTTAGAATGGAGTTTATATGCATCTTGCACATAATGACATAATGGGAGGAGGATGTATGTTACTGTCCCAGGATATGGCTCGATGGTAGGAAGCAGAGAAACATGGTTGAAGGTTGTTTCTCAGACTGGAGGCCTTGACTTAGTGGTATGCCCCAGGGGTTGGTGCTGGGACCTTTGTTATTTGTGATTTGTGTAAACAATCTGGATATGAATGTACAAGGCCTGATTAGTAATATTGCAGTTGATACAAAATTGCTGATATTGAGGTATTGCTGATAGGAAGGAAAGTTATCAAAAATTACAGAGGCATCTTGATCAGATGGGGAAGTGGGCTGAGGATTGGCAAATGTAATTCAATACAGAAAAGTGTGAAGTGTTGCACTTTGGAAAGTTAGGACTTATACAGTAAATGGTAAGGTCATGAGGAGTGTTGTGGAACAGAGGGGCCTAGGTGTACAAGTGCACAGTTTGTTGAAATTGGCATCACAGCCAGACAGGGTGGTGAAGAAGGCATTTAGCAAGCTGGAGTATTGTGTATAGTTTTGGTCACTCTGTTATAGGAAAGACATAGTTAACCTGGAAAGTGTGCAAGGAAGATTTATGAGGATGTTGCCAGGACTAGTTGGCCTGAGTTATAGGGAGAGGTTGGCCAGGATAGGACTTTATTCCTTGGAACGTAGGAGAATGAGGGGTGACCTTATTGACGTGTATAAAATCATGAGGGCATAGATAGGATGAATGCATATCGTCTTTTTCCCAGGGATGAGGAATTGAAAACTAGAGGGCATAGGCTTAAGGTGAGAAGGGAAAGATTTAAGAAGGACCTGAGGGGCAACTTCTTCACACAGAGAATACTACGTGTATGGAATGGGCTGCCAGAGAAAGTGATTGAGGCAGGTACAATGGCAATATTTAAAAATCATTTGGAAAAGTACACGGATGGGAAGGGTTCACAGGGATATGGATCAAATGCAGGCAATTGTGACTAGCTGAGTGGGCACCATGGTCAGCATGGTCCAGTTTGGGCCGAAGGGCCTGTTTCCATGCTGTATTACTCTACGACTCTATGATATGAGCAGTGACCAGGAAACTGGGATGAGATCTAGGTTCTTTTTTTTTTCAGTTTTTTTTAAACCAAATCTCTTTCACAGTGGATACCCTCCTGCTTAGTCTGAATCTAATTGGAAAATTGGTGCTGAGTCATGAGTAGTTTTCCTTTTAGAATGTGCGCTTATGCCTCATTTAGTCGTTATTGTGCAACCATTTTGTGAGTCATGTCATTTTTTTATGAGTCCATTCAGAAACTGTATTACAGGGGGTTCCTCTTTGCAACTGTCTGCCACATTATAGATCATGGGGTAGAGTATCCAAGCAGGAAAATGTTTTGTTGGCACAACTCAGTCAAGCTCAAAGTAACTTTTACAAAAGATCAACAAAGTTTAAGCACAAAAAACATTCAATGCAACTTGAGGTTCACCAATCTTTTGTGCCAATTTAACAAGAATTGTGCAAGCAGCAGGTCCCATCCACAAAACTAAACATGTCCGTAAGATGAATTAAACATTAATGGGAGTTTTCAGTAATTGTGCATGTTTGTCAGGCCTTAAAGGAGACTGTAAAAATCAAGCGCTGTTCTTTGGAGCATAAAGACGTGTAAGCAGCAGGTTTTAAAAATGGTTGAATGTATTTTTTTAAATTTACACAGGTGCTGATTATGCTACCTAACAATTACGAGAAAATGGTTCTGAATTTTTTTAAAATGCACTCTTGTTTCAAAATTGATTTCCTCACAGCTAGGGAGATTAAAGTTCTTTTCTTGTGGTAAATCCATTTTCGGCTGCATTAATGTTACAGCACCAAGCTACAACACTTAAACATGCATGTATGTTCAATTGGACTCTAAGGTTTTGGAGTATTCAATTGAATTTCAATTGAACTGGTACAGGCAAGATTTGTGTTCAGTGATATGAGAATTAATTTGATCTAAAATGTGTGGGAGTTGGTGGAGAAAATACTTCTCTCAAAATCAGCACAGTTTGCAGTGGGGTCACTAATTTGGGAAACTCAAAAGCAAACGTTTTAGTATGATGGGGAAATCAGAACCACATCTGAACGCTCAGGCACCAGATGTGGTAAAGACAAACTTTACCACCATTCACAGCTTCTATAATAATATATCAAATATTCACATCCTTCTTAAGATTGAAGTCTGACCATCTGATGTTGAAAAACGCATCTTGCGTTTAATTCCCGTGGCCTAAAAATGACCACATTCTCTGGGGACAGGCATTTAAATGTGTGCGATTCTCTCTTGTACACCATTACTCACCGAATTTCAAGGGCTTTGCAACTGACTGTTGGTTGTATAATTGAGTAGTTCACAATCTGGCTGGACTTCACAGACTTTATTAACGCATGGCATTGACACCTGTCTGGAGCCTGTGCTGAAATTAAGAATGATACAGGTGTAATGGTCAGATTATATTTAAAATAAAGTGATGGGAAGTTCAATACTTACCACTGGAGAAGTATGCACTCCATAAAATCATCATCAATGTGCAAATGGGCAGCCTGTGATCCATTTTTCAGCTTTTACTTTGTCTCTGGAATAATCATTTCAAAGCATTAAATTTAATCATATGATATTATTTACAGTATTTACAGAATAGTTATGTCACACATGGTGGCCATTTGTGTCCTTACTGTAGAGCAATCCAATCAGTTCCCTTCCCTTGCTCTATCTATATGGCCCTATAGGTTCACTACATTCAAGTGACCATCCAGTTTATTTTCAAGTCATTCAGTTTTCACTTCCACAACCCTCATAGGCAGCAGGTACCCAGTAATTAGCACTCGTTACAGAGATAAGTTTTTCCTCATTCCCTCCCCAACATGGCATTTCATCTCATGTCCAAAAATTTAAATCTGTGTCCCCAGCTAATTAAGTAAATTAATATGGCCCAAACATACCTTCCAGGTGAAGCAACACTTCACCTGCTCTTCCCAGAATGTAGTCTACTGCATTCGCTGCTCACAATGTGGTCTCCTCGACATTGGGGAAATGAAGCATGGACTGGGTGACCGCTTCGCAGAACATCTACGTTCTGCTCGCAAAAAAGACTCTGAGCTTCCTGTTGCCTGCCACTTTAATGCACCACCCTGTCCCCTGACCAACATCTCTGTCTCAGGCTTGCTGCAGTATTCCAGCGAAGCTCAGCACAAGCTGGAAGAATAACACCTCATTTTCTGCTTGGGGGCCCTGCAGCCCTCCAGATTCAACGTTGAATTCAATAATTTAACAGCCTGAACTCCTCCCTGTCCTAGCCCCCTACCCCACACATCAGGCCTTGTGACCACACAGCCTGCCACTTCACACCATCTGTTGTTAGTCACTAATAGTCCCCATTAACAACTATTCACCCTCCCAGCCTGGTCGTTATCAACTCTTTGTCTATCCAACTGCTCTTCACTCTCTTTCGGCTCTATCCTATCGTTTACTCCCTATCCCATCCCACTCCCTTTTTTCTGCATATAAACTGATGTTTTCCCAGCCACCATCAGTTCTGAGGAAGGGTCACCAGACCCAAAACTTTAACTCTGTTTTTTTTCCTTCACATATGCTGCGAGATCTGCTGAGCTTTTCCAGCAACTTTGTTTTTGCAAAAACCAAAAGAACAGCGGATGCTATAAATCAGGAACAAAAACAAAGTTGCTGGAAAAGCTCAGCAAGTCTGGCAGCATCTGTGAAGGAGAAAACAGAGTTAACGTTTCCGGTCCGGTGACCCTTCCTCAGAATCCAAAACTTTGTTTTTGTTCCTGATTCACTGCATCTGCAGTTCTTTTGGTTTTTAAATTAATATGCTACTATTTTTCCTCATTGAGGCTTCTCAATTAATGTTTAGATCAAAGCACACAGCACCTTCTTTTACAAGAGCTGAGACCAATTAAGAGCTCTAGCTTTTGACTCAGGTTGACCTGAAACAATGCATCTCAGTTAACAACATCGAATTGATTTAACGTGGATCATGGAAATCAGCAACAGTCAGCCCATTGCTGCAAGCAACATATCGCAGGAATAACTGATTCTACCTGAGAAGTATACACCTGTTAACTTTATATATTACACATTAAGTTGCATTTCTACCTCGTTTGAAATCCATTATGTACAAACCTTTTTAACAGTTTCAGGCGTTTTAAGGATTTTGCATGTCACTCTTGTTCTCTTGTTTGGGGTAGATGTTAGAAGCAATTGTATCCTGAAGCTTACTGTGGAGTATGGCTTCCTTCGTGTCAATTTATATTGGAGGAGTTTATGACAATTTGCTACTAGTTGCTAGTCACGTGGTCTGTAAGAATAATGAACAGCTTTCCAGACACTGGGGTCCTGGATTCTGTTTGTTAATTGCAGTTTTCTTGATCTATTCATCCTTGTCATAGTATTAAAAATATTTTGTAATTATTTTTATTTGTTATGTATTTTAATTCTGTGTGAACTTACATTATTTGTTAAAAGCAGTAATTGCTTCAGCCAATCTGTAATATTTTTGTTACTGTTGTGAAACTTCCTTAGGATCAGTGTGAAGAGCTTGAACTAATGTTTTGAAACAATAACCTTTTATCAGTAGACTTTAATTATACTGATATAAAATGATATCCTTATCAGTTTCCCCTAATAGCTTTTATGAATCTTGGTTTTGATTTTACATTAAATATCTTTCAGATATAGCCGCACCTTAATCAAACTTTTCCAGTACAGCTATAACACTGGTATCTACCCAACAAGATGTAAAATTTCCAGGTATACCCTTGTCCACAAAAATCCAATCTGGCCAATTACTGCTCTATCAGTCTCGATCTACAAAGTGATGGGAAATGTCATTACGAGTGCTGTCAAGTGACATTTGCTTACTGATACTCAATTCTGATCCCACAAGGGCCACTAACCATCTCAGCATTGGATGCCAAGAGGTTACTATTAATGATTCCCATACCATCAAAGTCCTGGGGCTTACCATTGACCAGAACAGACCTCAACTAAACCAGCCTTATGAACATTGTTGCTACAAGAGCAGGTCAAAGGCTGGGAGTTCTATAGCACTAAACTCTCACCTCAACTCCTGAAAGTCTGCCTGCCATCTACAAAGGATGAACCAGGAGTCTGATGGTTTACTCGCTGCTTGCCTGGATTTGTGCAGCTCAGCTCCAGCAACATTCCAGAAGCTCAATGCCATCCAGGACAAAGCAATCCATTTCATAGGCACCCCATTTCCCATCATCAACGATCAGTCCCACACCGACTCTGGTACCGATGTGTACCTTCCACAAAATATGATCACATGAATTAGGAGCAGCAGGAGGCCATTCGGCCCTTCAATCCTGCTCTGCCATTCAGTAAGATCATTGCAGATCTGTTTGTGTTCCAAAGCCCACATTTTCATGTATCCCCAGTATCTCTTGATTTCCCTTCCTAACAAGAATCCATTTCCACCTTGAAAACATTCAATGACCCCATCTCCATCACCTTCTGAGGCAGAGTTCCAAAGTTGCATGACAGAAAAAAAGTCTTGTCATCTCTGCCGTATAAGGACAACCCCACATTTTAAAACAGTGCCCCAGGCTTTGGATCCACCCACAAGAGTACAATTCCTGTCCATTCCCACCTTGTCAAGACCATTCAGTTTATGCTTCAATCAAATCACTCCTTGCACTTCTGAAACCATGCCTATCCTGTCCACTCTTTCCTCATGACACAACCTGATCATTCATTCGAGTCAACTTTCTTTGAGCAGCCTCCAGTGCAATATACATCCTTCCTTGAAACAAGAGGTCAAAACTGTACTCAGTATTCGAGATGTGGTCTCACCAGTACCTTCTGTGACTGAAGGATACCACCCTTGGTTGGTGCTCAATTCCTCTTGTAATAAAGCCACATCCTATTAGCCTTCCTGATTAATGTGCTGTACCTGAGTACTAACCTTTCTGTGACTCATAAGCTAGATCATCTAGGTTTCTCAGTACATTGGAATTTTTGTAATCCTTCTCCATTCAAGTAATGCTCATCTTTTTGAAAGCTTTTCTTGCCAAAGTCGACAGTTTCACTTTTTCCCACATTGTACACGATCTGTCAGTTTTTTTTTGCTCACTCACTTAACCTATCCGTATCAATCTGCATCGTTGTTCTGTCAGCTTCACAGCATACTTACAACCTATCTTTGTGTCATCTGCAACTTTGGCCATCGTGCCTTCAATTCCCTCATTTAACTCATTCAAATGAATTGTAAGAAGTCCAAGTCCCAGCATTGGCCTCTGTGGGACCACTTGTTACATGCTGCCAATCTAAAATAGACCCATTTATGCATAATCTCGGTTTCCTGCTAGCCAGCCAATTGTCTATCCATCCTCATACCTTGCCCCTTATAACATGAGCTCCTACTTAACACAGTAACCTTTGACTTGGAAAAATTAAAGTTAACATTTTAAGTCCAGTGACGCTTCCCTGGTCACTGGACCTGAATCATGAACTCTGATTTTCTTGCTACTCTCTGAATCACAAACATATCTCTACTTCTATGATTACGGTTCATTAGATCAAATAGCTATCTATTATAATTAAGCCATCAACCTGTCTCCACATAATAATTGAAACAAATTAATCTACAATTCTGAGTTTACAATTTTGTTTCGGGTTCAGTTACTCTTCCTTTTCTGTCTTTCACTTTTATTGCTCATTCCAATTTTGCTTCATACTTTTTCAGTATAATTTTGATTACATTAGTTGTCTTTTGCTTTTTTACAATTATTTTTCATTTCCTTTTATGAACCTCCGTTTGAATGGAGTTAGATGCTGTCTTGTCCCTTCCATGTGTATGTTTCATGTGCTCAATTGCAGAGTAGTAGCCTTCTACGAAGGGCTGCCCATTGGGATAGGAACAAATGGATTCAGATTAAGAGCAAAATACTCAGCTCCTTGATCTTGCTCCAAGCTTCAGTAAGATTAAAGTTGATCTGAATACTCCATAATCGCATCTAACCTTTTACTGCCCCTGCCTTAAAAATATTCAAAGACTCTCCTTCCATCATCTTTTGAGGAAGAGAGTTCCAAATACTCTCAACCCTCTGAGAAAGTGTTCTCTTTATCTCTGTCTTAAATGGGCAATACCTTATTTTTAAACAGTGACCTTTAATGTTAACTAAGGCAATTGTAAATAGCCTGTGACCCTACATTGCAAAACATCTGGCTCTTGGGCCTAGAATATGATGAGTGTATTGGCACTTTTGGTGAGGTGTCCCCTGCTAGTCCCCTGTGTCTTGGAGATGAAGCGTGATCTTCTCAATTCAGAATAGGGGATGAACACACAGCTGCCTGACTCTTGGGGAAGAGTGCTGCCAATTGAGTGCTCTTTCCTGCAATCCACACACCAATGGATGGAGTGGCAGTAAGAGAGTTTACAGGACTGAAATGCTCAGATAGGGGGACTGAAATGATAAGGTGGCCCAAGATATGTGATCGTAGACACGCTGTTGTACTGGGCCAGCAGAGGGATAGGTGCAAAAAGTCACGTCATTAACAAGCGAGGGCACCTGCGAATGAAAAATTGCTGTGTCGAAACAATGCATTCTTTGCGCGCAAGTGCAAAACGATTGGCAGTCATGCAGCCCACTTTTCACTGCAATTGTGAATGCTTTTTGAGAAGTTCTGTTTGTTGGTGATCATTAAATGACATCCTTTACAGAAACTAGACAAACTGAATGGTTTCACTCTGGTTAATTATCCATAGCCAAGGCCCACAATCAATAAACACCAACTTTTTATTGCAATGTTGAAAATTATTGTAAAAGATTAAGCTGAACAATAAAAGCTTGTCTTGCTGCAACACCTGTAACCTGTGGGGAGAAAAGTACAAGAGGAAATTCTCTGTTCAGTGCCAGGAAATAATCAGTTCTTTTCTTTTAAAGGCTAGGTGTGTTACAAGTGAAAAGGGACAACAAATAGTTGAAAGTGAAATCATGTACTAATACAGAAAAGTCATATGGATCCTGATGACTGAGATACAAAGATCAACAAAAGTTGACAAACAGAACAACAGAAAGTGTGTATAAAAATAAATTTAAAAGGGATTTCAAAATCATGCCCACATTGTGTAAAATCATTAAGAGGATGGCCATGTGAACAGAGTTGTGCGACATCTTTGTTGACATCTATGCTTGAATTCCCTAGAGTGGTGTCCTCAACCCTAGCACCTTCAGTTGCTTCATCCATGACCTTCCTCCATCATAAAATCAGATGTGGGAATGTTTACTAATGATTGCACAGTATTCAGCACCGTTCACAACTTCTTAGATACTGAGGCATGTTCAAATGCAGCAAGACCTGTACAATATCCAGGATTGGGCTGACAAATAATACCATTTGCACCATGGTAGTGCCAGGCGATGACCATCTCCAATAAGAACAATCCAGTGATCATATCTTGACATTCACTGGTGTTACCATCACTGAATTCCCCCAACTATCAGCATCCTGAGGGTTACCATTGACCAGAAATTCAACAGACTAGCCATATAAATACAGTGGTTACGACACCAGGTCAGAGGCCGTTCACATCTACAAGGCACAAGTCAGGAGTGTGATGGAATGAAACCCACTTGCCTGGATGAGTGCGGCTTCAACAATCAAGAAGTTTGACACCATCCAGGACAAAGAACCCTGCTTAACTGGCACCAGATCCACAAACATGCGCTCCCTCCACCACCAACGCTCAGTGATCGGCAGTGTGTATGATCTGCAAGATGCACTGCAGAAATTCACCAAGATTTCTTAGACATCACCCTACAACTTCTTCCATCTGAAAGGACAAGGGCAACAGATACATGGAATATCACCATCTGCAAGTTCCCTTCCAAGGCACTCACCATCCTGACTTGGAAATATATCATCATTCCATCAGTTTCACTGGGTCAAAATCCTGGAATTCCCTCCCTAGCGGCACTAGTGGGTCTACCTACAGCCCATGGATTGCAGCAGTTCAAGAAAGCAGCTCACCACCAGCTTCTCAAAGGCAACTAGGGAGAAAAATAAAAGCTGGCCCATCTAGCAATGCCCTCATCCCATGAATGAAATTAAAAGTCACGTGGCTGAGTGCAGGAGTCAAGGATATTTGCTTCAATTTTATAGGATCTTGGTGAGACTGCACTTAGTACATTGTTTTGGTCTGCTTACCAAAGGGAGGATGTACTCACCATAGCAAAGCATCACCAAAATGGAGGATCACTAAATTAATTCTTCAGATGGTGGAACTGTTCTATGACATGAAATGTTGGAGAAACTAGCTCAGAATTCTCTAGAGTTTTTAGAACGATGAGGGCTCATCTCATTGAAACTTTAAAATATCTTGAAGGACTGGACTGAGTGAGAAAGGATGCAGAATGAAAGTTTTCCCTTGCTTTCTTTTGGGAGGTGATGGTGCTGAACAGGGACAGTGTCTCAGAATTAGGAGCATGCCATTTGAGACTGAGCTAAGAAGGAACTTCTTCATTCAGAAAGTGCTGAATCTTTGGAGCTGCCTATCCCAGAGGGCTGTAGAATGTCAATCATTGAGTATTTTCAAGACAGAGATTGATTGATTGGTTTCTAGCTGTTAATGATATCAAGGAGTATAGGGATAGCACAGGAAAATGGTATTGAGACATATTGGCCATGATCTGGAATGTCCAGCAGGTTGGATGGCCTACTGCTGGTTTTTTTTGGTATATATTTTTATTTACTTTTGATCCAATTGTAATCTCATAATCAGCCACACTCTTCCTTTTACCATACTTTTATTGTTAATATGCTTGCAGAAGACTTTTGGGTTTCTGTTTTATGTTTATTACCAGCCCCTCTTCCTACTAACTCTTTGCTTTTCGAATTTGATTTTTCACTCCTCCTCCAAACCTTATGTTCTCAGAGTGTTCTCCATTGTATTTTGGATGTCACACCTGTTGTAAGCACACCTATTTTTTCATTTTAATCTTTAGATCTTTTCTCATGCAGGGGACTCCTGATTTTTTGGCCCTACCTTTCCCGTTCTGGTGATCTTCATTAATTGGTGCAATCTTCTGTCCACACCATTAGCAATATAGTCCAGTTGCCAATTAATCAGTGTATTCCTATCGTACAGTATAAATGTTGGGTTTCCCCTTAAATTGTTACTTGTACAAATCGTTCTGATGAGTGCAAGATGAAAAATATGACAAAATATGCCTCTTATCAGTGACACTCAAGTCTCATACTACCAAATGTATATTTGTACTATCAAATCAAGTCAAATAAATAGTGAACTGTATTGACAGTAAAGGAAGAGTACGGTGGACGCTCCAATAAAAGTAAAACTGAATCAGTGATGGGGACTCACCAATGTTGTCTAAAGGACAGGAATGAATAAATTTTGAAACACACCAAAGAGAGACAAATCCCAGGTCCTGATGGTTTCTATCCCATGCTTTCATTGAAGTGAGCAAGACCATTGCAAACTTCCTAACAATGACCTTTTAAAGTTCTCTGGAGGAAGAAGTTAGTTCTTCATATTCACATGCTGCCCTGCTTTTCAGGAAAATTGAAATTGAAACCAATAAATTGTACATAAGTTAGCCTCACATTTATTGTCAAGAAACCTGTTAGAATCTATAAAGGGTAGTGTGATGGAATATTCTTAAATTTAGAGCCAGATGGATTTGTAAAGGCTAGGTTATTTCTTTGACTCTGATCGAATGTTTTTTGAAGAGTTGGCTGCTGTAGTGGACCAGGATCTATCAATGCACACCAGTCATTTGGACTTCTAAAAGGTGTACAGTAAAGACCCTGGTAACAAAGTGTTCATTAGAGTTGAAGCTCATGGATTTAAGCGCAAAATTATTGAACTGGTTAGGGAATGGGCTGAGTGAAAGGAGGCAGAAAAATTATTCTAGTTGGCAGGAGGTGAAGAGGGGTGTCTCAAAGAGATGTGTCGAACGACTTCAATTATATACCATTTATGAATGATTTAGATGATAGAATTGAAACCCAATTCCCAAGTTTGCCAAGGAAACAAGGATTAGCAGCATTGTAAACAGTATTGAAGAAAGAAAAGAAAATGGCAAAGAGATATCAATGGATTAGGTTTTGGGGTAAAAATGAGGCAAGCCCATTTCTTTATAGGCAAGCATGAGGATCGGAATGAAAATGAGATTTATAAACAGTGAATTGCTAGAAACAGTGGAAGTTCAAAGATACTTAGGAGTCTATGTACATAGATCGTTAAAATATTATGACCATATAGAAAAAATAATCAAAAAGACTAATATAATGTTGGACTTCTGTATTCCACTGCTCTCGATGTAGAGAATAGAAGTTGTTATACAGCTGTGTTAAGTTCTACTTAACAGCTTTTAGTCTGAATTTCCAAAACTTAAGGAAAATATATTGACCTTGGCAGAGGTGCAAAATACATTTACCCAAATGTTACCTCGACTTTGAGGTTGGATTTTGAAGGGAAGTTACTTCAATTAGGCTTCTGTTCCCTGGAAATTAGAAGGCTAACTGATGGTTTGATTGAAGTGTTCACGTGGAGGCAATGGCCTAGTTCTATTATTGTTGGACTATTAATCCCAGTAATGATCTGGCAAACTGGATTTGAATCCTGCCATTGCAGATGGTGGAATTTGGATTCAATTCATAGTAGTATAATGATGACCAGGAAACCATTATTGATTGGGCAAAAAATCCCCAGAGCAATATGGTTGACTTTTAACTGCCCTCTACCTAATTAGGAATGGGCAATAAATGCTAGCCTAGTCAATGATGCCATGTCCCATGGACGAATAATTTTTTAAAAATGAAATAGAAGAGAGGACGTAGGTAGGAAGAAGCTATTTCCATCCCTAAGAGAGTGTCTGATATTGGGGCATAGCCTAAAAGTACAGCTGGACCTTCCAGGAGTGAAGTTAGAAAAGAACTCTGTTTACAGAAACTAGTAAAAATTTGGAACACTCTGCTGCAATTGACAGTTGACGTCTAATCGGTCTGATGAAGGGTCTAGGCCCGAAACGTCAGCCTCTCTGCTCCTATGATGCTGCTTGGCCTGCTGTGTTCATCCAGCCCTGCACCTTGTTGTCTCGGATTCTCCAGCATCTGCAGTTCCTACTATCTCTGATCATTTTGAATCTGAGATTGATAGATTTTTCATGACCAAACATACTGAAGCATGTGGAGAAAAGGTGATAGATGGAATTTGGTCACAGATGGACTATGATCTCATTGAATGGCAGAAGAACTCAAGGAGTTGAATGGCCTCCTCTAGTTTCTGCATTCTCTTTAGATTCCTTTCATAAAGATGGAGGCAAAGGAGTAATCAAGATACCTATTGTATTCATAATAAAAAAAAAACACTGTACTTACAAATCTGCTGATAGGCTTTATAAAGGAGTATGTTGTGGAGGATAGACACATGGAGGTCAGTCACCTATTTCTGGGCTGTGTATTGTAGAGTTTTGAATAAGTATGACTTTTGCAGTGGCCTATTGAGCTCTGTCTAACTTTGTTATTAGAAAAATATGCTCTTGACCTGTGACAGCACAGCTGTATTTTTTGAGGTCCGAGATTTTACATTGGCTTTACAACATAGGGAGGAGCCCATTGAGCCTAAACAAACATGTTCTCACTTCATTTCACCCCATCGCATGGTCTGCACTAAGCCTGGTTTGTTCTTCTCTGCATCAGGTGTGAGTCATTTATAGGCGGAATGGAACCCAAGTTGAATTCTGGTAGTACTGTTTGCTTCGTGTCAGTTTTGTGTGTAAACTATCATCATATTTTACCCTGTGCTACTACATATAATTAACAAGCTTCTCTGCATGTTTATTTGAGTTGTGGTGTAGTTCTCTTACCAGATTATGGCTCAAGGAAGGATGTTATTAATCTGGAGCGGGTTCAGAAGTGATTAACCAGGATGTTACTGGGTATGGAAGGTTTGAGTCATAAGGAAAGGCTGGATAGGCTCAGACTTTTTTCACTGCAGCGTAGAAGGTTGAGAGGTGACCTGATAGAAGTTTATAAGAAAATGAAAGGTATAGATAGAGTTGATGGTGGTTGTCTTTTCCCTAAGATGAGGAATTTGAAGACGAGGGGAAGCATTTTTAAGGTGAGAAGAGATTTAAAAAAGATGTAGCAACTTTTTTACACGGGGGTGGTTCACGTTTGGGAATAAACTTCCTGATGAGGTGGTGGATGCAGGTACCTGGACGAGCACTTGGCACATCATAACATTCAAGACTACGGCCCTGTGCTGGTAAATGGGAAGTTCGGGTGTTTCCCACATGTCAGTGCACACTCAATGGGCTGAAGGGCCTCTTCTGCACTGTATGATTGTATGATTTGAAGAAAAGTAAATTGACTTAAGCAATTAGCCATGGTACCTGAACTCTGATATATGAAGTACCAGCTCTATTAGAGAAAGATAACTGTATACATGGTTTGGAGTGGACCAGGCAAGGAGGCAGATACTCCATCAATTAGAGGGGATAGCCGACTGACATTTATCAGTCAACTGTTAATCCAGAGATCCAGGTAATGTTCTGGGGACCTGGGTTTGAATCCCGCCACAGAAAGTGATGCAATTTGAATTCAATTAAAAAACAAATCTGGAATTAGCAGTCTACTGATGACCTTGAATCCATTGCCAATTGTTGGAAAAACGTACCTTGTTCACTCATGTCTTTTATGAAACTGCTGTCCTTGTCTGGTCTGGTCTACATGTCACTCCAGACCCACAGCACTCAGGGGCAATTAGGGATGGGCAATAAATGCTGGCCTTGCCAGCGACATCCTCATTCTGTGAATGAATACAAAACCTACCACTACCATCATGGTGACTGATCTTTGGCATCATTCTACATCACACTCTGGTCAATTGAGCTAATTGGCCCCCAGACAATTAAATTGCTATCAACAGGAAATAGTTGCTTGGTTCTAATGAGTTTTCTTTTTGTTTCATGTAGATTCATATTTCTAAGCGTGTCCAATACAAATAGCCATGGAAGGAAATCAACAAACAACTCTTGTTAAAATCAGTGAAGACAAATGTATTTCAAAGTAAGTGTTGGCATGCACAACCTTGTTTTTTTTGTAATACAGACTTTTGTTTCTGATCTTCTATTTTCCGTCGAAAGCTTTTTATATTCTCATTCAGCTCAGCAAGGTTGGTGCATCGATGTTTCCTGTGAGCATTGTCATTACAAATCCACCAGGATATGTAGTTCAAAACAGACAATGTTAATTTTTCCCAGTTTCCTTGGTCTTTTTCAAGACTGCTACCTAACAGCTTGGCTATGGCCTGATGAAGTTATATTGATTTAAAAAGCCTTTTAAGGGCGCTAGGTAGTGCAGACCATGCCAAACTATTTCACCTCATGCAGAACAGTAAAACATGGCCTGCATTTGAGAGGAGATAATATCAAAAATGAATCTGTGGAAACTGTGTATCATTGAGTGAGCGGTGAATCTATGGAACAGAATCCTTAGGGGGATGGTAAGATCATTGATTAAATCAAACAAAAGTTAAATAAATTTGTTTAAGATTTGTTTTTAGATATATTTTATGATTAAATGGAGACATATTTGAATGTTTGTGGTAATGCTTGGGAGAATAGAAGTGATTGAGGAACTATGGGTTTCCAAAGAATTTTACCACTGGGGCCTTTTACAGGCCAATAGCCAAAGATCAGCAAACAAATCTGTTCTCATTGTGTCATGAAAATACCAGGAAAGTCAAAAATTGAACTAGATGACCTCAGTCATTCTTCATCTGGCAATCCTTTTGTTCCTACATTTAAAATGAAGAACTGTGGCCTTTACTGATGCTGAGACTGTTTTAGTCCCAGATTTCAAGATGACCTATTGCTTTATTTGTTCCTTTATTCATCCAGGAAGAGAAATGATCTGGAAAATCATTCTTTGAGATTATACCTGATCAGATTAGTGTTTGACTAAAGATGGGGATATGACAGATGACTGTTCCTTGTCTCACCTTCCTCATTCTTTAGCATGAGTTTCTCTCACTACTGAAACTTGTCCTTGTGGTGCTCCCTATCACAACATACATGATATGTTCTACATTATTTATACTGCTTCTATGTGTGACAAAAGGTGTGCGATGCTTTGTATTTAGAGTTTAGATTTAAAATAGTATCAGATGGGGAACAAAAACAAAGTTGCTGGAGAAGCTCAGCAGGTCTGGCAGCATCTGTGAAGGAGAAAACAGAGTTAACGTTTCGGGTCCGATGACCCTTCCTCAGAAGGATCTGTTCTGAGGACGCGTCAATGTAGTTTGTGAAACTTCAACACTGAGTGTTTGGTTAGAAATCTGCAGGTTATTTAAAAAACTAAGAAAGTCTCAGCTTCCAGTTTTGAGAGTATCCATGCAAGACTTTGCAGTTCAAAGGAAGGAACTGGGGAGAATCTGCTGTGCTGAAGTTAAGGATTTGTTATAAAGGAGTAATTTCTGAAAAGTAATGGTATAAGCGAATAGATGAGACTTTGTTTTGCAGTGTATTTTAAGACCTGTCAAACTTTGTTCTATATCTAGGTAGCTTTGTTGTGCTTTTGTTTATGCTTTTTCTGAAATGCACTTCTGTTCTCTTGTTAAAGAAACTCTGCAGCAATTACAACGTTTGAAAGACATTTAGATAAGCCCATGTATAGGAAAGGCTTGGGGAGATATAGGCCAGGAGCAGGCAGGTGGGACTAGTTCAGTTTGAACATAGAACATAGAACATAGAACATTACAGCGCAGTACAGGCCCTTCGGCCCTTGATGTTGCGCCGACCTGTGAAACCAATCTGAAGCCCATCTAACCTAAACTATTCCATTATCATCCATATGTTTATCCAATGACCATTTAAATGCCCTTAAAGTGGGCGAGTCTACTATTTTTGCAGGCAGGGCATTCCACGCCCTTACTACTCTCTGAGTAAAGAACCTACCTCTGACATCTGTCCTATATCTATCACCTTTCAATTTAAAGCTATGTCCCCTCGTGCTAGCCGTCACCATCCGAGGAAAAAGGCTCCCACTGTCCACCCTATCTAATCCTCTGATGATCTTGTATGTCTCTATCAAGTCACCTCTTAACCTTCTTCTCTCTAACGAAAACAGCCTCAAAACCCTCAGCCTTTCCTCATAAGACCTTCCCTCCATACCAGGCAACATCCTGGTAAATCTCCTCTGCACCCTTTCCAATGCTTCCACATCCTTCCTATAATGCGGTGACCAGAACTGTACGCAATACTCCAAGTGCGGCCGCACCAGAGTTTTGTACAGCTGCAACATGACCTCATGGCTCCGAAACTCAATCCCTCTACCAATAAAACCTAACATACTGTACGCCTTCTTAACAATGCTATCAACCTGGGTGGCAACTTTCAGTGATCTATGCACATGGACACCGAGATCTTTCTGCTCATCCACACTACCAAGAATCTTACCATTAGCCCAGTACTCTGTATTCCTGTTACTCCTTCCAAAGTGAATCACCTCACACTTTTCTGCATTAAACTCCATTTGCCACCTCTCAGCCCAGCTCTGCAGCTTATCTATGTCCCTCTGTAACCTACAACATCCTTCTGCACTATCCACAACTCCACCGACTTTGGTGTCATCCGCAAATTTACTAACCCATCCTTCTACGCCCTCATCCAGGTCATTTACAAAAATGACAAACAGCAGTGGCCCCAAAACAGATCCTTGAGGTACACCACTAGTAACTGAACTCCAGGATGAAAATTTCCCATCAACCACCACCCTCTGTCTTCTTACAGCTAGCCAATTTCTGATCCAAACCGCTAAATCACCCTCAATCCCATGCCTCCGTATTTTCTGCAATAGCCTACCATGGGGAACCTTATCAAACGCTTTACTGAAATCCAAATACACCACATCAACCGCTTTACCCTCATCCACCTGTTTGGTCACCTTCTCGAAGAACTCAATAAGGTTTGTGAGGCACGACCTACCCTTCACAAAACTGTGTTGACTATCCCTAATCAAATTATTCCTTTCTAGATGATTATAAATCCTATCTCTTATAATCCTTTCCAACACTTTACCCACAACCGAAGTAAGGCTCACTGGTCTATAATTACCAGGGTTGTCTCTACTCCCCTTCTTGAACAAGGGAACAACATTTGCTAGTCTCCAGTCTTCTGGCACTATTCCTGAAGACAATGACGACATAAAGATCAAAGCCAAAGGCTCTGCAATCTCCTCTCTAGCTTCCCAGAGAATCCTAGGATAAATCCCATCCGGCCCAGGGGACTTATCTTTATTTTTGGTATGGACTTGTTGGACCAAAGGGTCTGTTTCCATGCTATGTGACTATATGACTATTTATCAGAAAACTAATTTTTTAAAAATCTGTCAGGCCAGATTTCATTCTGGGATTTGACCTTTCCAACAGTTTGGATCGTAACATATGACTGAGCAATTTTATTGCCACACTCCTTAAATATTGTTTATTCCATTTTCCTATCTCATAAAAATATTGCACGCATTTATATTTCTTAATAAAGATATTGAAGAGAAATTCTAACAGAAGCGTCATTTCTGAGGGGAAATGAAACCTAATCTCTCCTGACTTTGAACTTCCTGTTTAGCAATACTTATTTTACAGCTATGTAATGCTGTAACTGTACACAGTTTGGAGAAATCATGGTCAAACATAAGATTTAAATTGTGACTACATCGAGGTTTGCATTTTTGTAATTATTGACTATGTCACCACAACCATTGAGCTTTTAAACTGAATGAAAGACCAAATATTCCACCAATATGAGTACATATAACTTGCTTATATAATGAACTTGCTGGAATTCTGTTGTGGATAGCCTGGAAAAATGTGTCTCTTCAGTAATTCAAATTCATCTGATTAGATTTTTGTAACATTTCATAAGTGATCCTTTCTCGTTGATCTTACACTTTGATGATTACTGAAGCTGAATCTTCACTGCTTACAGCACTGACTTACATGTTCACAATGTGTTGCTGAAGGAAAGTGAGTGGGAGGGCATCCTTGTTCAATCACACGGATGTGTCCTCCCCCTCTGGGGAGAAACCCCAATGTTCTGGCACAATGCAATCAAAAGATGGGTGAGGTTCAGTGGAGATCAAGTGGAGTAGGTTTTTGCCACTTGTTGTCCTTTTACGGAATTGAGCACCAATTTCCAGGCACTAAGGAGAGCAAAGACTCCTGTTCGCACCTATACAACGTAAACCTGTTGGATGAAGCAAGGCTTTGTTGCTCCTGATTGTAGGTAGTGGGAAGAGAAAGCCTAGACACATTGGAAATGGCCTGTTTGTCTTCCTACTTTATTTTGCAGCACATACTCCTGTTTCTGGTTCTTGCTGTGTTTTCTGACTCAAACTGCTTCTCTGGCTGACCCCTCAATGCTGACTTGCCTCTGCCCCATCCCAGACAATCAGTCTGTTCCTGAGTTAACTGCAAGCATGCATCCAGACCCCTCAGCATTGGAGATTGTGGGCTGTTTTGCAAGTTGCCAGTGGCACAACATGGATATCAAGGATGTCAACCCACATTGCACTATTGATATTGTATTTGTCTACAGAATAGCTTGATTTAATAATATGTTGATGCTTTTTGTCTTTAGGTCTGAACTGTTAATGCTTCTAAAAACCTACAACTGCTACCAAGAAGGGAAAAGTTTCCAGTTAAGACACCGAGAGGTAGGACAGTTAACTGAGCTCTAGATACCTAAAATGGTTCAGTCATTAGGGCTGCCTCATTTAACCTTGGTGCCATGGCCAGCAAATGATTAATTGATGACACTGTATATCAATATTGCTTAATGTTTGGTCAGGACATGTGCTTTGCTGATATTAATTTAGTGTCTAGGATCTGTGGAAATAGTTTCCATATTTCACATTTGTCTCAACAACTTGTATATTGTTTTTCTTTGCCCCAGTTTCTACCATTCATCAGTTTTACCAGGAAGTGAAACTGCTTGTCTTTGCATTTGTATTCATTTAAATAGCACCATATTTATCTGAATTGTCCCCCAAAACTAGCTGATTTTTGGATATAACAATTGGCTATTCAGCAACTTGGGTTTATTTAGACCTTTAATGAGTTTCTTTCAACATTTACAATCATTAACCCATATTAATTCGGTATTTAGTGTAATTGCTGACACTGAACAAATATCCATTCTTTAACTTTGAATGGCAAAAATGTTGCTGCCTAAGTGTGATCTCCCAGTTTATTTACATCCATTTGACATTGATGCCAGTAAGCGGTAAAGATCAGATGTCCTGGGGGCATATCTGTTAGAGAAAAGTCAATAGCCATCTATCAATAACATACAGGAGTGTGGTGCATTTATTTTACTGCCCCCTCTGCTTTGCTCTTGCTTCTTGCTTTGTATGTCTCTCTCTCAGCCCCTTTGTCTCTTGCAGCCCCTTTGTGTCTCTCGCAGCCCCTTTGTGTCTCTCGCAGCCC
>NC_063365.1:10905640-10907886 GCF_021869965.1 Rhincodon typus
CCCTTTGTCTCTCTCAGCCCCTTCGTCTCTCTCACTCTCTTCGTCCTCTCTTACAATCTTCATCTCCTTCTTACTCATTGGCTCTCTCCTCCATTTGTTCCACTTCTGTTTTTGTCATCCTGATCGGTGAAGAACCATTTGTGGAGGTGTGAAAGGAATTGACTTCTGGGAAATAATCACTGTACACGGGCTGCACATTTGTGCCTTTTCCAATTCTGACTGTATTAGAACAAAATCCACAGATCACCATTGCTCCCCATTTCACCACCTATCCAGTTCCCTGTTACAAGCCGTCAGTGTCTATTGGCCAATATCCTAAAGAAGAGATCCCACAAACCAGCTAATCCATGCCAACTGTGCCTTGTGAATAACATGTATGATCTAGTTTTCCTATGTAGTGCAACATGGCTAGCAGCCAGCAGGTGACCCCTGTTGGTGCTGGGGTCAGGGGGAGATTGCAGGTGACCTTGCAGGACGGTGTGGAGCTTAAGGGCCTGGCTTCAAATTGCATGACCCTCCCACCCCCCACAAGTGCCTGATGCCTGGACCCGCTGGATAAGGGGGGCACTGACACAGGGAAAGTAGGTGGGAACACAAACGCAAGGAGAGGACAGAAGGTCGTGAAGCCATGTGTGGCAGCACCTGAGTAATCCTTGTAAGCTGTCCGAGGACAGACTGCTGCAACGCTGAGATCTCCTGTAAAACTCTCTGAGCACTGGGACCTGATTGGGAACGGTCTGAACTTACAATGGCATCAAGCCAAGACTTCATTCTGAGCTTCGTCCACAGCGATGCAGTGGAGGGTGACATCTGCCTCTTCTGCAATGGAAATTGAAACATTGGCCATTAAAACCCAGCCTCACAGCTGGTCCACCAGTGCTGCCAGTAAATGGGCTACCTGTCCCATACTGAAAAGGATAGGCACCACGGTCTGTGTAAAGTCTTACGTCTGGTTGGAGCTGGATTCCTTCACATTTCTCAGCAGCAATAAGAGGCCCTTAGGCCAGCCTGCTAATGAAGCAAGCATTTAATTGTGCATGTCCATCAACCATTTCCTACTCCATTCGAGTCCTCGTGAGAGTCCCCTGCAGCAGAACCCACTCCTCAAGAAACTGGCTCATCCAGTCCGTTTCATCTGGCTGCTGTCTTCTCATCTCCAAGTGCTGATCCTGCCTCTCCACAGCCCTCTACAGCAGACACTGTGTCAGTACCAGAGTGCCCGGCTACACCAGTCAGATCAAGTGATGATGTTTCTTCCTCAAATATATGCTTCCCTTCTCCCTCCCCATCAATTCGGGCGCATCTGCTGCAGAAAAGCAAGCCATTGTTGGGTCCAAGAATGCGAGAACTTGGGACACAGACCACAATGGTCTGCAAGCATCCCTTTAATACGGAATACATGGGCCCAGGATGACCACTTCCTGGGCAACATGGCACGCTCACTGTGAGAATTTGGTCCCCCCGATTGCACAGACCTGCGGGTCAAATTTTGCAGATATTATGGTCAAATTAGTGGAAACTAATGTTAAATTCGATACAGGGACAGATGTATCGATTCTTTTAGAGCATCACCCACAGTTAGGGAAAAGTTAGAGCATTCTCCATTCAACTTCACCACACCTGAGCAATTAAAATCAGACTGAAAGCTCAGATGGTTGCTGTAATTTGTTATGGTTGAAGGCAGTGCAGAAACCCTGTATGTTACTGGTAACCTCTATGCTTCTTAATTAAGTGGAGCCCAATGTATATATTTATATACTCTGCAGTTAGCAGGTATTACCCCATGACCAGGCTTACTGCTTTATATGCCAGGCAAAAGCTGCCATTACAGTGCGCTTCAACCCTGTCTTCAGAAGAACATCTTTTACCATCTCAGTGTGATTCCTGACGTTTACTGAGAGTGAGAAATACCTTCAGGCAGCTCCATGTTTCACCAGCTTTAATTAAAAGCTGACAGTCTGGGTTAAAATCGAATCAGAGATAGTAGGAACTGCAGATGCTGGAGAATCCGAGACAACAAGGTGCAGGGCTGGATGAACACAGCAGGCCAAGCAGCATCATAGGAGCAGAGAGGCTGACGTTTCGGGCCTAGACCCTTCATCAGAAAAGGGGGAGGGGAAGGGGGTTTTGAAATAAATAGGGAGTGAGTGGGAGGCGGATAGAAGAGGGATAGAGGAGAGGATAGGTGGAGAAGAAACAAACAGGTCGAAGAGGCGGGGATGGGGCCAGGAAAGGTGAGTGTAGGC
>NC_063365.1:10908286-10939261 GCF_021869965.1 Rhincodon typus
TGCTGCTTGGCCTGCTGTGTTCATCCAGCCCTGCACCTTGTTGTCTCTGACAGTCTGGGTTGTTTTTTTCTCTTTTAAAGCTGGTCTTTCAGGTTTGAAGCTCTGGCAGCTCAGTCTGGATGACAGCAAGAAATCCATTGAAGATAGCCAGCCCAGGATCCTCACACCACCCCACCCCCAAATGCTTTTGCACCTTGTGCAACCTCTCTCCCTGCTTCCCAAGCACTCTCTGGCCTGAGTTGAATATCTGGCAGCCCTGGGAAAGCTGTGTGAACTGACTGGTCCACCAGCAGTGGTCATCGTGTCAGGAAGAGATCTACAATGTGAATATTATGAATCTAAAATGCTGAAGGTCGATGGCTGTGGCACTATGAACCAGATGGTGTAGTGGGCAGGGTTTGACATTTGAAGATGCTGCTTCTGACCTTAGTACTCATGATGACCCCACCATCACTATCTGCTTCCATTGCTTTCAAAGTGTTTGTCTGGACAGCCTCCTGTTTCCACATCTCTACCAATTCTCCTCCTCCAGCCCCACGCATCTCCAGAAAGTCGAGCTCTCTCTTCCTTCCCACCTCCACGGTGGCTCAGTGGTTAGCACTGCTGCCTCACAGCGCCAGGGACCTGGGTTCAATTCCACCCTCGGGTGACTGTCTGTGTGGAGTTTGCACATTCTCCCTGTGTCTGTGTGGGTTTCCTCCGGGTGCTCCAGTTACCTCCCACAGTCCAAAGATGTGCAGGGTAGGTGGATTAGTCATGCTAAATTGCCTATAGTGTTCAGGGATGTGTGGATTAAGTGGATCACTCATGGGAAATGCAGGATTACAGCGAAGAGGTAGGGGGATGGACCTGGGTGGGATGGTCTTTGGAGGGACAGTGTGGACTCGATGGGCCAAATGGCCCACGTCCACACTGCAGGAATTCAATGATCCACCATTAAGTGAAGATTTCCAACACAGCATTGGAGAACTTGCAGTGTCTTTTCTGGCCCATACCACAGAGTGAGAGCGTGACCTGCCCTTCTAAATGATGCAAGCTAACTTTAACTCCCTGCTGAGCCAGACAATGGTTTGTTTTGTTGTGACATGCGTACGGAGATTAACAGGCAGCAATCACACAACACCATCTGATTGTTCACCCTAACAGATGTTTAGCACAGTTTATGTCGAAAAGACTGAGCTGTGTTTGGCCATTTCATGGGCTGAGGTTATCAGAAGGCTATTGTGCTGTTTTATGTAATAGTCTTTTCTGGGTGAAAATTTAATGAATGAAAGACAATTGCAACACTGGAGTAATCCATTAAAATGTTACTTTCATAGAAAGTGATGTAGAATTCTTCCTTCCCTAATTTATGTTCCTAGCTGATAATTCTTGTCACCCATTTTTTAAGGCAATGTAGTTCATTCCTCTGCTTTTTTGAGATTTATTAAAGGTTCCAGGTCCTTCCCTATTACATTTACTTACTTGGAAATGCACACATGGTAAGTCAAAAATCAATGAGCTACTTATTTCCTCAGGGGTTTTAAAAATGCATTGAGTTGCAGACAGGACAAATAGTGCAGGCATGTCTTAATGTGGCTAGATCACATGGTTTCTTGGAAATGATCTTTCTACCTTTAAACTGAAAGCAGACTTTTTAGCGTCTGATTTATTATTGGGTCATCATGTTGTTTAATCTCAAAACAATTATATTATGCCAGAATGAGCTCGTTTGACTTTTCCTTTACCATTTTATGATTTGTTCATAGACATAGGAATTACAATTGTTCATTATTTAGAAAAAACAGATTTAAATTAACAAAGGGTTTGGTTATAATGTTTCTGTTCCGAGGGGTCCAGTGTTGGAATCCCACCAGCCTGTAAAGTCAGAAATTGCTGGAGAATGTCAGCAGGTCTGGCGGCATCTGTGGAGAGAGAGCAGAGACAACAAAGGATCATCTCTGGAGTGGTCGCTGGACCCGAAGCATTAAGTCTGCACAGATGCCGCCAGACCTGCTGAGTTTCACCAGCAATTTCTGTATTTGTTTCATATTTCCAACATCCACTGTCCTTTGTAATATTTTCCCTCCAGGTTACAGTTGCCTGTATTTATGTTGAAAAAGGTCCAACTGCAAGACAAGATCATAGATCATAGATCATAGAATCGCTACAGTGTGGAAACAGGCCCTTTGGTCCCACGAGTCCACACCGAACCTGAGAGCATCCCACCCAGACCCATCCCCCTGTAACCCACCTAATCTATACATTCCTGAACACTATGGCCAACTCACATAGCCTGCACATCTTTGGACTATGGGAGGAAACCGGAGCACCCAGAGGAAACCCACGCAGACACAGAGAGAATGTGCAAACTCCACACAGTCAGTCGCCTGAGGGTGGAATTGATCCCACGTCCCTGGCGCTGTGAGGCAGCAGTGCTAACCACTGAGCCACCGTGCTGCCCGAAAGAGGGTAGATCGGATTTTCGCACAGTCAGGGTGACTCCCGAAACGTTTAAAACTGAATTCTGGGCACTAACAATGTTCCGTTGCCCAGGATAGGTTTGCATGCAGCAAGCCCAAACCTTACCTTCCCGACCTGACCAGTTCCATTATAGGGGTCAGTATCTCGTAGCCCACCACATTTTCTGTAGAGTTGGACCATATTCTCAATGAGGTGTGATTCATGGTCCCTCAGAGGAGACATGAACCAGTGTTTGAAATTGGAAACACTTGAAGGTTAAGCTTCATAGATTGCAGCCCCTTTCGCCCAGTGACTCCTCATGACCCCACCTACTCACTATGCTAGCTCATGCCCCTTCAGTTGCTGCCGATTCACCCGCAATGCAATTTGTATGTAACAACTGAACCAACGCAGCCAGTGCAACTGCTGAGAAAGCAAACATTCATTCAGAAATGTTCTTTTAAAACACTGCTATGCCTACAATCCTATAGAAGTGTGTAACAGATCGTAAAAGCAATCATATAGGTCTATGAAAACTTTACATCACCTTATGTTATGTAAGTAAGCATTGCAACATTGGCGAAAGAGATTGCACAAAGAACAACTGATGATAACTGCTTAACCATGTCAATCAAGGAAAAATTGGCAACAATTCATTTGTCAACACAGATTCTGTACTGAGCATATGCTTTAATCAGTCTGGGTGCTCAGTCAGAATGAGGAGAGTGAGAAACCCAGATGGTTGATATAGATTAGCAAACAATGGAACGAAATGTGTGTGAAAGACATTTGCAGCAGAAGTCTGGATGTGCTGACATTTACAAACTTTGGGTGATAAAAGGCCACTGTAGTAGCCAAGTTTGGAAGCAATAAATTAAATGGGTGAAAGTTCAGTCACCTGGATGGACTGAGGCAGGGCAGAGCAGATGATATAGTGGAGATGAAAGTTAAGTTAACTTTGAAATGTAATTAGTGACCTATTTTCATATTACGGTGGAAATTTATGATTAGCTGCTTCAACTTTGACATAGTACGTGAGAAGGAAGTGAAAGCAGTGGAGTTAGGATGGGGTACTGGAGGTGATTGGAGCTCGTGCAAGATTGGAAATTGAACAAGCAGTCTGATAACGTGATATTGTTTGTGTACCTTGCCTTTCCTGTGTGACATTGTTGTGACCCTTAATGGCAGTAGGTCTGCTTTGAGTTTGCAAGCTGCACACACGCAGATCAGTTAGTGGTTGCACTGTCTGCTTCATAACTTTTATAACATGTTTTTCTGTTTTAATGGACTAATGTAAGGAATTAATCAAATCCTCATGAGTGAGTGATTATTAGAACATTATCATTAACAGTGGTGAACAGCAGTGAAAACCGCCACACTGATGTGATCTAATGTGCTTGAACTGTCAGCAACCAATTAAATCCACTGGGAGAACACATGGCTGACAGTCTTAAATTGTGCTAAAATGTACAAATCGACCCTCACGGTCTGTTGAAGCATGTTGAAAACAAAGCTTCTTCACAATCAGACAAATCTCTATAATGAGGAAAATGATCACGTCAGTGTTGGGTTGAAAGGAAGAAAGGGAAGGTCAGTTGCGCATTGTCAGAATGTGCAGAAAACATCTTAATTTACATCGGGATACAGCAAACCTTCTAACGGAATTGAAAATGCCTAAAAAGCATTAACAGGTGTGATTTCTAGATTCAGATACATCCAATGCAGAAAAGAAAGCGATTCGCATTTGCTCGGTAATTGAGAATGAAGGTCCGCAGAGACTTAATACATCTGGGTTAACAGCCAACAGCTCAAAGATCCCCAAATATATGGACTACATTAGAGGATCAATTTAAAGTCAGATTAGTTTCCACATTCATTGACTTAACTTCATGTCAGTTCGATTGAAGACTTAAGAATCACTAGGCTGCTTCATGAGCAGATACAATGGAAAGGGCTCATTATATAATTTTTAAGATAGAGAGCTAGCAAGCAGATTTTTGAATTGGTGATCAGATCTACTCCATAGGATGCTTTCCATAAAGATTTGCCAGACAAACCAAAAACGTGTAGTTTGAAGAGCTACCGAAGGATGGATGCAAATATGAAGCAATCCTTTGCAGCTCAACGAAGCTTACAGGTCCTAAGGGCAAACCCAGTGGTTGACGTGATCAGTAGCAAACCCAAACATAGTAAGACATGACCTTCTGCATTGACTGTGGAAATGCCCAACTTTCAATAAATTTTGCAAGGCAGGTGGCAGAAATGATGATTGGCAGAGATCGTGCACTAGAGAAAAGGCTGGTGGAGCTGTAAAGAACTGTGCACTGACTCAAACAGACTGTGCATAAGGAGCATCTTCAAGGCTTCGTACAAAGAACTGGTATCTCGCCAGGGGTGTTTACATAAAATAGTCACTAAACCAGAATTTGACAAAGTCCTCGCTGCTTGCAGGAGGTGTTTCAGAAAAATCTGACATGTGGTGACAGAACAAAATGTGGAGGTTTATTTCCCGTAAAAATTAATTAATGAATTTTCGCCAATGCATTGGAATAAAGACATCAGTGCAAACCAGCTGAGCAAGTACTGAAAGTTATTCCCTGATAAGAGAGGCATATATGTCCAACACAATTTATTTCAAGGTAGTAGGCAGCACCGTCTCTCTGAGCACACCGTCGTGAGCACATTTCACACTGTCAATCATCAATGTTATCATACCGTCTGAAGTATTCACAAAAATTCAAATGAGTTGTCCTTCAAAATCTATTTGTTTGTTATTGGCTAAGATTGACACAGGCACATGTGCTAAATGCTATCCCTTCTAATATGGAGCAGTATGTGCCCGCTGATAGGGGCAGCCATGATGAAACTTTGCAACAAACACTGGCTCACCAGTTCCATATACAGGATTAATAGTGCTGGAGTGCAAATACAATTAATCTGCCTAGACATTGCAGATACCCTACATCGTAGAAAATGTTGGATCAGCAATATCAGGTCTACCAGAATGCCTTGCCCTCTCATGTTTCACAATCCACACATTTAGTCAGAGATCAGAGACATAACAGAAACAACAGCAGACTATTCCAAAAACACTTTCAGAACTGAATATGGAAGAACTGAACTCTTAATTTTCTTAGAAATTAGTGAATCTAAAATCTCAGCTCTGTGCTGTGGAGAGAAAAATGAAATTACAAGAGGAAAAGGCTGAGCGACTAGTGCAGGATAAGTCAATCTGGTGAATGCCAAAGATGATTGAAGGGCTGGAAGAGAAGGAACCAGATGCCCTACAAGTTCTATATCATCAATCCAATGGTAAAATTGCCAGTTTACGGGAAGATTTAGAGTGACTCACATGTAAAACAGATCAGGCTCAGCATGAGCAGCTACTGAAGCATTGGTTTGAGCTCAAAGCAATGCTGGAGAAGTTGATAGCCTGCAAAAACAGGTGAAGATGCACAGCACACAAAACAAAGAGCTGCAAATCACTCATGAGTCAGTCTTGTTAGAAATAAATGCTAGCAATGATACTCTGGTGAAAAAACTCAAGCGAGTCATCAAAGGAACCAAAACCAAAAAGAACTGCAGATGCTTTAAATCAGAAACAAAAACAGAAATTGCTGGAACAGCTCAGCAGATCTGGCAGCATCTTTGCGGAGAAATCAGAGTTGACGTTTCGGGTCGAGTAACCAGTTCTGAGGATGAGTCACTTGACCCGAAACATTAACTCTGATTTCTGTCCACAGATGCTGCCAGATCTGCTGAACTTTTCCAACAATCTCTGTTTTTGTATCAAAGAAACCAAACAACCTCTGAAGCAGCAAGTGGAAGAGGTCCGGAAAACAGCATTGGAGAAGAATTTACTAGACTGACAGAAGGTTACAACCTTTATGGCATTAGGATAACCAAGACTCTAAAACCAGAAGCCTTAAAATGAGCTGGAGGCTCTTACCAAACAAAACAGAAAATGCCAAGAAAGTTTGAACCATTCAAAGCAGCTCAAGGAGCAACATCAGTCAATGGTTCCTCTGAAGCAACACATGGCTGTTGTGAATCAATATAAGCAAATTCTGGAACAGCAACTACAGTCCATCAAAGAAACAGTTTGACAATAAAAATAGGAATGATAGACTAGATCACTGATAACTGTGACAATTAATGGCATCTCCAGACCAAGTCACTTGACATAAACGTAAATTATCTATACTTTGAGATTCTGGCTAACTTGGTATTGTAAATAGTTAAAAGAACGCAGAAGTTGTATGGGAGAGATATTAGGAACTGCAGATGCTGGAGAATCCGAGACAACAAGGTGCAGAGCTGGATGAACACAGCAGGCCAAGCAGCATCATAGGAGCAGAACGGCTGACGTTTCGGGCCGAGACCGTTCATCAGAAAAGCTCCTTAGAAGAGGCTTCGCAGTGGGGTTAAAATTGAATCAGAGATAGTAGGAGCTGCAGGTGCTGGAGAATCCGAGACAACAAGGTGCAGAGCTGGATGAACACAGCAGGCCGAGCAGCATCATAGGAGCAGAAAGGCTGACGTTTCGCGCCTAGACCGAAGTTGTATGTGTTTCTTGTCTTGACTAAATTCACCTTTAAAGACTCAATGTGCTCTCAGTGACTTTAGCTGAATGTCTGCTTTGGGTTTGCAAGGTGCACACACAGGTCATATGGTTGCTGCAATGTTTGCTTCATAGCTTGTGTGTTTTACTGTTTTAAATAAACTAACCCTCGAAGTTACTCAATCCCTGCTGAGTGATTATTAGGCCATTATTATTAATGAAATGGGGGTGCTGCAGAGGGATTGTGTTCGAGGAGAATCAGAACAAAGTATTCCCAGTCCTCATGTGGAATTTCACTCTCTGCCTTCAGATGAAGTCACCACAAGATAACACATACATCAGCAAAAGAATCGTGGCAAAAATTGTTACATTTGGAGGTGAAGAGGTAACAATGCAGTGGTGAGGAAAGGAACTGTTGCTTGAAATGCTGTGGCTAAAATTTAAAACTAAGAGTGGAAATAAGTGAGATGATTTCCATTGAACTGGTCCACAGAGAGAAAATATTGGGGGAGGGTATTGTACCCAATTGTGTTGAAGGATACAGGGACGACTCTGAGGAATAAAGAACTATAGCCTTTGTAATGATAATTAAAGTCATAACAAAACACCATAGTAGAAGTCAGACTGTTAGGAGAAAAGGGGGGCATTTTCAGGATGGAATCCTGTAACTAGCGGAGTGCCACAGGGATCAGTGCTGGGGCCACAATTATTTATAATATACATTAATGACTTGGATGAGGAAAGTGAATTATTATCGCTAAATTTGCGGATGACACAAAAATAGATGGGAAGGCAAGTGGTGATGATGACACAAAGATTCTGCAGAGGGATGTGTAGAAATGAAGCAAGCGGGCAAAACATTGAGAGATGGAATATACTGTGGTTGGTTGGCTCGCTGAGCTGGTTCGTTAGTTCGCAGACGTTTCATTACCCTGCTGGGTAACATCATCAATACAGCCTCCGATGAAGCCCTGTTGTGTTTCCCCCCCTAGTATTTAAACTCTGGGGTCCGTTGGAGTTGATTATCTCATTTCCGGTATTTCTTCATAGTGGTGTATATATAGGGTCTAATTCTACGTGTTTGTTGATGGCCTTCTTGGTGGAGAACCAGGCCTCTAGGAATTCGCATGCTTGTCTCTGTTTGGCCTGTCCTAGGATCCTGATGTTGTCCCAGTTGAACTGGTGATTCTCCTTATCCTTATATCTCCTTACACAGACACGGGTAAGGAGAATCACCAGTTCAATTGGGACAACATCAGGATCCTAGGACAGACCAAACAGAGACAAAATGGGGATTCCTAGAGGCCTGGTTCTCCACCAAGAAGGCTATCAATAAACACATAGAATTAGACCCTATATATACACCACTATGAAGAAAAACCGGAAATGAGGTAGTCAACTCCAACGGACCTCAGAGTTTAAATACCAGACAGAAAATCACAACGGCGCTTCATTGGAGGCTGCACTGATGATGTTACCCAGCAGGGTAATGAAACGTCTGCGAACTAACGAACCAGCTCAGCGAGCAAACCAACCACAGCATCCACAACCTGAGCTACAAATGTACTCAAGATCCTTAGACACGTACGGAAGCAGTACGCTCAAATTGGCTTGGAAATGGGAAACCTATGCCAAATGACAGGGCACTATCCGCGAGCAACTCTACTTCCTACATGGATGCCTCAGGAGCCAGGTATTACCGTGCAGTGTGAGATACAAACCTCCCATCAATAACCCACATACACATAGGACAGCAGAACACAATGGGCAGCAGAATGGTAAAGGTAATGATTAACGATGCACACAACTGGCTCCATAGATATGACAGGGAAATTATGCGCCAAAAAACCCTATTCCTAGATGCAACCAATCTAGAGTGGACAACAGACTTCGAATGAGCCATTAACATCAGTTAACAAATAACAAGAACCAAGAAAAGACACATCCTACAAGAAAAACTAGCCAAACTAACCAACTAAAATGACAATCAAAGATCAGACACTTGGATAAGAAACCTTTCAGACAGGAAACTAACAGACACAGAGAAAGCTGTTCTAATATGTGGACTCAACTCCAACCACGGAGATGCTAACAGAACGGAGTTCCTAGCCACAATAGAAGCCACACTGAAGACCAACGGCGTCAATGAGGAAACACAACAAGCCACAACACTGACCAGAAGGAGCTAACTTCACACTCTCAACGCATCAGAAAGGAAGGCCCTAGAAGGACTGAAAAAAGACAAAAGCATCATAATCCAACAGTGAACAAAGGGCACATGGCAGTAATACTAAACAAACAGAACTACCTCACTAAAGCACAGACACTACTAAGCAGACACAAACACATACCAGCAAGTGCAAATAGACCCGACACTGCAACTGGGTAATAAAATAATCAACACACTAAAGAGACTCAAACAGACCGGACAAATCAACAAAGCAGACTACCTAAAAATGAAACCAGAAGGGACAAATACCTCCTGATTCTATGGCCTCCCAAAGGTGCACAAACCGGAAGTACCCCTCAGACCCATTATCTCCCTCCCAGCCACATCAACACACAGGTTAGCCAAGGAGTTACAACGAAGACAAAGGCAACTTATCAGCAAGTCACCCCACTCAATCCACTCAGCCCTCAAATCCCTCAAAGACATAAGAATAGACGATGACGAGACCACAGTGTCATTTGATGTTACCACCCCTTTCACATCAATTGACATACCACTGGCAAGGGAAACACTAGCAACGCTATGAAAAGAACAAGACTGAGTGACGCCATCTCCACAGACAACATGCTGAAGTTACTGGACCTATGCCTCACGACCCATTTTACCTTTAATGGCCAAATCTATGAACAGATCAACGGGACACCCATAGAGTCACCTATCTCTGGACTAATAGCAGAAGCAGTGATGCAGAGACTTGAAAGCATGACCCTTCCGCAGACCTAGCCTAAACTATGGATCTGATACGTGGACGACACTTTCGTTGTCATCAAAAAGACTAAACTAGAAGAGACACACCAACTAATAAACAACACTCTCACCGGCGTCAAATTCATCAGGGAAGAAGAAAAGAACAAACAGCCCCCATTCCTGGACATCATGGTAGAATGCAGAGCCAATGGGGAATTCCTCACGAAGGTCCACAGAAAGGCCACACACATGGATCAAGTCCTGAATTTCAACAGTAACCACCCCAACACTCTCAAATGAAGTTGCGTGAAAACACTATTTAAGTGAGTGACAACACACTACAGCAACCCAGAACTATGCCAAAACGAAGAAGAATACCTCCACCAAGTATTCAACGGATACTCAAACAGCTGGGTCCGACGATGCCGATCACACAAATAACAACAGGAAGATACAGTACGCCCTGACAGACTTGTCACGTTACCATACATGAAGAACATATCCGAATTGACCACAAGACTCCTATGACCATCGGGCATCAGAGTGGCACACAAACCTACATCAACCCTACGCCAACAACTAACTCAAACCAAAGACCCCATACCCACTATGGACAGAACCAACACAATATACAAGGTTCCATGCAAGGACTGTGACAAACACTACATTGGGCTGACAGGAAGGAAACTGGCTACGAGAATACATGAACACCAACTAGCAACAAAAAGACACAACCAATACTCACTCGTCTCCATTCACACGAATAAGGAGAACCACCAGTTTGAGTGGGATAACATCAGGATTCTAGGACAGGCCAAACAGACACAAGCACGGGAATTTCAGGAGGCCTGGTTCTCCACCAAGAAGGTCATCAATAAACACATAGAATTAGACCCCATATACACACCACTGCGAAGAAAAACCGGAAATGAGGTAATCAACTCCAACAAATCCCAGTGTTTAAATACCAGGTGGGAAAACACAACAGCGCTTCATTAGAGGCTGCACTGATGATGATACCCAGCAGGGTAATGAAATGTCTGAGGAACAACGAACGAGCTCGGCGAGCCAACCAACCACAACATCCACAACCCGAGCTACAAATCTACTCAAGAACCTTAGATGGAATATAGTGCAGAAAGATGTGAGGTCACACACTTTGGCAGAACAAATAGAGGAGCTGAATATTATTTAAATGTAGAAACACTGGAGAAAGCTACAGGACAGAGGGATTTGGGAGTTCTTGTGCATGAATCACAAGAAGCTAGCATCTAGGTTGAGTGGGTAATGGGAATGCAAATGGAAGTTTGGCTGTTATTTGGAATGGTGTATAAAAGTAGAGAGTTTTACTAAAGCTATACAAGGCAACAGTTAGTCGTAATACTGTGAAAACTTTTGGGCCCCTTATCTAAAGCAAGATAAAGCAACATTGGAGGCAGTGAGAGAAGGTTCACGAGGCTAATACCAGGCATGGACGGGTGGTCTTATATGGTGTGGTTAAGTAGGTTTGGCCTTTACACGTTGGAACATAGAAGAATGAGAAGCAAGCTTATTGAAACATACAAGATTCTTATCGGGTTTAACAGGGGGGTTTAGATGCAAAGAGGTTGTTTCCCCTTGTGGGAGAGTCTAGAATCGGAGGGCTTAATCTTGGAATAAGGGATCGCCCATTTAAAACAGAGATGAGATATTTCTTCTCGCAGGGCTATGAATCTATTGTATTACTTACTCCAGAGGGCTATCAGGGAAGGGCCACTAAGTAAAATCAAGGCTGAGATAGACAGATTTTTAATCAGTAATGGAATCAAAGGTTATGGAGAAAAGGCAGAAAGTGGAGTTGAGAATTATCAGAACATTGAAAGTGGAGCAGACTCAATAGGCTGAATGACCTCCTCTACTCCTATGTCTTTTGGTCTCATAGACACCGATTTCATTAGTGTCTTTAATTATGGGCATTCCAGGGTTCTGGCAAGTAGAGATATCAAGAGAGTTTCAACCTGGAATTGCAGAATGGATGGGTATAGATTTGGAAACTTCCATAATAGTGAGAAAGGGAGAGTAAGCTGGAAAAGGACCAGTGGTTTGCAAGGTCAAGAAAGACAGATGGTAGGTTTTGAGATAGCATCTGACGGTGCTGGTTTAGAACAGATGAAGAACATTTATTATAGTTAGAATAGGAACCAGGAAGATGTTGTAAGAATGGTTAGTAGTGTAAGGAGCAAGAAGAGGGATTCAGCAGTGTGATATGCTCAGAGAGAAGATGGGAAATGTGAGAAAGAAATTAGATTTCAGGGCTAGGCCAATGAAGAACCTGGGGAAGGTTTGCATTACGAGGAAGGGAAAACAGCCAAGACAACTAAGTGGATGGTCTAAGTCATAGTGACAAAGAAGTTCATGAGCTTCTTGTACTTGCTGAAGGGGAGGGTGAAAAGGGTATGGGACATGGAGCTTGAGGGGACAAGTTAGTGTTTGCAAAGAAACCCAGGATTTTCTTCTCATTTGATATTTCTTCAATTAGTCTAGCTAGATCTAGTGATCATTGGCTCTCTTGAAATGAATGAGCATGTTGAGGCCTTATTGACCAGGATGGAAGCTTTCACCCAGAGTGGGATTAAGATTGGCTTAAGAAAGGCACGAATATTGAGACATCGTTTCTCCTAAACTGTAGTACAAGATTTCAGAGAGACTGAGGTAATGACTGAGACCCAGAAACTGGTCTGTTGGGAAATGCCTCAACCAGCCAATGTGAGGGGTGTACGGAAGGTATTGGGACTAGTTAGCTCATGGAGGGATGTTATTGAGGGGTAAACAGAAATGGTAGGTCTCCTGCAATCGTAAAAGGAAGGTGACACACCAGAGAAGAAGTGATACGTTGTAATAAGGAACAGGAAGAAGCTTAGAGTAAAATAAAGATAGCCCCCTTGAAAGTATCTGGAGAGGGACTCCCACAGCATGGAAAAGCCTTTCACATGTATGTCCATGACAAAGGAAGTCGCTATGGAGCTAACAGGCTTTGGAGCACAAAGACCAGATGTGGCCAGTGATATAATTCTCAAGCACACAGTCACCTTTAATGGGAGCCTTGGCATGCTCAATGAGTCAGGACTGCAGAACTTAAATGTGATCCATTGGTTGTGGAATTGCTTTGCCTAGTCTGTCACTCGCTGCTTCTGCTACTTGGCACACAACTAGTCCTGTATTTTTGCTTCGTTTTTAGTTATGCCTGGTGCTGCTCCTGGCATGCCTTCCTGCCTTGTTTGTTGAACCAGAGTTGATGTGCTGACTTAATAGTAAAGGTAGAGTGAGGTATATGCTGGACTATGTGGTCACAGGTTGTACTGGGTACAACCTGCACTGATGGCTACATTGATGCCCTGTCTTGAATTGCTAGACCTGTTAAATATCTATCCCATTTAGCAAGGTGTTGTTACCCCACCATGCAATGGAGTGTATTCTCACAGTGAGGATTGCTCTCCACAAGGATTGTGGCGGTGATTACTATTACCAATGCTGTCATGGACATATGTATCTGTTGCTGGCAAATTGGTGAAGACAAGGTGTAGAATGTTTATTTCCTCTTCTTGGTCCCTACCATCCGTCGCAGATTCAGTTTAGCACCAATGTCTTTTAGGACTCAACTGGCTCGGTTAGTGATGATGGAGCGCGACTGATTCACTAGCCAAGGGGAGAGTGGGTGTGGGTGGTGATTGAGGATGGGGAGGTGGAGGGGGAATGGTACGGAGATAATATAGCCAGGATGAGGTTTCCTTGTCCATGTTTGACTCGATGACTTTGTGGAGGCCAGAGTCAATTTGGAAGGACTCCCAGGATAACTCGCTCCCAACTGTAAACAACAGTTCTGCCTCTCTGCTGGGTCTGTCCTGCCAGTGGGACATGGGTGATGATGGTGATCTCTGGGACATTGTAAGTTAGATGCTGTGAGTATGACTATGTCAGGCTGTTACTTCACTAGGTTGTAAGTCAGTTCTCCCAATTTTGGGCTGTGGAGTGTGGTTTAGAAGTAGAGCCAATGGCGTGAATGTCGCTAAAACCCGGCAGCAATGAGTACTTCTCTCACTCCTGCTACATGATTTGCGTGAGTAGGATGCTACAGTGGCCACTTGTATAATTGGTGAGCTGAAGAGTGGGCAGGTGGAGGGGAAAAATCAGCAAAATGCCCACGATGGATCTTTCCGGTAAAGAGTTCTTTCCCAAAAATGGGAAAATTCAGCCCCAATTATGCTTTGTGACAATAATATGTCAAAATTTGATTTCATTAATTCATTCATGCGTTGTGCACATCACTAGCTGTGACAGCACTAATTGCCCGTCTCTAGTTGCCCTTAAGAAGTTACTGGTGAGCTGCCTTCTTGAATCGCTGCAGTCCTTTTGTTGCAGAAACACCCACAATATAGCTAGGGATGGAGTTGCAGTATGATATCCATCAGTCAAATTAGGTGGTTTTGGATTTTTTAGCAAGTGAGTGGTTTTCAAAATGACCCATTCACTGTTTCTCAGCTCTCTGAAGGTTTCCACATTCATTCATAAAACTAGCGGTTCTCTTGAAAAGCTGCTGGTTTATATTTAAGACAATGCTTCAGTTGGAGTTCAGTAGCCAATATTGCTCTGCAATTTTTGGGAAGTAAAACTGGGTTGCGCAAGTTGATTAATATTTCAGACATATTTGTATGCAGCAGTTTCATTCTGGGTCATAGCATGAGAAAAGAAAGTGGAAGTGATTTAAGATGTTTCATCATGCAAGTGGGATAAAAATGGCAAAAAACCGCTTTCCAGCTTACCAATATATTTCTTCTCCTGACTTTTATATTATTTTTTCCAGTGTGCTCACTGTGTTTAATCATTGCTTTCCATGAGGTCAGACCACTTCCAAGAATAAATAATCTTTCTGAAATCATATGTGTATTTATGATGGCAATGTAAAGATATTTTATTGCCAAGGGAGTCGTAACATCATGATGTTTGAAATACTTTAATCGACCTATTCAAAGATATTCTTTCTGGAACAGGTGGGGCTTGAACCTGGGCCTTCTGGCTTCAAGATAGGTGCACTCCCACTGCACCACAAGAACCGTCATTACGATGTTTAAGTTGTTGTAAAACTGAAATATCAGATTTGTAAGGAATATCATAAAAACAAGATACTGGCCTGCTTTGATTGTGATAAAGGCTGTGCGGTGATTTGGTTCATACTGAGTACACAAACCACTTGATTTCTCGATTGAGTTGACTCATCTCAAAAGGAACCAAAACTGCTCTGTGTCCATGTGGCGAGCAAGGGAAAAAAATTGCCAATGCTGCTGTCACTAGTTATCGAGAGATTCTTGTTAAAAGTATATGTGTGAGTTGAAATGTCTACGAAAAATGTCTGCATGGCAAGAATTAATCATGAATCCATAATATTTCATGGTTTTGTTTATTTTCTTTCCCTCTCAGAGTCCTGCTGGTAACACACAATTCAGGGAGGCACCAAGCTACTCAATTCAAATATAAGCACTACAGGGGTTTTAGTTGAATTTCTTCCATTGGTCTCTCTATTTGAATTTAAAGTTACATAATCAAATGTCTTCTGCTTGTCTAGTATTGGAAGTTTATCTCAGTTTGTCTTCTGATTGCATACTGAATGCAAAATCATCAAAGAGCAATAGGTAAGCCTGAAAGAGAGACAGCGTAAATTTAGCAGTGAATCCTGACATAAAACTGACATTCAAAAATTGTGTACTAGATCCATTATCTGTATTTGCGTATAGTGGAACATGCAGAACTGTTTTGTTTTATTTTCTTCAGAGGAGAGTCAATAATTACTGGAAATCTACAGTCTGTCCATTTTCAATTTAAGAATATTTTCTGGCAGTTTGCATTGTAAGTTACTGTCCAACCTCTGCAGTGTTTTAACAAGGCTATTTTACAGCTAATGGAAGATAATATGATTGAATTAGTAAGTAAGGATAGTGGGACCAGGTTTTTCTGTGTTGACTCTTGTAAATCAATTAGATGTTTGCACAGTAAGGTTGTATGCAGTTTGTGGCAAATGAGGCTCAGCATTGACAGTTACCTCAAATACTGAACCTGAGAAAGCTATTGAGTGATACCTCACCCATTATGGTTGGTTATGATGGCTTTCCATAAAATTGACCCCCTGAAGCAGGGGGAATGTTCTATTGAAGCAGTTTAAATAAACCAGGTGATTTTTACTTAGCTTTTCTTCTCAGATATAAAGATCCGTTCCCACTTGGTCATGGTAGTTCATTCACTTGGTAGCCTTGAGGAGACAAACATTCTTTCAGTTTAATGAAGGTGGTTGCTTAAGTGAGTTACCTGTCTTTCTGCTTCAGGTGAAAGTAGTAATTACAGTTTTAACACACTCTTATAAATGAGACATAGGCACAGAAGTGACATGGATTACAAATTTGGATTTTCTACAAAACTAATTTGAGCTGGTTGTTTTTGGCCTGGAAAATGAAGCAGGGCATTAACATTGCAAGAATGCACGGCTGTACTCAGACAATATCAAATTAGATGCTGTGATTAAAATTCCCTCTACCTAATCTTACCAAATCAGTTACCAAGAATTTTCACAAATATATTTAAAACCTTGAATGCAACACTGATGTCAGACCTTCAACATCTTGAGATGATAACTTAAAATTTATTTCTGAAATGTGATTGGCAAATCACAAGCATTAGTGTTATTCACGAATGGAAAGCAGACAATAAAATTGCAAGTGATTTTAATTTTTTTCTTTAAAATACTTCCTATGAGGAACTACGTGAGGAACAACAAAGTGCTTGGTTAGAAGAATGAAGCCGAAAAACCTCTGATCGCAGAGATCTCGTCACTCAGTGGATAGTGCCCACTGACTCCGAGCCTTGAAGCAAATCCCACTCCAGGGACTCATTGATACAAGTTGACAATGTGCCTAGTATTCCTTCTTGCTATGTACACTGACATCTGTATCTTCTTGGTATTTGAGTGTTTTTGGGGCTTACGTACTCCAGTGTGTGTGAGGATAAGCCACTTTCTGGTGTAATGTGCAGAGGCTTATATAATTAACGAGACACAGTTTGCTGCATGAATACAACTATTTACAGATTATAAGAATAGGCTTTACATTATTGCAAAGACTGTTGGGAGGACCAGGTCTGAGGTCTGTTTATCGACATCCTACTTCGCTGTCCTTTCCAATCCGCATGTCATCGTCACAGGGAGTGCTGCTTATTGCAGCAATTCTAACCCTTTCTGAGACATGTACTACACTTTTAACACTTTACCACTATTTCCCAAAGGGGTAAAGGTGCAAAAATAAAAAAAAAATCTGTTTACATAAAAATGTGTCAGCGTTCCAGTAGCTCATAGCATTACAGCTTCCTCCCTTTATTGCACAGGAAGCGTGCTTTTCTTGACTCTTGCAGAAGCTGGCACCTGAACTGTCCCGTGTGCACAATATGAATACCACTTCCGAAAGATATCGACAAGAGCGTCTCTACATTCCAGCAACTTTAGTGAAGCTATGACCATACAAGGAGGGTATAGAACATTGAAAACACACTTAAAGAGGAGCTAGTTAAACATGAGGAAAAAAAGACTGAACAGTTAAGTTGATAAGGGGAGAATGAACTAGAGTGCAAGGAGACTCATGGAGAACACAGAGCAAAAACCTGAAATTGCTGGAGAAACTCAGCAAGTCTGGCAGCATCTATTTTCAGCCAGAACAAGTTTCGAGTCCAGTTAGGCAGACAAAAAGATGAATGAGAGTATGCCAGGGAGGAGAAAAAAAAGCTAATAATGGGGACTAGAGGTATGTGAAGATGGGTTGGCTGTGCTGAAAGCAGCCCATATCATGACAGGGTCTGAGTTGTGGGGGTGGGTGAGGACGCAGATGAAGATGTTCAGGTTCTAACATTATTGAACTTGATATTGGGTCCTGATGGCTGCAGGGTCCCCAAGTGGAAAATGAGATGCTGTTCTTCCAGCTTGTGTTGAGCCTCACCAGCACATTGCAGCAAGCCAGAGACAGAGATGTTGGTCCGGGAACACAGTGGTGTGTTGAAGTGGCAGGCAACCCATCGATGTCACTTGAATCAAAACCCTACAATGAGTAGGTATCTCCAGCTTCTTGCCACGGTGTTTACCATTGGTGCTCATGTGTGATTTGAGAGCTCCCGAACCTGTTTCTCTGAGAAAGCTGTGGGTGTGAATTGGGTGGCCATTACTAGCCCAGCTTAGCCTCTTGAAATGGAGGTTGCTATTAACCCCTAGTGGCAATGCTCCAAGGAGTAGTTACCGCAGTTTGAACACTCATGGAGCTGCATGAGCAACTTTGACTCTTCATTTTTTCAGTCACATGTGCAAGACATGATGGAGGCTGGCTGGAAGAGCCCCAAGATGTTCAACCCGTAAACAGCAGTGTCCTTGTCCATTCCTGCCATACTGATTGTACTGAGTTACTTTAGGCTCTCTATGTCTGTTCCAAGTGTAGAAAAGCAGCCTGAGTTACCCCTTATGCACACCAAAGTGATGGACTCCTTCACCTGACATCTGCAACACACTGTTCTGACACATTTCCCAGTTTCTGCGTGTATACTTGGTGCTTTTTAAAAGCAGATTCTATGCAATCTGAACTTTTCAGCCAAGGAAGCAATGTTTTCTGACCCTATGGTCAACATTTTCCCGTGTGATCTTTAACAGAGACACAGTGACCTGGTCTTTTTGCATCTCATCCAGTGAGAATCTTCTGTAGGAGGGGTTGGAGCTGATTACTGAAGAATGTCACCATTTCATTCTCGGGGGAATCAGATAAAATTTCATTGTCGTTTTCTGACTGATAATGTTGGAAAGGCAAAATGTGATGGAAATGATACCAAAGTGTTCTTTCTCTTTCAAACTACTCATTTTTTCTATTTGCTATGATTGTTTTCTCTTGACAGGAGTGCATCTTCCAAAGTTAAATCTTTTGCCTTTACAGTCTCGACACTGCTATTTTTTTAGCATCTCTGAATTCTTTATTTTCTTCATTCACGGGCTGAGTGTGTCACTGACTAGGTAGCATTTACTGCCCATCCCTAATTGCCCAGAGGGCAGTTAAGAGTCGATCACATTGCTGTGGGTCTGAAGTCACATGTAGGCTAAACCAGGTAAGGATGGCAGTTTCCTTCCCTAAAGGGCATTAGTGAACCAGATGGGTTTTTCCTGACAACTGACAACGGATTCATGGCCATCATTAGACTCTAATTCCGGGTATTTGTTGAAGTCAAATTCCACCTTCTGCCGTGGCAGGATTCGAACCCAGGTTTCCAGAACATTATCTGGGTCTCTGGGTTAACAGGTCTAGTGACAATACCACTAGGCCATTGCCTCCCCACTTTTGTTTACTCTGTTGGGTTATGCTGTTTGCCACTTTTTTATCTGATGCTAGCATCTTCAGTTCCAATTGTAACAAAACAAGTCAGAGATCAGTCTGGTTAAACACTGATATTTGTGCAGAATTTTAGTGGCAATTAGAAATTAGACAGGGCAACAAACTTTGTCATTTTGTTCTCAGTATCTCTGCTCATGCCCAGATTTTTATTAAATGTGCAAACTCCTGTAGACCTGGGAATACCAAGAATTTAATTGTACGTTAAGTAACCTACCCCTGTTATGATTTACTACACACAATTATAAAAATTCAAACTGTAATTTGAGCTTCAATGCCATTCCAATGAGGTAATCTCCAGGTCTTCCTTGAATAGCTCAGTATCCTGACTTGGATAAGCTGCACTTTCATTGATACAGCCTCGACATTTTGGATCTACCTTGCCAATGACAACATTTTCACCACAGGAACCAGAATTGTTCAAAAATAAGGCTTATTGCCAATTTGGGGATAGTAAGAACTGTCGATGCTGGAGTCAGAGACAACACAGTGTGGAGCTGGATGAACACAGCAGGCCAGGCTGCATCAGAGGAGCAGGAAAGTTGACGTTTCGGGTCGGGACCCTTCTTCAAGAACAGGGTCCTTCTGAAGGAGGGTCCCGACCTGAAACATCAGCTTTCCTGCTCCTCTGATGCTGCCTGGCCTGCTGTGCTCCTCCAGCTCCACACTGTGTTATCCCTATTGCCAATATCTTGGGTCAGATAGGAATAGACACTTAAGCTTCACCAGTGTCACTTGGATCATAAGAACAAATTTTAAAATATTAGGACAAAAGTAATTTTCTGAATACAGGTTAATTTATGTCATTTTTAAAAATGCTGTAACTCTGATTACCGGTATAACTACACACTTGCAAAATGCTTGCAAGGACTGAAACAGCACATACTGGTTCCCCACTTCTCTGCTGTATTGGAAAATTGGTCTGTCTTGGTTCCAGAATTACTTCTTGATGTCCTTTGACTTTTTTTTTGCTGGCAAACATTGGCTGTTTTTCAATAATTGACATCATATTCTTGCAACACCACTGTCAAAAGGTTCTTTTCAACCAGTTATCATTTTCTCTCCCTCACATAATTCTAATTTCTGCAAATCATCTGATAAGCACCACTCCTCTATACATCACATTCCAAACAAACTACTAGGAAACAAACAACTTAATGTAGAGGCAAGGTCATCTGCAGATTTGAAGATGACATACTAACCATGGGATCTGTCAGTGAAGTTGGGCTTTGATGCATGTAAGATGTTGTCATTAAATGTTGTTTTCTAACTGAATGCATGGCACGAAATTACTGCTGAAAAGTCAGATAATGCACTTGTGTTGAAAATGAAAAATAAAATTGTACAAAAAGTACGTGTTCATAAAATAGTGATCCTTTATTTAAAAAGTCAAAAGTACCAAAGTTTACAGGAACATTTCCTACTCTAAGATTTCCTTATTACCTAGTGAGTAATTTAGTGCCTTAGGCTGAGGACAATTGGATACTGTAAATTGGCTTCATATGGGACCTGATAAAAGGCGGGAAACTGAACAATGATGCTTTTAAATATGATTGTAGTGATTTTAAAGAGGTCAGCCAAGTAGACCTTATAGAATATGAGTTCACTCGATTGGGGCTGCTGACATAGTCCAGTCAGGGCACCCTGGCTGACAGATATAAACAGGAGTGTCAGAGGTTCTGGTAACACTGAGGAAGCCGGACCAGTGTCAAATCATATACACATGTAAATAAAGGGTGACTTGGTGACTGGATACTGGCCTCTGTGGAATTAGGAATTTTAAAGTGAAGGTGTTTAGGGGACTGGTGCCAATGTCAGTCATCAAGGATAGGTGTGATAGTAAGCAAGGCTTGGAGTGGAGAGGATAAGGGCAGCAATGGATGAGCAGAGGCACTTTTCAGGTATTGCAGGCATTGCATTATGAAATTCGCTGAGTGAACTGTAACGCCATAACATTGGAAGAAGACAATAGACAGTAATGTCATTGGGTGATTGATGTTGAGTTACCTAGATAAAGGAAAGCTAAGAGAGATAGTGTAACCCACACACAACATTGTAAAGCAGAGATTAACAACATCAACATTGCTGACCTGCAATGCAAGAAAACTGCAAATTAACTGTTAGGGTATGTTTCACACAATAGCGGACTGTACCCAAGTCTATTCTGTCTCCTAAGGTGAACTATTCCTTGACACACAGGTTTTAGATTTATGAGGTTGACATTGAATCACGCTGGAAATTCATAACTGAGGGTGATAAGTATCTTGAGCAAAAAAGAATTGAGCATTGCTTTCTGTATGAGGGAACTGAACATTGCTGCAACTGAACAGATGTTATATTGGTTAGCACAGGACCAGATCAACCAACTGCATTTTAATGATGCTCCCCACATAAAAGCAAATTTAATTGATGGGACAAAGAAATATGTATCATGTTCGGCTTTATTAACGCAATATTTCGCATATCCTGAACTGGGACCGTTTTCCTGTAAATTGTCAATGAGATGAACTCCTTACATCACCCAGGGCCATCTGGATAACTACTGAATAGCTGACAGTTGCGGAAGTATCTCAAGACAGTTAACTATCTCATTCTTTACTGGGAAACTCATTTGTCAAGACTTGTTGCTGACATGCCATCATGGATAGGATACTGTATAAAAGAGAACTCTCTCAAATGTATTCTTAAAAAATTATTTTTAAGTTCTCTTTCTCTATCAATTATCTCGTGATTGAAATCGAATGCCTAATTATTCAGTTTTACATTGAAATAAGGAATGTAGATTTACTTCCCTTGCTCAACCCTTAAGATTCATTCCAGACTCAAAATGTTAACTCTGATTCTGTCTCCACAGACATTGGCAACCCTGCTGAGTTTCTCCAACATTCTCCGTATTTGTCGATCTCTCAATCCTGATTTAACTTTGTAAACTCGATTTGTAAGCCTATACACATTTCTTTTATGAAACTGATGGAGATTTTTAGTTCATTTTAAAATGGAATTTTCTATGTATTTTTACATTTGGTTTTATCTCTTATTTCTGCCGGTCAGTATCCAATGTGAACGTACCAAAGGCTGAAACAAAAACAGGAAGTGCTCGAGAAACTCAGCAGCTCTGCTAGCATCTGTAGAGGGAGAAGCAGAATTAATATTTTGAATCCAGTGTGACTTCTTCAGAACCGACAGAACCGATAACAAATAAAAACCAAAAGAACTGCGGATGCTGTAAATCCGGAACAAAACAAAGTTGCTGGAAAAGCTCAGCAGGTCTGGCAGCGTCTGTGAAGGAGAAAACAGAGTTAACGTTTCGGGTCTGGTGACCCTTCCTCAGAACTGATGGTGGCTGGGAAAACGTCAGTTTATATGCAGAAAATGGGAACCGATAACAAACATTGCCTGGCATCCTTTCAGGGAATTAAAGTCAGTTAGTGGAGCTTCTGTCTTAGTGACTCTCTAAATAAATACCAATATGGTGAAATATTGTGACTGCAGCACATTGTATCCTGTTTTGATCAAATTCTGCTGTTCTGCAACTTTACTGTGGCTTTGCAAAGCCTTTCTGCTGTAATACATTATAACTTCCTATAAATTCTTGAGCACCTCCGCTCTAACCAACTCTTATCATGGGATACAGAAGCTCTTTCCAAAATTCAGACAGCTCATAATATTTTGGGGAGAATTTAGCAAAAAGCATCCTTAGTTTCCAGCACTCAACTATCCAGCTGTGCAGTATGTGTGAAATAGGTCAGCGAAATCAATGTCACCTCATTTGTAAGAGATCTTGCAAATGTATTTGTTTGTGACCATACGTTTGTAAACCACTACACTGGGGTATATATTTTATTGGAATCGGCAAGATTCCAGCCACTAGACAGAACTGCAAAGAAATGCAAGGCACCAGCTGGCAGTTCACTTGAAGATGAAGCTGTGGGGAACATTCAAGGAGCAGAACAGGCTTGAAGATGTAGAAGTCAGTGACTGAGGCCCTGTCCTTCCATTTTAGAAATGTAGATGTTACCGTAGTCACCCCGGGTCTATTAATGTTTTCCACCTGCTATTCCTTGCCAGTAGCCCCTATTTCATCCTCAAGCACATGTATCCACTAAGTGAGGAAGGGGTGGTTACCAAGACAGGAGAGGAATGGGTGACATGGTGGCTCAATGGTTAGCACTGCCACTGACAGTGCCTGGGTTTGATTCCAGCCTCAGGTAACTGCCTGTGTGGAGTTCTGTATGTTTCTGTGTGGGTTTCCTCTGGGTGCTCCAGTTTCTTCCCACGCTGCAAAGATACGCAGGTTATGTGGCTTGGCCATGTTAAATTGTCAATAGTGTCCAGGGATGTGCAGGCTAATTGGGTTACCCATGGTAAATGTTGGGTAAAGGGGATAGGGTGGGATGCTCTTCTGAGGGTCAGTGTGGACTTGATGGGCCAAATGGCCTCAATCTGCGCTGTACGGATTCTATGTATCCAGGCAAGGAAAGCAAGCTTGCCACCTGATTTTTGTCGCATTTCCTGTCAACAGCAGGGAGGATCACAACAATACCTATCCCAGTGTCAAAGATAGAATTTGCCTGGGGTGGAGTCGAACGGCAGTGAAGACTGTGCGTGCTTCAGACCCCTTAGAAAATCAAACTTGTTTCTCCATAAGTATTTTGTTCCACTTCCACTTTTCTTTTCTGACAAACGAACAACAATGGTGTCCATCTAGAGTTTAAATTACAAACCTATATCCCACTGTACTTGCAATCTAATTATTCATTTTCATATGCTGAGAGCTGTTTTTTGAAGTTTTTTTGAAGTTAAGGCTGACTTTTGTAGCTTTTCTAAATTGATACATTGTGGATGATGGAAGATATTGAAGAGGAGCTCTATGTCTGTTTGACAGATGCCAGTCAGGCAGTGAGGAAGGAAAGGTGTACTTTGTCCATTTCATGACCTCTCAGAATCCCAAAGCACTTTTTAACAGCCAATAAAATACTGTTTGCGAGGTCAGATTTACTCTATTATTTTGCAAATATGTGATTATGATTCATAGTTTTAAAAAAAGCGAGTTTTTTCTTTCTTCCTGGAGAGAGAACTGCTGACTGCTGCAACTTAACAAACAATATCAGTGGAATTTTCCCCAGTCCTTGAGTACTTTTGGCAGTGATGAGAATTGTGGGTGAACAGTGGTGCAAATCGAAGAATGAGATTTCTGATGTCATTGGAAAAAAAGCGTCAAAGTTTTCCTCAAGGTTTTTAACAGCTGGATTAAAATCTAGCAGCGAGAACCCAACGTTCATACATGTGGGACGACATGGTGGCTCAGTGGTTAGCACTGCTGCTTCACAGCGCCAGGGTCCTGGGTTTGATTCCACCCTCAGGCAACTGTCCGTGTAAAGTTTGCAAGTTCTCTCTGTGTCTGCATGGGTTTCCTCGGGTACTCTGGTTTCCTCCCGCAGTCCAAAGATATGCAGGTTAGGTGGATTGGCCATGCTGAATTGCCCATTGTGTCCAGGGATGTGCAGGGGAGGTGGATTATCCATGGGAAATGCAGTGATTTGGTGGATGGATGTGATGCTCTTCGGAGGGCCATGTTACTCAATGGGCTGAGTGGCCTGCTTCCATACTGTAGGGATTCTATGATTTGCATCTCATTGTCGGTGCATCTTGTCTCATTTCTGTGTAACTTGTGATTCTCCTGGGCTCTGGTGGGAAATTAGATGGCACCTATTCCCTGCAGCTGTTCAAGAAGGCACTTCCTCAAGGTCAGTTAGGGACAGGCAATAAAGGTGGGCCCAGCCAATGAGGCCCATAGCCCAAAATGATTTTTTGTTTAGCAGCTCCAGTAATGAGGGTGGGAGATGATGCAGGATCTGATGGAATGGGGTACTGTGGGAGGGGAAATCTTCACAAGCTGTCACCACACTTGCTTCACTGGGGTAGGGTCAAAAGCTGAGGAAGAAAATGGGGATATTGACTGTCAAATAAGGGGTTGCATCGGAATGTGGGGAGCCTCAAAGCTGATGGCATGGACGGAACAGCTATGTAAAATACAGATTCAGGAATAGCTTCTTCCCTGCTGTTTCTGGACTTCCGAATGGACCTCTCAAATGTTAAATTTAATGTTGATCTCACTCTTTGTGCACCTTCTCTGCAGCTGTAACATTGTATTCCTCACTCTTCTATTACCCTTACGCACTTTATTACAGGCACATGATGCCATACAAATAATGAAATGACCACAAGGACAATAATGAATCAAATCAAATCAAATCGAAAGGGTGCACTGGAAATCTTGATTTTCAGGTGGAGCCTGAAACTCTGTCTGGAGTGTGACCCGAATAGTGTGGCTTATTTCATCCAATCACAGCTGTGCAATAAAGATGAAAAATGGCTGCCAGCATACCCTCAGTGGGTGGAATCAGATTTTTCTCTGTCTGCAGGGGCAAGGTACATCTGTGGATGATGTAAGACGCTTCAGGAGCCAATTGCATTAAGAACGCATCCATAGAATCAATGATGACACACAACAGCCATGTAACTACACTGTGCATGCAGCTCATGCATTGACCAACAATGTGTATTAAAAATCTTAGCCACAAGCAATTAAACCCATGCCATAAATCATAACAAGTTAATCCTGGTAATCTCTGCGTGCAGTGATTTAAAAGTAACATCTGCAACCAACAATTCTCAAACACATTCAAGAGGTCTTATGGCTGCTGTTCTCTCAAAGACAACTATCAGTACACGAGAACATGGACCCTTATATTCAAAGCTACACTTTGTGAGTGTCAGGGTTGTGGGGTGATTATTCTGAACACAGGTTTAATGTCCCATGTATTTTGCGCAACATAACTTGAGTTGTATACATCAACATAAGGTGTAATATATCAGCGTTCCATGTAAAGACATTATATGGCACTCCTTCTGGGAGGCTTTCCTGTCCAACTGTATCAAACATATGATAAAGCCTCATTTTCTGTATGGTATGAGTGCACAACAACCAAATCACTCAGAAGCTGCGCTGTTTCTGATGTTCTCCACATGGGATCATTGCAGCCATCCCCTGGATCCATTAGCAGCCAGTACTTTAATCACTAGCACAGCCATTCAAAGACAGCACAAAAGAATATAGGACATTCAAGCCTAGGGATGACTTCAGCCACCAGCCTCCAGATGGAGCAGAGATTCCCCTCACGATGTGGAAAGGTTTCAGAGCCCCAGTATTTACCATGTTCACTGTCCCTTCCTCCAGGTGACCAAAGCTCAGTGCCAGTCCAGACTGAGGATGTTCTGGGACACTATAACAGAACTGTGTCATCTGCTGGAGCAGGACTCAAGTTCTGAAGGAATGGGTGGCCATGCCATTCCCTGTGGCTGTCAAGGTAACGAGTGCCTAATCTTTGATGCAATTGGCTCATTACAAGGATCCACTGGAGACCAGTATGCAATTTCCCAAACCTCGGCTAGAAATGTTCCGCATTGTATCCGATCACAGTACTTCATTTCTTTTCCCTGTGACAAAGTCAGTCCTATAGCCCAGGCAGTGGGATTGTCCGACATCGCTGGCTTCCTCCAGGGCACTGTAAATGAAATGTCCAACTCAACTGCAATCATCACGACCCATGTTAGAGATCTGTGTCAAGGGGAACCAGCTATTATTTCTACGTTTTTGATCATTCCCAAGATCATATCTCATTCCAAGGGCAAAATGCCATCCGTGGACAGATGCTCAAAGATGACAGCCACCCGTTTCGATGAAAGCTGATGACTCCTTTACCAAATCCAATGACTGAGGCCAAATGCAGATACAATGCAGCCCACTGTCCCACCTTGGCCATCATGGAATAGACAATAACACTGCTCGAGGTGTGGTTCCAATGCGTGGATTGATCTGAAGCTGCCTGGTAGTATACACCAGGTAGAATGTGTTTCATAGTTCTGGTATGCTGTGCTCTGCACAACTGAAGCAGTCAAAGAGGGGATGTTATGGACACTGATGAGATTGGAGAGTGGCAGTAGTCTTCTGAGGAGGAAAATGAGGACACTGATGAGGAAAAACATCATTTCCAGCATGATATTGCATGGGCCACAACAAGTCAACAGAACTTAATTGATACCAGCCTCCAAGAGACCTGAGTGGGTTGAAGACATCATCCAATGAAGACTAAATTTTTGTTATTGCAAATGCAAGTCCCTGATTAGTCCCAAATGCAAATGTGGATTCTTTGTTATTTATTTGCCTTTCCTGGTGTCATAAAAATTACCCTCCACAACTGTTCCAATGCTTCACGACATCTGTTGCTTCCAGATTCAAGAATGTCAATATTGTATGTTCCGATGGGCATTAAGGAAAGAGTAGCAGTCATCAAGGCAGGGTTCCAAGCTTGTACAGTGCGAAGGAAAATTAGCTTCCGAGACTTGGTTCATGATCAGGCCTGAGAGCTGCGCACTGAGTTCTGCTGTGGCCATTATCTGTTTGAGGCTTCGCTTCAATATCTAAAGTGACAGAGTCTGCACTTAAAACTTTTCCCACCAGTACAATGTGCTATGAGGCAAAGTTTGGATGTATTGGACATTGCCCATCCTTGAATATCTAAACATTTCCTTTAGGACATAGAATTAGATGTGTACTCAGTAAAGGACCTTACACACTCCAATGCTGAATGATCTGGACTCTGTAAAGTAGTTAGTTTTATTCCCTTATGCCCCTATCTCAATGAATTTCAGCTGTGACATTACATAGATCTCTTCTTGCATTGCTGTCGCCTCCGTGTCCTCTCCCCATCCCACAGACCCCTTCACTTGCTCCCAACACATTCTCTGTGCGCCTGGAGCCCTCCCTCTCGACCTGTTCATTGAGAACATGACAAGATGACAACAGCTGCCTTGATTTCTCTGCTCCCCTTACCTATTCGTACCCATCTCCCTCTGAAATGACTGCACTCCGTGCTCTCAGATCCAACCTGGAATTTGTAATCGAACCTGCCAGCAAGGGTAGTGCTGTTGTTGACTGATGTACTGACCTCTAACCTTGTGGAAGCTGACCTCGCTATCCAACATTGATTCCACAACTGTCACTAACTTCATCTCATCTGGCAATCTGCACGCACCCACCCCCCTCCACACAGCTTCCTACCTCATAGTGTCTCAACCCCAAACACCCCACTTCTACCTTCTTCCCAAAGTCCACAAGACTGCCCACACAGACCCATCATTTCAGCCTGCTCCTGCACAACACAACTGAGCTCTTCCACCTTGACTCAATTTTCATCAGGGCTACCACAACGCCACTTTCCTGCCCACTCACCATAACACTTTAACCCGTTACTAATTGAAACTCTCTCTCCTCCGAAAATTTATTCAGTGTCCTGGTATCCGCCACACTCTGTCATAGTGAATTCCACAGATTAATGATCCTTAGAGAGAAGTAATTCCTCCTCAGCTCTGTTTTAGATTAGCCTAAGAATATGACCTCATGTTCTAGATTGCCCTACAAAGGGAAGCATCTGCTCCATGTCTACTTTGTCAATCTCCTTTAGCATCTTATACACCTCAGTCAGATGAGCTATACTCATGAACTATTTCCTTAAATGTCTGACATTGTTCATCAACCATCTTTTCTGCACTGGGGTGACAAGAGGAGCTGACATGGGTACGTTGAGCAAAATAGCCACTTCCAAAGTTGTACCATTCCACAGTCCAAGCGAGGAAGGGAAAGTTCGTGTCAAATCTATTTCCAGCAAAATGACACCACATAGCCACTTTTTCTTTGAATTGTAAACAAAAAGTTCATAATCAGCATTTCCATTTTCCAGTTTATACTTCCAGATCTGCAGTTCTTACAGTGCAGTGGCAGTGCCACTAAGCACTATGGTGGTTGTCCTCTATGTGAAGCTGGGGTTTTGTCTCCACAAGGGTTTTGCAGTGGTCACTCTAACCAGCGGTGTCATGGACAGATGCATGTGCTCCGGGTAGACTGGAGAGGATGTGGTTAAGGATATTTTCCCCTTCTGTTGGTTCCCTCGCCACATGTCCCATACCCAGTCTGGCAGTGATGCCCTTGAGGATTTTGCCAATTTGATCAGTAACAATGCTGCTGAGCCACACTTGCTCATGGATGTTGAAGTCCACCACTCAGAGTACATTGTGCTCTTTCGACCCTTGAACCAAAACTAATCACAGAACTAGGTTAAACAGAATGTGAAATCTTTATTATGATAAAGCATCGTGTACACGTTTTAAAAACTTACAGTGTACATGATGATATGGATATCAATGGAGACGGGGGTTGGAAGGTGAGGGGAGGGAAGCAGTATCCTGGATGTCATATTGAGATGATCTTCATATGAGGGCCAAGTGGGAGCGGTTTCAGCTCCTCGTGGCACACAAGCAGTTCTGTAAAGGCACTAAACTTCTCTCCACAAAGTTACTCTCGCTGTGATGCAGCCTGTCTCATGAACTCATTCACTATCGTTTAGACTACAAATTTTCCGCATGTCAGCATATTTGGGGAATCAGCTTCCCAATGTGCTCCAATCTAATCATTCAACCTGCACTCAATTTGACATGCTCATCTCTATTAATACTCCTCCTTTCTAATGAGGAAGTCCTGAAAAATTCTGTGAATTCTTCGTGGAGTAATCTTTTTCTCTGAGAAAATGGTAGTGATACATCATTTGACCGATATTGCTTGTGTGATTTTCGATTTGTAGTCAGAAGGTCCTGCAAAATAGGCAAATATATTTCACATTGAAGAAATGGTCCTGTTTGACAGTGAGAATTTCAAAAATGTATTTGGCAAAAAATATTTTTCCACATCTGATTCATATTCATGTTTAATACTATTCCTGTGAAATGATTTCTTTTTAACGTGACACACCAGGGAACAGTTTGCCCATGTTGCTTTTGGTAACTTTGAATTGGATTCTTTTTCTTTCAATTTTCTTGGATAATGCTTGCAAATAGTTTCAGGCTCTTTACATCCCACTATCCAAAATAGATGCAGATGTAGCAAGAAGTAACACAAACAGCAACTCAGTGAAATGTTCAGTCATAGAAAGATTGTATGAGATTTACAAAAGCTAAGTAGAAGTTGAATTTCAAATTTCAGCCAGAGTTGGAAGCACTATAGTGTAGTGGAAATGTCATTTGTGCCAATAGTCCAGAGGATCGGTCTGGTGTTCTGGGGACACTGGTTCAAATCCCATCACGCAGCTTGTCAATTTGAATTCTGTTGGTAAATATAGAATTATAATACTAATTGCAGTAATAGTGTCCGCGGCAATTGTTCTAAAAACCCATCTGGTTCACTCATGCCCTTTGGGAAAGGTAATCTGGTTTGGCTACACATCACTCCAGGCCCACAGCAATGTGGTTACCTCTTAAATGGACTAACAAGCTGGGATAGTCAATTGGTGTCCTTGTCAATGACTCCCATTTCCAAGGAAAGAATTTTTATTTAAACAACTGTTAGTGACTTGAAAACAAACCTATTAGTGGATAAAAACCAAAAGAACTGCGGAAGCTGTAAATCAGGAACAAAAAACAAAGTTGCTGGAAAAGCTCAGCAGGTCTGGCAGCATCTGTGAAGGAGAAAACAGAGTTAATGTTTCGGGTCCAGTGACCCTTCCTCT
>NC_063365.1:10939661-10994541 GCF_021869965.1 Rhincodon typus
AGAGGAAGGGTCACTGGACCCGAAACATTAACTCTGTTTTCTCCTTCACAGATGCTGCCAGACCTGCTGAGCTTTTCCAGCAACTTTGTTTTTTAACCTATTAGTGGCTTCGTTTTCATCTGCCTAAGCTCTAAACGCTGGAATTTCCTCCCTATGCCTCTCCAAATCTCTGCAGAACTCCTCCTTCTGGAAGACAGTACTAATTTGTCATCTGATCTTGAGAACAGGTGAAAATTCAGAGAAGGTGAAAAGGAAACAGGGGTCTTTGAAGCTCCTCATGTAAGGACATTAATGCAGTGTCCCCACCACCACCCTCAACTCCTGTGAACTGGAAATAAATGTTCATTCCTCCTACACCCTTGATCAGATCTATGTAAGGTTTGGATGGGAAGCATTATCTAATAGTTAAACACTGGGTACATATATTATGGAACCAGCAAACTTGTTGCTAACCAGTAATTTTGCAGAAATTGAACATGATATCCTTTAGGCCAAAGGATTCCATCCTTTTGAGCATGTTTTTCAATGAGACTAGAATAGCTAAAGGTGAAACCCTTGTGATGAAGTCCACACGAATCCTGAGGTACCTCGGTCTGAGATGAATAGATTCTGATTTCTTGGAATTCTTTTGAAGAATGAATGAACTGTTTTTACAAATCTGAGTCCAGAGCTTCAATAAAATGCACATTGTAATCTTGGAACCTTAAATTAATCTTTTAACACAGATGATAAGCTCTCCTATTTTTACAGCAAAAAAGGTTCAGTGCAAATAAATTACAAACTGACAAAGTATGCAGATCAATAATCTGCAACTGACTCAGCAGGTGGTAGATAACAAGGTGTAGAGCTGGATGAACACAGCAGGCCAAGCAGCATCATAGGAGCAGAAAGGCTGACGTTTCGGGCCTAGACCCTTCATCAGAAATGGGGGAGGGGAAGGGGGTTCTGAAATAAATGGGGAGAGAGGGGGAGGCAGATAGATGATGGATAGAGGAGAAGATAGGTGGAGAGGAGACAGACCGGTCAAAGAGGCGGGGATGGAGCCAGTAAAGGTGAGTGTAGGTGGGGAGGTAGGGAGGAGATAGGTCAGTCCAGGGAGGATGGACAGGTCAAGGGGGCAGAATGAGGTTAGTAGGTAGGAAAAGGGGGTGCGCCTTGAGGTGGGTGAAGGGGATAGGTGGGAGGAAGAACAGGTTAGGGAGGCAAGGACGAGCTGGGCTGGTTTTGGGATGCGGTAGGGGGAGGGGAGATTTTGAAACTTGTGAAATCCACATTGATACCATTGGGCTGCAGGGTTCCCAAGCGGAATATGAGTTGCTGTTCCTGCAACCTTCGGGTGGCATCGTTGTGGCACTGCAGGAGGCCCAGGATGGACATGTCGTCTGAGGAATGGGAGGGAGAGTTGAAATGGTTCGCGACTGGGAGGTGCAGTTGTTTATTGCGAACCGAGCGTAGGTGTTCTGCAAAGCAGTCCCCGAGCCTCCGCTTGGTTTCCCCCATGTACAGAAGACCACAACGGGTACAGCGGATGCAGTATACCACATTAGCAGATGTGCAGGTGAATATCTGCTTGATGTGGAAAGTCTTCTTGGGGCCTAGGATGGGGATGAGGGAGGAGGTGTGGGGGCAAGTGTAGCACTTCCTGCGGTTGCAGGGAAAAGTGCCGGGTGAGGTGAGGCTGGAGGGGAGTGTGGAGCGGACAAGGGAGTCACGGAGAGAGTTGTCCCTCCGGAAAGCAGATAAGGGTGGGGAGGGAAAAATGTCTTTGGTGGTGGGGTCGGATTGCAGATGGCAGAAGTGTCGGAGGATGATGCGTTGGATCCAGAGGTTGGAGGGGTGGTACGTGAGGACGAGGGGGATTCTGTTTTGGTTGTTATTTGCAGGGACGGGGTGTGAGGGATGAGTTGCGGGAAATGCGGGAGACACGGTCGAGGGCATTCTTGACCACTGAGGGGAGGAAGTTGCGGTCCTTGAAAAACGAGGACATCTGAGATGTACGGGAGTGGAATGCCTCATCCTGGGAGCAGATGCGGCGGAGGCGAAGGAATTGGGAATAGGGGATGGCATTTTTGCAGGAAGGTGGGTGGGAGGAGGTGTATTGTAGGTAGCTGTGGGCGTCGGTGGGCTTGAAATGGATATCGGTTTCTAGGTGATTGCCCGAGATGGAGACAGATAGGTCCAGGAAGGTGAGAGAGGTATTAGAGATGGTCCAGGTGAACTTAAGGTTGGGGTGGAAGGTGTTAGTGAAGTGGATGAACTGTTCGAGCTCTTCGTGGGAGCATGAGGCGGCGCCAATACAGTCATCAATGTAACGGAGGAAGAGGTGGGGTTTAGGGCCTGTGTAGTTACAGAAGAGGGATTGTTCCACGTAACCTACAAAGAGGCAGGCATAGCTTGGGCCCATGCGGGTACCCATGGCCACCCCCTTTGTCTGTAGGAAGTGGGAGGAATTGAAAGAGAAGTTGTTGAGGGTGAGGACAAATTCGGCTAAGCGGATGAGGGTGTCAGTGGAGGGACAGGAAGAAGCGGAGGGCCTTTAGGCCATCTGTATGGGGAATGCAGGTGTATAGGGACTAGACGTCCATGGTAAAGATGAGGTGTTGGGGACCGGGGAATTGGAAGTTCTGGAGGAGGTGGAGGGCGTGGGTGGTGTCACGGACGTAGGTAGGGAGTTCCTTGACCAAGGGGGAGAAAATGGAGTCCAGATAGTTGGAGAGAAGTTCGTTGGGGCAGGAGCAGATGGAGACAATGGGTCGACCAGGGCAGTCAGGTTTGTGGATTTTGGGAAGGAGATAGAAGCGGGCGGTGCGGGGTTGGGGAACGATGAGGTTGGAGGCCGTGGGTGGGAGATCACCTGAGGTGATGAGGTTGTGGATGGTTTGGGAGATGATGGTTTGGCGGTCATGATCAAGTGGGCGGTAGGAGGAGGTGTTGGAGAGTTGGCGTCTGGCCTCGGCCCGAAACGTCAGCCTTCCTGCTCCTATGATACTGCTTGGCCTGCTGTGTTCATCCAGCCCTACACCTTGTTATCTCAGATTTTCCAGCATCTGCAGTTCCTACTATCTCAGTAGGTGGTAGAGACATGTTTACAGGTGTGAGTTGCGAAACTTGTATTATTCCCTACTTTTCATCCCACATTCAGTGAGTTGTACTAGCCATGCATTTCTCTCAATCGTGTTCTTTTACTGTAGGTCTGTTTGCTTTGTAGTTGTTCAATAAATTGTGCTGTCACATTCAGAGGTCTCACCCATAGCATGAGCTCAGATACCAACGGAGAAAAAAAATCTTCAGCCCATTATATCCAGTCTGTAACATTCAATACGATCCAGAAAGGAAAATGTCAGAGCAACAAATTAATCTTCAAAAACCAATCCCAATCAATAAAGAATAATTATAGTTCCATTTGAACATTGAATCTATCTAGTTTAGTTGATCTTTCCAGCAATATTGAAATGTACTTTAGTTTTAGAGTTCTGTACTAAAGTTTTATTGTAACCGGTTATTTTCTTTGATCAAATCACGTTACCGAAACCTGGCCAAAAACAAGGAAAGTACAGGATGCCGGAAATACTGACAATCTGCTTCAGAACATGTTGAAAATTGTTAACTCTTTATGTTCTTCTACAACAATGTGACCTCCCTGTTCAAGAAGGGAGGGAGACAGAAAGCAGGAAACGATAGGTCAGTTGGCCCAACACCTGTCATAAAGATAATGTTAGGGTCCATTATTAAGGAAGAAAGAGCAGGACTTTTAGAAGAGCTTAATACAGTCAAACAGAGTTAACACCATTTTGTGACAGAGAAATCATGTTTAACAAATTTGCTACAGAGTTCCAAGAGGATGTAACTGAGTTGATGAAGGGAAACTGGTAGATGCATTCGGTTTTGCAGGAGGCATAACTCAAACAGTAGTAAAATACAATTTCAGTTAAAAAGATTGTTGTCACAGGTTAATAAGGGCTCAGATCTACATAATGCTCATCAACACCTTTAGTTCAGACTTCCACACTTTGACTGCAGGAAATTCCAACAAGTTCTCATTAAACCTATCCATTACCTATTGGTATGAGATAGAATAGGAGGTGTAAAAATTGAGGGCGAGCTAAAAAAAAAGGTGGGAACCATGACAAAAACTGATTATATTTCAGCTTTTTGATTTGGATCTCAAGTTACACTTTGCATTCTTATTGTTTCAAACCTGACTGTTGCTGAACATGTTTTGTTTATTGATTCTAACCTCAAGAAGAAGAGGGGTGGTATCTATGGATGGAATAGGCCCTGGCCATCCTGCTCATGGTTCTAATGTGTAATTAATTGTGCCCTGTTAGTATCAGTTTAAAAGCTTCTGATCTGTCACATTCCACAAATTAGCTCAAATCAAAGCGAAATACAGAAGATGCCAAAATCTGGAATACAACTGGAAAGTGCTGAAGAAACTCAGCAGGTCTGGGAGCATCTGTGGAGAGAGAAATGGTGTCAATGTTTCACATCAGCTCTGAACAGTTCACGAACAGTTCTAAAAAGTATTCATATTAGACTCGAAACATGTGCTCTGCCAGGCCATAAGACCGTAAGACATAGGAACAAAAGTTAGGCCATTTGGCCCATTGAGTCTGCTCCGCCATTCAATCATGGCTGAGAAGTTTCTCAACCCCATTCTCCAGTTTCCCCCCCATAACCTTTGATCCCCTTGACAATTAAGAACCTATCTATCTCTGTCCTGAATATACTCAATGACCTGGCCTCCACAGCCTTCTGTGGCAGTGAATTCCATAGATTCACCACTCTCTGGCTGAAGAAGTTCCTCCTTATCTCCATTCTAAAAGGTCTTCCCTTTACTCTAAGGCTGTGTCCTCGGCTCCTCGTCTCTCCTACCAATGGAAGCACCTTCCCAACATCCACTCTGTCCAGACCCTTCAGTATTCTGTAAGTTTCAATTTGATTCTGCATCCCCGCCCCCCCAACTTTGTAAATTCCATCGAAGACCAGAGTCCTCAAATGATCCTCATATGTTAAGCCTTTCATTCCTGCTGAGTTTCTGCAGCATTTTCTGTTCATAAATAGCAAAATGGCTTGTCTGACGTTAATTAACAACATGAACACAGCCAGTGGCACTTTAAATCTGTGCAAATACACTTCGACTTACATTTAATCTTTGTATTTTAGAGATAATATCCCAACTTCTTTTGCAAAGGAAAGTAACTATCGAAAAAAAAACCAAAGTACCCAAGAAGAGGAGCAAGAGATATTTTTTCAGAGATAGTAGGAACTGCAGATGCTGGAGAAGGGTCTAGGCCCAAAATGTCTGCTTTCCTGCTCCTCTGATGCTGCTTGGCCTGCTGTGTTCATCCAGCTCTACACCTTGTTATCTAAGCAAGAGATATTTGTCTGTTTGACACCTAATTTAGGTTTTGAAGTCACCTTGCCTTTCTGGTTTGACTCCCCACTCTGTGCAGTTTTATAATTCCAACTGTAATTATTTTCTAAAACAGATAATGTTCTCTCCAGAAGGGGAATGACCAAGGGTTGTTAGACCTAGTTTGACTGATTTGCAGTTGAGACAGACATATTCTGTGAATATTTTAAACATGATTTTCATGCAGATGTTTCTGGTTGTTGGTTGTGAATGTGGTCTGACAATCGCTGTGCTAGTCTAACGCCTAGTCAAACCCCATGTGAATGGTGACACAAATTTCCCTCTCATCCCCTGCTGGGCTGAAAGTGCTGAGTCACAGTGTACTCACATCCCACGTGGCAAATCATCATTCTTCCTGCCTTCTCAACGGTAAGTCTCTGCAAACTGTGGCAAAATGAGAGGCCAACAAAGGGACACTTGACCTTATTTTCAAGAGCTGACTGCGCATATAATGCCTTGCAGCAGAGGCTTTCGGAAAGCACTTAGAATCGGGAGCCCAGCTTTTTCCTTTCCCTATACCAAGGCACTTCATTGTGCTGCAACCTAGTTAAATATGGAAGGTCACTGTATTTGTAATTTCTTGGCGTACATTGTTGAGTTACTCATCTGGCTATTGGGGAAGCCTCATAATTATGCTATTGCTTTTTTTTTCCTTATTCTTTCATGGCACAAAAGAGAAGGCAATGGCCTGGTGGTATTATCACTTGTCTGTTAATCCAGAGACCCAGTAATGTTCTAGGTTCGAATCCCAAGGCGGCATATGGTCGAATGTGAATTCAATAAAAATCTGGAATTAAAAATCTACCAATGACCGTCAATCCATTGTCAATAGCCAGGGAAAAAAACTGTCTGGTTCACTAATGTCCTTTAGGGAAGGAAACTGCCATTCTTACAGAGATAGCAGGAACTGCAGATGCTGGAGTATCTGAGATAACAAGGTGCGGAGCTGGATGAACACATCAGGCCAAGCAGCATCAGAGGAGCCATTCTTACCTGGTCTGTTCCACATGTAACTCCAGACCCACAGCAATGACGTTGATTCTTAACTGCCCTCTGGGCAATAAATGCTGACTTGGCCAGCATTGCCCTTATCCCATGAATGAATAAATTAAACAAGTGAGGACCTATAAGAGGCAACCACATTGCTGTGGGTCTGGCATCATATGTAGGCCACACCGGAAAATGGCAGCAAATCTCGCTTTCCTGAAGGACATTAATGAACCAGTGGGTTTTTACAGCTAAATTTTCAATTCCAGATTTATTAACTCAACTTAAATTTCACCAGCTGCTATGATGGGACTTGAACCCGTGTCCTCAGCACATTACTGTACCAAGGAGAGCCACAAGTGAGGTTCCGGAAGACTGGAGGTTAGCTAATGTGGTGCTACTATTTAAGAAAGGTGGTAAGGAAAAGCCAGGGAACCATAGACCAGTGAGCTTGACATCAGTGGTGGGCAAGTTGTTGGAGGGAATCCTGAGAGACATGTATTTGGAAAGGCAAGGACTGATTAGGGATAGTCAACAGGACTTTGTGTGTAGGAAATCATGTCTCACGAACTTGATTATGTTTTTTGAAGAAGTAACAAAGAGGATTGATGAGGGCAGAGCGACGGACATGATCTATATGGACTTCAGTAAGGCATTTGACAAGATTCCTCATGGTAGACTGGTTAGCAAGGTTAGATCACATGGAATACAGGGAGAACTAGCCATTTGGGTACAGAACTGGCTCAAAGGTAGAAGACAGAAGGTGGTGGTGGTGAGTTGTTTTTCAGGCTGGAGGCCTGTGACCAGCGGTGTGCCACAAGGATTGGTGCTGGGTCTACTGCTTTTCATCGTTTATATAAATGGTTTGGAAGTAAATATAGGAGGTATGGTTAGTAAGTTTGCAGATGACACCAAAATTGGAGGTGCAGTGGACAGCAAAGGAAATTACTTCAGGGTGCAATGGAATCTTGATCAGATTGGCCAATTGGCCGAGGAATAGCAGATCGATTGTATTTAGGTAACTGTGAGGTGCTGCATTTTGGAAAGGCAAATCAGGGCAGGACATAAACACTTAGTGGTAAGGTCCTGGGGAGTGTTGCTGAACAAAGAGACTTTGGAGTGCAGATTCATAGTTTCTTGAAAGTGGAGTCACAGGTAGACAGGACGGTGAAGAAGGTGTTTGGTATGCTTGCCTTTATTGGACAGTGTATTGAGTACAGGAGTTGGGAGGTATCTTGCGGCCATACGTGACATTGGTTAGGCTGCTTTTGGAATACTGTGTGCAATTCTGTTCACCCTGCTATAGAAGGATGTTGTGAAAAGATTTGCAATGATGTCGCCAGGTTTAGAGGGTTTGAACTATAGAAAGAGCTGAATAGGCTGAGGCTATTTTCCCTGGAGTGTCAAAGGCTGAGGGGCGACCTTATAGAGGTTTATAAAAAGCATGGATCGGTCTTTTCCCTGGGGTGGGGGAGTCAAAAACTCAAGGGCATAAGGTGAGAGGGGAAAGATTTAAAAGGCATTTAAGGGGCAACTTTTTCACACAGAGGTGCCTGTATAGAATGAGTTACCAGAGGAAGTGGTGGAGGCTGGTACAATTGCAATATTCAAAAGGCATCAGGATGGGTACGTAAACAGGAAGGGTTTAGAGGGATATGGGCCAAATGCTGGCAAATAGGACTAGATTTATCCAGGATACCTGGTCAGCATGGACAAGTTGGACCAAAGGGTCTGTTTCCACGCTGTACATTTCTATTACTCTATTCATCTAGCCCTCTGGATTATTAGGCTATGACAGTACCACTACACCACTGCCTTCCCCCTAACCTGAGGTGGCTGGTGGTGAGTCACCTTCTTGAGTTGCTGCAGTTTATGTGATGAGGACACACGTGTAGTTTTTCAGAGGCGACAGTGGGAGTAAGTTATAGGCAGGCACCCTGAGCTTTGCTTCAATAGACATAGAAACATTGAAAATAGGAGCAGGAGTAGGCCACTTGGCCCTTCAAACCTGCTCCAGCTTTCACTGAGATCATGGCTGATCATCCAACTCAATACCCCAGTTCCTCCTCTCTCCCCAGACCCTTTGATCCCTTTAGTGCTAAAGGATTAGAATAGTTTTGGGATTAGAATAGTTAGGAGGTAGCTACTTCCTACTTGATTGTAGACTCAAAGCTTTTGCTCCACTATCTTATGGTTTCACAGGGGCAGTGCTGCACTGCCAAGTCCTGGTTGTCTCTGGGCTTTTATCATCACTTCTTTTCTCCTTGCTATTGAAAAGATGTTGTTAAACTTGGAAAGGTTCAGAAAAGATTTACAGGGACGTTGCCAGGGTTGGAAAGTTTGAGCTGCAGAGAGAGAGGGTGAATAGGCTGGGGCTATTTTCCCTAGAGCGTCGGAGGCTGAGTGGTTTATAAAATCAAGAGCAGCATGGAGAGGGTGAATAGCCAAGGTCTTTTTTCCCAATGTAAGTCCAAAAGTAGAGGGCGTAGGTTTAAAGTGAGAGAGGAAAGGTTTAAACGGGATCTAAGGGGCAACATTTTCACGCAGAGGATGGTGCATGTATGGAATGAGCTGCCAGAGAAGGTGGTGGAGACTGGTACAGTTACAACATTTAAAAGGCATCTGGATGAATAGGAAGGGTTTAGAGGGATAAGGGCCAAATGCTGGCAAATGGGACTATATGAGTTTAGGACATCATTGGTGTAGACAAGTTGGACCGAAGGGTCTGTTTCCGTGTTGTACATCTCTATGACTCTGTGACTCTACCCCGCAAAAATGCATCTTAATGTTCCACAACAATTCTCAACAATGACAGTGTTTAAAAATCTGTGTTGCTCAGTGAAGAAGTCAAATCATAATAGGAATCAGCATGTTAAAATTGCATATAATGAATTGTTGTCCAATGACAGCAAACAGAATCCAAAAAGAAGCAAAGACTGTTGCCTAGTCAATTTAATTTACTTGGGTTTCAGAACAGTTCCACAAGTGAATCTTTCATAGAAGCATACAAATTCTGAAAGACAGCTGAAATAAGCCAGTATGTTTAAAACTAGATTATTTGCTCCAGACATCGCAACAAATTTGGTCCAAACATAAACGCAAGACCTACATTTCAGAGGTGAGTGTGACCACACTGGGAGTTTCAATATTTAGGCAAGTTTCTTTCATGTTCAGTAGGCATTTTGCCAATGTTTTAAAAAATCTTTTGACGATGTATCCTGAAAGTTGCAGGTAGTTTTACATCAGTAGTTTACTATTGGTTGACAGAAGCCTGAATTAGTGCAGGCAGACTTTCTCCAGATTGATCTGTCTTCATATCAATTGATGATGACAGCAAAGATTGTCTTGGACTGGTCGAAAGAAAACCAAAGAACTGAGGGCACTGGAAATTTAAAACAAAAACAGAAATTGCTGGAGAAATTCAGCAGGTCTGGCAGTAGCGATGGAGAGAAACTTTCCTCTCCACAGATGCTGCTAGGTTTCTCAAGCAATTTGTTTTTGTTAAAGATTGTCTTGGATTCCTCACAATGATCAATGCTATTTCCATGTAGATTCAGAGGAAACAAATCTTAAAAGGAGGAATTAAACCAGTTTGTGTGAGAGTGCTGATGTGTGGAGAATTCTGTCACATAGGAATGGAATTATGGTGCATAAACTCTTGATGCTATCCCTATCTTTATTGAATTGCCCTAGAAACAGTAATAAGGAAATTGAGCAGGGAGGGATGAAAAATCAAATATTCTCAGTGCCCTCCAGATGATCCAAAACTGCCCAGATATAGGACAAAGCATCTGATGTCATCAACAAGCAGAACTATTCTGCTTTTCTGATGAAGGGTCTAGGCCCGAAACGTCAGCCTCTCTGCTCCTATGATGCTGCTTGGCCTGCTGTGTTCATCCAGCTCTGCACCTTGTTGTCTCGAACTATTCTGTACGTTGGGTTCAGGTTAGATGTCCAAATTCATTGTGTTTGGAAGGTGCCCCCACAACTCAGAAGAATGCCTACTGAAGTCCCAGGATGAGATCCCCAATTCTCACACTCACCATCCTTTATTAGGCAATTTCAATGAAAGAGCAAATGCCTGTGGTGTGAGGTCAACCCAGTAGGAATTCTTGTGTGCTTACCCAAACCCTGAATGTTTATTGACTTGTCAGAGTGTGCAATTGGGACAGATTTATCATGGTCCCGGGGTTGATGTTGACTGTATTTACAGTAATTAAATTTTTAATGGCATTCCATTTCAGGACAGAGACAGAGAGGGGGCGCAGGGAAACAAGGAGGACAATTTCAAATACATACTGTCCTTGACAGGGTAGGGTCAGAACATGGAGTTATAATCAACCAGTGCCAACAAAGATAGTGACAGACTGGCAGCACAGCATTCCTGAGTTTGTTCACTTCCGTCTACTTTTCTTTCTTTCTTCCCCTTTTGTTTAAAGTCTTTTGCTTCAGTGAGGCAGTGGTGATGGGCCCTGCCCGAGCATGTTCTGGGATCTGGTTGCGGCAGCGCCAGCGGAGGTGGTAGTGACAGTGACAGGAAGCACTCGGCTCCTCCTGAGATTCCAGGCTCTGGCTTGGCCAGAGTGCTGGTGTGGAGATAAAACTTCAATGAAATTTTAATATCTGGACGTTTCTCATTCCTTTTGGCCTTGTTCCTTTATTTCTGAATTTTTTAAAATTCTGGTTTTGTAATCAAGTGTGAAATAGCGCTCTGTTTACTTTGGTGAATGTGAGATGGCACCAAAGATTGGCAACTTTTATTCCAGCTGCAGCAGCATGGCAACAGAGACTTGTGCCTATGGCCAATGCCAGAGCACTTAACAAGAAGCAAAGTTGAAGACTTTCTTTATTTCCTCAATTTCCTGCCTTTGTATTCCATGTTTTGGTTTATTTTTCCGTGTTTTAAGATGGCACTGTGGAGTGGCGACACGACACAACACTTTTCACTGTGCTATATAGCGAGATACACATGGCTATAAATAAATCAAATAAACCAAATCATTTTGTTGTTAATAAAATAAAGGAACAATGCAAACTCCAGCTGTACAAGAAACCCTTACATGAAAGAGAATATCATAACCAAAACTCAAGCAATGATTATGTGGCAAACCAAAAGTACCACATTGTACAGAAACTGTTCAGCTGTTCCTTCTGCATCTGCCCCACTGAAGCAAATTGAATGGAGCCATTCAGATTCTACAAAACTTTTTTTTAATCAGGCAAGATATTTCTCTAGATCTTCGAATGTTTTCACAAGCAAGAAGTGGCCTTCCAAATAATATGTGATCTTGGATAAGGAACAAGCTTATGGTTGTATAAATGATTTAGTCACGAAAATAAACTTTCAGATTCAAGAAGGATGGTGTAGCAATGTGATTTGTTTTGGCTTTCCTAAATGGTAATTAAAATGTTCTGTTCTCACAAATGGAACACTATTACAAATACAAAAGACATTCTTTTGTGAAGTAAAGTCGTAGAGTTTTACAGCACAGGAGGCCATTCAATTTATCGTCCTGGTACTGGCTCTTTACAAGAGCTGTCCAAATAACTCTATTCCCCTGTTCTTTTCCCATTAGCTGAACTCCTTTTCTCCCTTTCAGGTACATAATCTCCTGACTTTGTAAGGGAGAAAGGAATACAAGGGTATGCTGGGTAGGTCAGCTGAAAAGGAGAGGATTGAGGTTTGTCTGGATCATAAACACCAGTTTGGACCAATGGGGCTGTGTGGTCTTTGACTGTGCCGGATGTTCATTTGAAAGTCCTCTCTAACTTGTAAAGGAAGGAGCTTTTACGTTTTTCATCATTTATTAATTATGTAAACCACTCAATATTTGTTTGACAAGTTCCAACGCACAAACCTTTTCCTCATTATAGATGTCCTTTGAGAGAGGAAATGGAGATTGAGCACCATCATGTGGCCAAATAATATGTCACTGGTACCTTACATTTTTGCCAAAAAGTACATCGAATATACAGCTGAGAGATGAGGATGCTAATAGAAGTCATCTTAGTTATTTTAATAAATAGCTAGTATAAATTTTGTGCTTGAAAGAAAGAACCCACACTAACTGATTTTGGAGTTTAAATATCCAATGGTTTCCAACTTCTATTTGCTACTTGAACAGAATTCAAAGTCAACATTATACCACATTCATAGCTGTTTGAAATGATAGGACAGACTGTGAGAATAATTAGCAAACCTAATGGGTACTGAAGCTTCAGTACATTGGGTGAGATGTTCATGCCTCTGTCCAATTTCGGACAGAGGCAAGGCATATTTAAAAATGGCAGACAGGACTCCATTCCAAGATTCCTGCCTTCGTTCTTACCTTTTGGGATTTTTATGGCCCCATGACAGTGCTGTCCAATCCTGCTCTTCCACACTCCATTGTACAAGTGAGCATTTCAAACCCGCTTCATTTTGATGGAGTTGAGAGGGCTTTTACAGAAGACATTGTTCTCAGGAGTCACAGACTGTGGGGAATTCCTAATCTTGAGTCAAGAGGCTTTTAACAGGTAAGTTTAGAAGTTGTTGCTGATTTCCCACCATATTTATATGGTATATAATCATTTAAGACCAAGTTATTGCAGTGATCAATGATTGAGCTTTGTTCTTAAAAGATAAATGAGCAATAAATTGGCCAATAAATTGTGAAAGTGTTCAGGTGCACTGGTATAAACTTTCCAGTTGAGAACATGTCCTTCCCCATTCTACCATATGGAGAATCAAATATTCATGTCTGTTGAAGACCCTGTGGTTTGATTTTCATATTCGTTTAATGTCTAATTGTACTGAGATTTTAAATTATTCTTCCAGTGTCCACTGGGTACAGAACCAGTTAACCCTACAATAACAGAGGCAATTCTTTGAAATGCTCCTAAAGTGTCAGAATAAGTAAGTAGGCACTCAAAATCTCTTTGAAAGAACGTCCTACTTATAAGTTTATAAATCAGTTAAACACAGCCAGGCGTAATTCCATCAAGAAACGCTTTAATCTTCTTAATATCCATCTTGACTATATGAATAAACAAACAAACAAACAGTGAAAAACCATTTCAATAGAAGACAAAGGTTATGACAAGGTGTGGAACATCAATCAAACAAAACTAAAAGTCCCCTTTAAACTGAATAAAAATCGCTTATGAACCTCAATCCATTTAGGATCTTGGAATTCAGCATGGCATTCAAAATTCCATTTTGTAACTACTTGGACAATGCAGGCTGAATATATAACTGGCAAAACAGAAACAGACAGAGTCTGCCATCAGGTAAGACTGTCTGTTCCAGCAGAGTGAATGCTATATTAACCCAACTCTGAAATTTGGTGCAACACACTTTCCACCCTGTTTGATTGTAATTTCCATTGGAATAACATTAGGTACATGTTAAACCAGCCTTCCAAACAACGCTGCAGGTTTCCCATCCTACACTTTAGATTAATATTACATCAAGAAATGATTTTAACTCATTAAGCCCACTCATTAGGAAATTGTTTTTAACTCATAAAGTTTTCTGAATCTCCAAATTTTTGGATTTTTGGTGGAATGTTGAGAGTCTCCACTGCTTCAGGTTCCCAATGTATTGTGCAGCCAGGATTCTCATTGGTAAAGAGGGCAGCATATCTAGATAAATATATACTTCAAGGCTCGCTCGTAAGTGGGTTCGCAGGGAAAGCTGAGCAGAAAGGCAGTGTGCATGAGGGAGAGTGAAGCAATTGAGTGAAGCAATAGGGTAAGATAGAAAAATAGAAGAGATGCCCAAATTAGGAGCTGTATCTACATTTTTCGCAGAACTAGGGGTAAGTCAACAAACTCATTTCAAATAGAATCTCTTTGTTTGTGATATATTCAATCTAGATTCCTAATGGCAGTGTAGTACTGGTGACTGAGGGGAATAGAGATGCGTTTTCTTCATTGAATCGGTGACCTTGAATGGAAAGTGACAAGTTTTGCCCAGTTCTTTTTGCGTTGAAGTTGATAGTGACCAAGATTTTAGGAATCCTGACCTTCCTATGTTAGAGAACTGTTGGACTCTCTCATGCAATTAGAAACACTGCACTGTTCATTACCAGTGATATGAAAAGAGTTCTGAAGATGCAAGCTTTCCTTGCATAATGTTGGCAGAGCATCCTGTCGATGAGGCCTTGACATCCTCTCGTGATGGCTGTTTTCCATGAAGGCAACTTTCTTCCATGATCATGTGGTCAAGTGAGAGCCAGTGAGTCTTCCTGGAACATTTGGCTTCCTGGGCATAAAGAGCCAGAAAATGTCGCTGTGGAAATTGTTGGTTACTTCTTCTATGGTTTTCATTGTGTGATCGGCTAAAGAGCCGTGAAAATGAGTCAGAGCTCTTACCCAGTGTCTCACTGCTGCTCACTGCAGTTGTGATAGTGTCCACAGAGAAAGCATCCGCCAACATACACAAGCGATTGCCTTTTCTGCTGCTTCTCTGTAGGGATATGGGAGAAGGAGGGTCAGCGTTATGTCTGTGACTGATGGTCTGTTTTGGAGTGCTGAGCAAAGTATTTACGTAACTTGAGTTCTGGGTTTTTGAAGATGTGCCGAAGAGGAAGGTGGGCTCTGCCAGCTGACAGATAGATTTCAGGTAGTCATCTTGGGTTTGAGGAGGATGGCAGCCACTGCTGAGTCCTGCATCTTTAGTGCACAGAGTATCATGATACACCTCATCATGGCTCTCAAAGATTGTGGGTAAGTGGTCCACTGGAGTCAGCTGTTTCACCCTCATTTCCTAGTACAGAATCAGGCAGAAAGAACAAACAAATTGAATTCTAGATCTCAACCATCACCTTAGCCCACCATATACTTCACATTTCATCAATTGATTACTCAAGTCTACAAAATCTCAACAATTATTAGTTATTTCAGAATTCCTTTAAGTAATGAGCCAGAATTAATTGATCTGTCCCACAAGACCGTGTGTACTTGTGCACTGTGCTACTTAAATGAAATAAATACTAGAAGTAAAAATTAGTGTGAATGCTGGAAATCTGAAATGAAACGAGAAACCAAAATAGGAAATGGATCTAGATCTAAAACATAAAGCTGGATTTATATTTCTTGAATATTGCTGAAAAAAGACATATTATCGGAGATTTTGATTTTGCACTCATCAGCATTATTCGCAAGAATATCAATTCAAGGGGAAAACCAACATTCATATTGCATGAGAGGACAGTGCTGATTGGTTGGCAAGCAGACTCTAACTCTTGCAAATTGTCTTGATGAGTGCAAAATGAAAACTTTGACAAAAGGTTGTTTTTCTCAGCAATACTCAAGACATAGAAGTTTATAAAATTGTGAGGAGCATAGATAAGGTGAATAGCAAAACTCTTTTCCCCAGGGTAGAGAGGGGAGTTCAAAACTCAATGGCATAATTTTAAGGTGAAAGGAGAAAGATTTAAAAGGGACCTGACGGGCAACTTTTTCACACAGAGAGTGGTTCATGTGTGGAATGAACTGCCAGAGGAAGTGGTAGATGCAGATACAGTTACAACATTTAAAAGACATTTGGACAGATGCATGAATAGGAAAGGTTTACAGGGATCTTGGCCAGATGTAGGCAAATGAGAATAGCTTAGTTTGGGAAACTTGGTTGGCTTGGACGAGTTGAACTGAAGGGTCTGTTTCTGAGCTGTATGACTCTATGACTATCTGTACTACCAAGTGACAATTTATATTTCTCTTGTCACTTCCAATATAGTCATAATCTCTGTGCTGTCCCATTTCCAGCATTATAACCAATCGTTCCCTTTAAAATGCTGCCTGGCCTGTCTTAAAATGACAATATATTTTGTCCTTAGCTCTTACTGCTTTCAGTATGCCAGGTTCAATGAAAAGATAATAAGCCATAAAAGATGGCTGGCAGGATGTACAGCATGTATGTTAGCCTTGTATCACCTGGGCAGTCTACCATCAAATACAGATCACAAGGTCCACCTGACTCTCGGCATGTGCTCTTCAGCAATGAAAGAAACTGCAGCTTTGAGTTTTCCTGAGAGTATGATTCTGTTCTATTTTCAGTTGCCAAAGGCCAAAGGAAGTGGCAAGCTTTGTTGCTCTGTATTTCAAATGTACGGACATGACAGCGAGTTAAAGATGTGCAGAGAGTCAGCTATTGGCAGGATACGATTTGATTAAATGGTTTTATGTAATTTCCACTATTCTTTTGTCTTTTTTTCTATTTAACAGGATGTTAAAAAGAAGCTCTACACCTTGTTATCTCAGATTCTCCAGCATCTGCAGTTCCTACTATCTCTGTTAAAAAGAATGGTCAGGATTTATTTGCATTGAGCAGTTTGCAGTTCATTAATTTCATAGCTACCATTAATATCTGTTTTCTCCCCTCTTCACCATCATGTCTCACTTAAAAAAAGTTTTTTAGTTCCCTTTAATTAAAACTGGCCTAGATCAGCATGATATAATCTTGGCTCTGATTGAGAATACCAAAGAGTTTTACACCTGCTCCAGAGACAGTAGTCAATCCAGACTGACATTTCAGTGCTGTACTGTAGAGTGCTGCATGGTCGGAGATGTTAGCCCAGAACTTGGGCAATATACACTGGGCTCCAGAATGACGAGTACGAAGCACATGCACTCTTCTGCTGGGAAGTGCACTATCCATGATGTGCAGGTAGTAATGGTGCAGTTAAGGACAAATGTGGGTTCCTTTACATATGCCTGAAGTTTTTTTTCCACATGCAAATTTAGGTTTGATATATGCTAAGATCTCAGCCCAACACTGGTTTGCCCCACAGTATCATTATTTTGCAAAACTGCCCACAACAAACATGTTCTAACACCATGTACCTTATCCTCCATCCATTGCTGTCACCAATTGTTACTCACAGCAGCTTCTGCCTTGGTGACCTGACCAACTCCTGACCACCCAATGGACCTGACCAACTCCTGACCACCCAATGGACCTGACCAAATCCTGACCACTCAATGGATCTGACCAACTCCTGACCACCCAATGGACCTGACCAACTCCTGACCACTCAATGGACCTGACCAACTCCTGACCACCCAATGGACCTGACCAACTCCTGACCACTCAATGGACCTGACCAACTCCTGACCACCCAATGGACCTGACCAACTCCTGACCACCCAATGTTGCTATTGATGTAGGGACAGGATGCTTTAATAGATCAGGAATCACCAGAATCGAGGAAGTGTAGAATCTGAGAACTAATGCTTGTGAGTGAAGAATAAAGAGGAGTCCTGGGAAATTCGGGTGGACGTTGTCCTGGAGGAAGGGATGAAAATTTCAGAGTAGGGGCTCAGAGAAGATGGGAACCGAAAGAACTGTGGATGCTATAAATCAGGGACAAAAACAGAAGATGCTGGAAAAGCTCAGCAGGTCTGGCAGCATCTGTGAAGAAAAAAATCAGAGTTAACGTTTCGGGTCCAGACCCAAAACGTTAACTCTGAATTTTTTCTTCATAGATACAGAATGGGGGCTGATTGCCCAGACCCATTGGAGTGTTGAAATAGCTGCTCTCAGAGAAATCATTTCCTGCTTAATCGCTCTGGCTGTCTGATCTATTCTGTTAATTTCACAATGTTTATTTACACAAGATGGAGTCTTCAAATGCTTCCAGTTTCGGACTTGACATTTTTATTACCCAAATTGATTTATATGAATGAATGTTTTTCTTCAAAAAAAATGCATTTTTTTTTTCAAAACACATTGTATTGTCAGTACAAGGTTCATTGGTCAATGCATAGTGTATGGTGCGTGAATGGGCACAGAGTATATAAGGGGCCATGAGAGTGTGGAATGGTGTAGTTTGGTGTAGAGTGTATGAGGGGCCAGAGAGGTGTAGAAGGATAGAGTTTAGTGTAGAGTGTATAAAGACTATGGAGGTGTGGAAGTGTATAGTTTGGGATACAATGTATGAGGGGCCATGAGGGTGTGGAAGTGTATAGTTTGGTGTGAAGGGTATGAGGAGGGCATAGAAGTTAGAGTTATAATCTCCGAACTGTGGTGAAACATGTCATCGCTGAGGCTGTCATGAATCTTTAAAATTCACTATCCCACCGAGCTCAGTGATTGAGCAGATTCAGAATCGAGGGTGATGGATAATTGAAACTAAAGGGAATGAAGAAATGTGAAGATAATGTAGGAAAGTGGAGTAGAGAGAGAAGATCACCTATGGTCTTGTTGATTGGAAGAGTACCCCCTTCTGTTCCTGTTCTTGTCTGTTATGATGTTATCAAAAGACCTGGTCTTCAATCTGATCTCATTTTCCATTGTTGCAGTGTTGTGCTATTTCTAACATTTCACACCTGTTCACAACTTCCAGTGGGATGATTGGTTTTACTTCCCGGTTTCCTTTTCATCTCTCTCAACAATGGGCTAGAATGTGAGGTTTTCCCTAGGCCTGCACAGCCTTTGTTCCCTATTGTTCGCTTGAATTGACTCGATCCCATTCTCTCTCAAATTGTGCTTCCCTACAGTTTTCCACTTCAGTCACTCCTGTGCATCCTATGTCCATGTGATCAGACACTGGTTAATGAGTGAAACCTCTCAGAAAACCAGATGGTAGTGTCTAACTTCTATTTTACTATGTTGTCGTATGGAGTGATTTGAGACTGAACTGTGCCAATATTAGAAAGAGTAGAGCAGAACCTGCTGGCTTTGGAGATTCTAGTCATCTGTACAGTAAAGTTAATCGGGGGAGGGCTTCCTGTTAAACTTTTACTTCACATTTTTCAGGTGACTGTACGTGAATACAGTTTACACTCCTGAATTGCAGTTCAATATTTATCTGAAAAGTGTTTTATTTCAAAAAAAGGCTCACAATGAAAGTTTTTTTGTTTCATCAGAATTAATAATTAGCAATTCTATTCAGCTGCTGTAGGTAGCAGATTACTGATGCCATACATGGTCGCTGTAATTAGGAAACAAATATCTTAACTACTCTAAAGATGCCAAGCAGCTTACATTGACCACATTGTCATTCACTTGTATAGAATACAATCTGCATTGTATCCTAAAACAAAACAAAGAACTGCAGATACTAGAAATCAGAAACAAAAACAGAAATTGCTGGAAGAACTCAGCAGGTCTGGCAGCATCTGTGAAGAGTAAACAGAGTCAACATTTCAGGTCCAGTGACCTTTCATGAGAACCAATTCTGAAGCCCCTCCTTCCTTTCATTTTCCAGTTCCTAAATGTGTTATTCGTTGTGCTATAGTTGAGCTGTTGGATGACTTTCTGCTTTCTTGCACAACATGAGAAAGAAGAAATGTTTGTAATTATGCAGCACCATTCATTGTTGCATTTTGTGGAACAAATGTGCTTCCCATTTCAACCCATCCCAATTTGAGATCCTGGACTGACCTGGTCTGGAATTTCAGAAGTGAGCCCATGTTGCCAGTGGGCTTCTTACTTCTTTAAGTTGAGGACAGGCTTCGTGATTTAGCCACATTGTACATTTTGAAGTGAAATGGTAGAATTTCAAAACTGTGTGTTAAAAAATTTAAAGGTCTATAATGTTCGTTCTCCTGTGACAAGCGTTTTTTAAATATGAGCAATGGTTTTAAGGAACATGATTTGAGAATTGCTTGGCATATTAGTCTGCTTTCCAATTTTTCTTTACAAATTCTCTTTACCTGCCTTCATGAGATTCTCTCTCACTGTAGGTTTTCAACAACTTTGAATAACATCCTGGGATGTCAGATGATGATTCAAAATGGAAAGCCCACTTCTTTGAACAGGCACCCTATTTTTTGGCCAGCTTTTAGCACCAAGTGTCATTCACTTCCTGAGGTTATTGACCGTCATCATGGTTGAGGAAAAGAAAGGACAAGTTGCCAAGAAGGGCTCTAGGAAAGCAGTGAAGAGGCACCAGCGAAGAGCAGCAAGGAGAGGAGAGGGTTCAGAACAGATTTACCAGGATGTTACTGGGAATGGAGGGTTTAAGTTGTGGGGAGAGGCTGGATAGGCTATCACTTTTCTCACTGCAGCGTAGGAGATAAGAGGGATAACCTTATAGAGATTTATAAAATCAGACGGGTATAGATAAGGTGTCTTTTCCTTATGGTGGGAGATTTCAAGACTGGGGAGCCTTTTTTTTAAGGTGAAAGGAGGAAGATTTAAAAAAGACACAAAGGGTAATTTTTTTTACACAGAACATGGTTCCAGAGAGAGTGTGGATGTGGATACAGTCACAATGTTGAAAAGACATTTGAATAATTACATGAATAAGAAATGTTCTGAGGGATATGGGCCAGGAGCAGGCAGTTGGGACTAGTTTAGTTTAGGATTATGATCAGCAATGGGCTGGTTGGACTGAAGGGGCCGTTTCCCTGCTGTATGACTCTACAAGAGGAGAAAGTTTACGGAAGAAAGTTACTCCGTCCACATATACAAAGTGATGGGGCAGGTTCACCCTGACACCAGCATCTCTACTAAGGCTGTGAGCGTCATCAATGCATTCCTCAGTGATATTTTTGAGCATATCATGGGGGAGGCTTCTCATCTGGGCCCATTACAACAAGCACAGCACCATCAGCCCTGGGACATCCAGATCTCCGTGTGCCTACTGCTGCCCAGGAAGCTGGGCGAGTGCGCCATGTTGGAAGGCACAAACGTGATGATCAAGTACACCAGCTGCAGGTTAAAAAAAATACACATTTTATTGAAAAAACAATCAAGAAAGCCACTGAAGGTTAATCATTGGGTAAATACCACATTGCTTAGAGTTAATATTCCTTTGATTTTGTTTTGTTTTAACAAACAAATCTGTGAATGAAGCAAAACTTGTCTCTTCTTAATCTGTAAGCAAACTGAAAGCCAATATGATGGTAAGTTATAACAAGGTGCAGAGCTGGATGAACACAGCAGGCCAAGCAGCATCAAAGGAGCAGGAAAGCTGATGTTTCAGGCCTAGAGTTCCTACTATCTCTGATGGTAAGTTATGATGTGGAGGTGCCTGTGTTGGACAGGGGTGGACAAAGTCAGAAGTCACATGGTACCAGGCTATAGTCCAAAGGGTTTATTTGAAATCACAAGATTTTGGAGCAGTGAGAGGACTGTTGGACTATCACCTGGTGTTGTGTGACTTCAGAATATGATGGTTAAAAAAAGGAAACTTTTTTTTCACCCACAGGGTGGTGGGAATCTGGAATGTACTGCCTGGGATGGTAGTAGCAGCAGGAAGCCTCAGAACCTGTAAAAAGTATGTGGATGAACACTTTAAATGTCATAATGTTAAAGGCGATGGTCCAAGTGCTGGAAAGTGGGATTAGTGTAGGTAGGTGATTTTTCTTTTGTTGGTGCAGACTCAAGCAGCCAAAGGGCATTTTCTGTGCTGTACAACTCTATAAAATTTAGTTAAGTGCCAAGGTACCAGACAGTATCATGATCTGTTTCTGCAGCACCGAAATAATACAACTTTTCCTCTGACCTGGGTAAGATTTTGGCACATCGATCTCAGCTGTTGCTCACCAACCAGAGTTTGACTTCAGCTTGACGTCAAATGATAAATGAGGTGTAAAAGTGCACCACAATAGGTAAGGTACAACCACAACAAACACAGCTAATTCCATAGCCTGAGGTCCAGCGATACATTCAGAATGTCTCAGTGGAGTCTCTCATCTGGGCTTCTGATCTTATTAAATTAAGAGTACACATTAAAATGAGCATTGATTAAATGCATTTAAAGTAAATAAAGTTTGTAAAAATAAACCACTAGCGCAAAGCATATCCGCACAATGGCTGTAAACACTTACAGATCAAAAGAAAAATTCAGTCTTTTTGGATAAATCACAGATATATTTAACTCTTAACTCGATGTTTTCATCAAATGTGTTCAGTTTTGTTGATTAATGATTTCAAGAGATTAATCAGCATTTTTCTGTACAGACTCAATATTCCTAATAACCAATAACTCACGTTGCTGAAACCATGATGTTCTCAGATGACCTACTCGATTTATTTAGCAACTCTCATTCATTCATCTAAGTAGAGCAGCCCATCTGAATATGCCACCCTGCCAGACAGGATGAAAGGAGTCCACAAGAATAGAAGCTATAAATAAATCTAGTCTATTTGTACAGACAAGACATACATTTTCAAGAAAAACCTACCTTTATAAGAGGCTACAGGTTCTGTTACACCCTGGGAGGTCTGACTTTTAACAGCGCTTTTATATAAAAGTGCCCCTGATGTGAAATAATTACGTAACTCTGAATTATGGTACACCATTCACAGAGAGGCAGACAGTAGCATCTGCTCCTTGTCCATTCCTGCAAAGGTATCTGATTCTGCAGCAGCAGCTTGTAAAGCTCTCTGCTGCTGTGACCTCAGAAGGCTAACGGTGCAATGCAGTTGGCAAAACCTGGAGTGGATTTTTGTGCTCCTTTGCCAAAGAACTCTCTCAAGGGCCCCCCATGACCCAAGATGTTAAGCAGAAAATCTACTGGCAGTCTTCAGTCTCATAAGACTAGAGTCCACACCATGGTGGTCAACTCTGTGCTAGATCTCTTCTGGTGATGCTCAGGAATCCCACTCTGGCTTGGCAGTGTCCACCTCATTTACTGTCCTACTGAGCAGGCCATTTGGCCCATCAAGTCTGCATGGACCCTCCAGAGAACATCCCACCCAGACCCAGTACCCCCCCAAACCTATCTCTGTAAACCCACATTCACCATGGCTAATCCACCTAACCTGAACGTCTTCGGACAGTGGGAGGAAACCGGAGCACCCGGAGGAAACCCATGCAGACACAGGGAGAAAGTGCAAACTACACACAGGCAGTCGCCCGAGGGTGGAATCGAACCCGGGTCCCTGGCACCGTGAGACAGCAGTGCTAACCGAAGAGGAGAGTGAGCTGAGAAGATGCACAATTTTGCTGGCCTGTGTTTTCTCTGGACCCTCTTCTTGGTCAAGGCATGCTGCTTCCAAAGCCCCTCCCAACGTTCATCTTCCAGGAAGAACAACATCTCATCTTCAGACTGTGCACTTAACAACCTTCTGGACTTAATATTGAGTTCAATATCTTCAGATTGTGAACACACTCCCATTCCTTTCCTTTCTTTTAGCTTTACTTGTTGCATTCTCTCTCTCCTTGCCCTCTCTCTCCTCCCCCCATCCCATTGGGACAATCTAAGATAACAAGGTGTGGAGCTGGATGAACACAGCAGGACAAGCAGCATCTGAGGAGCAGGAAAGCTGACGTTTCGGGTCTGGATCCGAAATGTCAGCTTTCCTGCTTCTGATGCTGTTTGGCCTGCTGTGTTCATCCAGCTGTACACCTTGTTATCTCAGATTCTCCAGCATCGGCAGTTCCTACTATCTCCCAATGGCACAATCTGTTCTTTCCAGTCTGACAGTTAGATACACCATTGCTCTGCCCTTCTCACATTCCAATCACTCAATCTGAACTATCAATACCCTTTCTCCCACAGTACTCCATCCCCCAACCCCATTATTGCATAAATGCTGCCCCCTCCACACTTCACGTCAGCTCTGATGAGGAGTCATCTAGACTCAAAACATTAGCGTGCTCTGTCTCTGTGGACACCGCCTGGCCCACTGTAATTTCCAGCATTTTTGGTTTTATGTATAGATTCCAGCATCTGCACTAATTTGCTCCATCATGGCTATCAGGGACTGTCTTCCAGTTGTCCAGCAGGTGTCTGATGTGGGTGAAGAAAGTTAGCATGCTTCCTACTCATGTGTGTTGGTTTGTTTCACGTTTCTTGCTTACATTGCTAGCAAACTGCAGTGCAAAAGAGACCCCAATGTGTAAGTCTCTACCTGTGTCAGTATAGTGCACAGCCTTTCCGTCTATGTCATCAGCTGTGCTTCCTGTGGTGGCACATGGAACTGAGACCCTCACAGCTAAAACTTCAAAGGAACTGGGAAGAGTTTTGACCCCTGGACTTGGACTCTCCTGGCACTTGTGAACCACATTCTCAGCAATGGGCAAATAGCAGTACTGCCTTGTCACTATCTCAAGGAGAGGTGAAGGTTAAGGGAGTGAACCCTGGAAGGAAGCCAAAGGTGGATTGATGCAATATGCAGTTCAGACGTAGATGAGGAAGGTTCCAGTTTTGATCTACAGTGAGTACAGAGCTAAACTGGTTCCAGCCAGCATGCAACTGGTTTAGGGAGGGCAATATTAACAATGGTTTTATACTCCTAACTAATGACTTGCACTGAAGGCTGTTGTTTGAGGGCAGTATCAAGTGTTGCTGTAAAGTAATCCTTTAATTACGAGTTTGATCTCCACATCACAAAGTTTACTTGTGAATAATGGCTATATGTACACTACCAGAAGCTCTAAAACATATCCCAATAGAATTTCAACATTTCCAGAAGGAGAGAGTAAAGAAAGAACCAGCCACAGTCAGATTCCTTCAGGTGAATTTCTGTGTTCAATGTAGATCATCTTCGACAATTAAAAACTCATAATCAGTTTAAAGTGGGTGCTGTTACAACTAAATGGGAAGGGGGCATATCTCACTTCTTTCTAAAAACCATTAATGGTCAATCACAAGCAAATACCTTTTTCTTTGGCACATAGTTATTACACCTCGAGTGAACTTGGTTAAGATCAAAACTGAAAAAGAGCCAATTGCAAAGTATTCTTGAGTGAAAGAGAATGGTGTCTTATTACTGATTAACTGGAGAAAACTGAGAAAACATGACTCATAAAACACAGGTAATGAGTTTATATACAAAGGTGGAGGAGCATTAACTTGGACAGACAGGAAGGTGAAGGCTGTTACAGTTCACAGCTTTTATTTAGAATCTGACTTGCAAGAGTGAAATTTGAATCCCAATTTTGTTGTTCTGTTCCCTCAGGAATAGTGAAGCCTGCAGATACTTTTGTATTGTAAATTAACAGAGGTTCTACTTGGTTTACTGGGATTGAGTGTGTGTGTGTGTGTGTGTGTGTGTGTGTGTGTGTGTGTGTGTGTAATAGAGAAAGAGAAAGAAAAGAGCTTTCTGTATCCTTACAGTATTCAGTATTGGTTAAACATAACCTCTAAAATATGGTTTGTTTGTATATTTCAAGTATAGCTCCATTGCCCTTTCCAAACTGAACACTCCAGAGATTAATTTCCACCTTCAATATGTGAATTTATAATTCAAGCATGAAGCAAAACAAGAGATACAAACATTTTGACGTCTCACTGAGTTTCAGTGCTTCTTGATTAAAATGGCAGTTCCATGGCAGTCAATATTTATACATTCCACAATGGATGTGTGGGTTTGTTAGATGATTACAGCAGCTATTTTAGGTTGGCAGTGTCCATTTAAAACTATTTTTAAAATCCATGAATGCTTCAAACCTTACAGGCAAGTGAAAGTTGAGTGTTGATGGTCCATTTTCATTGCTGTTGTAGTTATTTCTGTGACAACTTATAGGACACTAATCTTGCTCTGTGATTGTTATTTATGTATTATAAATAAATTAAGCCTTTTGAAAATTCTGTTTATTTATCAAAGTCAATTGCAGTCCATTGATCCGTGGAGGATTTTATCACGTTTTCTGACGACCTGCTTCTCTTGTGTGTTTCACACAGTATGGTGCTGAGGCCTGCATTGGATTGCTGTGTGCAGTTCTGGTCGCCCTGTTTTAGGAAGGATATTATTAAACCAGAGGGGGTTCAGAAAAGATTTGGCAGGATGTTGCCGGGAATGGAGGGTTTGAGTTATAAGGAGATGAGGGATAGGCTGGGATTTTTATTCTCCTGTAAAAGGTTGAGGGTGACCTTATGGAGGTTTATAAAATCATGAGGGGTATAGATAAGGTGAATGGCAGGTGTCTTTACCCTAGGGTGGGGGATTTCAAAGCTAGTGGGCATATTTTTTAAGGTGAGTGGAAAACATTTTAAAAAAACATGAGGGGCAAAGTTTTTACACAGAGAGAGGTCCATGTGCAGAATGAACTTCCTGAGGACATGGTGGATGTGGGTACAGTTACAACATTTAAAAGACATTTGGATAAGTACGTGAATAGGAAATGTTTGGAGGGATATGGGCCAAACGCAGGCAGGTGGGTCTAGTTTAGCTTGGGAACATTATTGGTGTGGACTGGTTGGACACCAGTTGGACACCAAAGGGCCTGTTTCCGTGTTGTATGACTCTATGACCAGACTGCATGCATTCAGATATGAATGTGTTGGCAGTTTTGGTAAAATTGACTTTGACAGTATGTCCTGATTAAAATATTAAATTGAGTTTAAAAAGAACCTATTGGTCCAGATCTTCTGCAAAGCTCTAACTATTGTTGGATTGCTATTTAATTCGAACTTCTGCCCACCCCACTGTTGCTCTACATTTCTGTCTGGGTCGTTTAGCACAATGTCATCAGAAATACCATTACATAAAGAGTTCCATGGAAGCACTGTAACTTTGAGGAGAAAACCTTTTCTCCCCATTCCTTTTTATGGCACTCGCTACCATAAGGTAAATTTAAATGTTCCTGTGAATGTTAATGAACGGACGAGTAAGTGACTAAGTAGAGTGGGCAGGCTAAGTAGATGAGGTGACAGGTAGGCAAGGCAGCGAGGCTGAGGTAATGGGGTGGATAGATGGGTCACAGGCTAGCCTGGTGGTCATGGAAGTAGAATGAAGGGGAAAGTCAGAGGGAGACTATGCAGAGTTCAGTGGTACATGCCTGGGCAGATGACCAGGAGTTAGAATATTACTTCAGCCATTCACATGGAATGTCTGGCATGTGCCATGGTACTCAGGTGTCCAAAACAAACAAAGTGAACCAGTGAAACTGTGCTCAGGCGCACTTTAGAGCAGCTTCAGTAAAATCTATTCATGCAGACTGAGTAATTATACAGATTATAGAACCAATAGCAGTCAAGGTACAAGGTCAGTGGAGGAAAGTACCTGAAGCCTGTGTCTAAATCCCATACAGTGAAATCACACATTAACTATAGACCATTTCTGCATTGAATCATGGTTAAAGATTACAAAGAAATCAGTGATGTGGAACAGAGATGAATGTGTCTGAGATTAGAATGGATTCATTTTGTCCTAGCTGTTAGATGAGTAGATGCACATTTCAGGAACTCCAGAAGTGAATCACCCCACCCTTCTCAGCCTAACTTTAGGATCAGTGAATGTACATATTTAGGAACTGCATCCCTGAATTTCCTTTTGAGCAGATACAAAGTGGAGGCAGCCACAAGTGGTGAGGTGGGCTATTTAATCTTCTCTGAAACTTCATCCCACTTCTTTGGTGAAATATTATGATTTTGGCTGTCACCCCTTACCCTCCATTCTCTCCCTATGCCCCATCTATGCCAACACATGCTCCCCTCCGCCCCCCCCCCCCCCTCCCCCGCCAAGCACCCCCCCCCCCCGCCACCTCCTCACCGAATGAATTTCTTACATGGTAAGAAGTTGGAAGGGTAGACATAAAAAGAGACCTGAGTGTCTTTCTCAGAAAATCACTGAAGGCTAACATGCAAGCACAGCAAGCTATTGGGGAGGCTACTGGAATGTTACCCTTTATCACAAGAGGATATGAGTACAGGAATAACAAAGTCTTACTTCAGTTGTACAGAACCTTGGTTAGATTACAGCTGGAGCACAGTGTGCAGTTTTGGTCACCTTACCATAGGAAAGACATTATTACCACAGAGGGAGTGCAACAACAGTTCATTAGTGTTCTAAGGAAGGGTCACCAGACCCAAAACATTAACTCTGATTTCTCTCCAAAGATGCCCAGGCTGGCAGGATTATCCTTTGAAGGGTTTGGACAAACTGGGTCTGTATTGCTCAAACAAAAACAAAAGTTGCAGGGAAACTCAGCAGGTCTGGCAGCATCTGTGAAGAAAAAAATCAGAGTTAACGTTTGGGTCCGGTGACCTTCCCTCAGAACAGAATTGTTTAAAGTTTTGAAGACTGAGAGGTGATTTCATTGAAGCCTACTAAATACTTGGAGGACTAGACAGGGTATATTTAGGTAAGATGGTCCTCCTGGTGTGGGAATCTAGAAGCAAGGGGACCAATATAAAAATAAGGGAAATGCCACTTAGAACTGAAATGAGGATTTTTTTAACTCAGAGGGTGGTGAACCTTTGGAATTCTCTACCACAGAGTGCCATGAAAGCTCAGTCTTTGAGTGCATTTAAGGTAGAGATTGATAGATTTCTGATTATTAGTGGTGCAAAGAGTTCTGAGCATAGTGTGCGAAAAAGGCATTGAAGCATTTAATCAGCTATGATCATGTTAAGTAGCAGACAAGCTTGTTGGGCTGAATGGCCTACTGTTGTTCCTACCCACCACTGAGGGGCCATTAGGGTGGGTGTGGGGTTGGGTTGGCATGGAGAGGGTGAGAGGCCATTGCAGCGGTCGGGGTCATGAGTTGGAATGGGGAGAATGGTCAGGACCTTTTGAAGTTATCTTTCCAAAGATTCCTTTCTCCAGACTGTGATTCATGACTCCTCTACGGGTCTGTGAACTATGTGCCCCTGAGAAGCTGGTCTGACTTCACAAAAAATTCAGGGGGTGCGAGAAGCCTTTTCCCTACAAGAACGCTAATTGTGTTGGGAATGGTCTCCCGTGCCAGCACAAATTCGGCATTGTGGGGATCTGGACAGGAATCCTGGAATCAGATCCCATTTTCTACTTTTGGAAATCCTCAACTTCTCCATGACCCTGCAAAAGCCTAACCCTGTGCATGCCTTTAAATATATTGTGAGACACAGGTGTTTAAGACAGCTAAAGTCATAATATTTCGCCAAAGAAATGGAATGAAGTTTCAGAGAAGATTAAACAGCCCATCTCACCACCTGGCACTTATGGCTACCTCCACTTACTGTCTGCTCAAAAGGGATATTGAAAATTCAGGGATGCAGTTCCCAATATGTGCCATTCACTGATCCTATACAAAATAACATCTTGTAAGCTGAGCTGTAAGACTATGTTGTAATATATTGTACAGGCCGCTCTGTTTTATGGTCCCAGTGTTCTTCCAAGTATCACAGGCGCAGGAATGAAGAGGTTCCAGGGTTTATCAGGAGCTGGTGGCTGTACAGCATTTTGATCTATTTCTGGATGCGATGAAAATCCTCTGTTCCAAAGTGTAAGCAGCCAACACGTGGCACGAATGTGACTAGAACAGAGCTCCTGTGGTTATAGAAACAGAATGGTCTACCCTGTAATTCTTTCTTGAGATGTTGGCTTCTCTCAGTGCAAGTGGTCTGTAACCAGAATGGCTGTGATTCAGTGGCTAGAATTCCTCTCTGAAAAGTGCATAAACATTTGAAGAGAACAGTTTGATCAGGATTTCCTTTGTCAGTAATGTATTGTCGACATAAAATGCTGCAGACTCAGAAGTATTCGTGTAAAGTAAAATCACATCATCCAACAAAAACAGAAATTACTGGAAAATCTCAGCAGGTCTGGCAGCATCTATGGAGAGAAATCAGAGTTAACGTTTCGGGTCGAATGACCCTTCCTCAGAACTAGAAGCTTCCAGTTGCAGTTCTGAGGAAGGGTCACTGGACCCGAAACGTTAACTCTGATTTCGCTCCACAGATGCTGCCAGACCTGCTGAGATTTTCCCGCAATTTCTGTTTTTGTTTTTGATTTAAAGCATCTGCAGTTCTTTCAGTTTTTATTATGTCATCCAAACACAATTAACTCTGACAGATTTGAAGCGTAGATATTACACATTATTGACACCAGGTTCAAATATGCATATGTAACAGTAATTATGACGTGCCAGAGCAACTAGAGCTGGGACTTCACCCATTCACAATTGAAATAAGCGACATGGATGAAGGGACGGAGGGCATGTTTGCGACATTTGCTGGTGATGCACAGGTAGATATGAAAGTAATAGAAAACGCAAAGTACTGCAAATGCTGGAGATCTGACTGAAAAACAGAAATTGTGCAGAAACTCAACAGGTCTATCATGTACAGTGCACGGTATTTCTCACTGTATTTAAGGAAGAATGTAAATTCTTCTTGGAGAAAGATCACAGACTGTTTATCAGCCTGATAGCTGGAATGAGCGGGTTGTTTCATGAGGAAAGGTTGGACAAGCTAGATTTGTTTCTCCTGGAGTTTAGAAGAGTAGGAGGTGTCTTGGTTAAAACATTTACAACCCTGAGGGGTTTTGTCAGAGTAAATGTGCAGAGGATGTTTCCTTTTATTGGAGAATGTAGGGGGAGGGGGCACTGTTTAAAAATCAGGGATCAATCATTTAAAACTGAGATTAAGTGAACTTTTCTGTCAGAGCGACATGAGTCCTTGAACTGTCCTCCTGAGAAAGCAGTGCTAACAGAGTCTTTTAAGATACTTGAAGCAGAGATAGATAGATTCTTAGCAAGTCTGGCAGTCAGCTGTGAAGAGAAAGCAGACTTAATATTTCGGGTCCAGTGACCTTTCTTCAGAACAGTTCTGAGAAGAAGGGTCACTGTACCCAAAATGTTAACTCTGCTTTCTCTCCACAGATGCTGCCAAACATGCTGCATTTCTCAGCAATTTCTGCTTTTGTTTCGGAATCTGCAGTTCTTTGGGTGTTTTTTTTGTAGGTAGATTCTTGTGAAGCAAGGGGTTGAAAGATTATTAGGGGTCGGCAGGAGTGTGGATTAGGGGTTACAATCAGATAAAAGTGATCATATTGAACAGTTGCAGCAGGCTTGAAGGGCTGAATGGCGTACTCCTGCTCCTTGTTGATATGTTATTTGTCACTGAAAGATCCAAGTGACAATGATCGGGCATCACCACTGCTCTCCATCGCTGTCAGAATTAATCTTATTATGTAACTTCATTTCATTTTGTTTCCAAGGTTCTTGAGTAGATTTGTAGCTTGGGCTGTGGATGATGTGGTTGGTTCGCTCGCCGATCTGTATCACTTTGTTAATTTCCTGTAATCAGGTTTATGAAAACAGGAAGGAACATCTGACTCAGCAGCAGTGGGTGAGAGGGATGGAGGAGGGATTGACCCAGGCTTGGACTTGCATAGATTGAAGTTTTGTAACAATTGCTTTCTATTTGGTGAACTAAACACACTTGTGGGGTTGGTTGCAGTGGATGTTACCTGTGGGGGAAATCAAGTGTCCAACTATATGTCAGCCTAGCTCAACTGGTGACATTTTCATGTCTGAGTCAGAGATTCTGGGTTCAATCTGCCCTTCAGGCTTAGATCATTTCATTAAAGCTGACAACTTTCAGCAAAGGATCACTGGACCCGAAACATTAACTTGGAATTCTCTCCACAGATGCTACCAGACCTGCTGAGATTTGCCAGCAATTTCTGTTTTTGGTTCAGGTAACTTTAATGTCTTTTTTTTTTAACTGTGTTCTCTATATTTGAATAAAAAGTCAAATCAAGTTGAGGCAATTGTCCAATGTCCTGTCCTGTGGTACTTATCAAAGTAGAGAGGGCATTTTCCCAGTGCCCGGTCAACATTTATCCCTCAGGTGCCACTAGAATAGATTAAGTGGTGGTTTTATTGGTGGCAGCAACTTCTTCTGCCTGAGTTCTGAGCTCCAGAATTCCCTCCTTAAACCTCCATGCCTTCTTTTCCTCCTTTAAAATGGTCCTTAAAACCTACGCCTTGACCAAGCTTTTGCTCAACTGCTCTAAGATTCCCTGGTGCGGCTTGAAAGTCAAATTCTGCTTGATGGCAACACTGTGAAAAGCTTTGGACATTGCATTACATTAAAAGTGCAGCATGGCAGCAAACTGCTGTTACTTATTGTTTCCAATGATCCTGTAACTTGAGAGTATCCTACAGGCAACTCATTGTGACAACAAAGAAGACATAAGGTTCCTCGCAAAACAGCTTGGTAACATAAACCATCTAGAGACCGTAGGTTTGAGCTGAGAGGGGAAAGATTTAAAAGGGACCTAAGGGGCAATGTTTTCACCAGAGGGTGGTACATGTATGGAATGAGCTGCCAGAGGAGGTGGTGGAGGCTGGTACAATTATGACATTTAAAAGGCATCTGATGTGTACATGAATAGGAAAAATTTAGAGGGTTATAGGCCAAATGCTGGCAAATAGGACTAGATTAATTTAGGATATGTGGTCGGCGTGGACAAGTTGGACCGCAGGGTTTGTTTCCACGTTGTACAGTTCTATGCCTCTATGACCTCTAGGTATATTTTATGTTTTTCATTGGCGTGTTCTCTCATCAACCCGTGAAAACCTATCCACAGTTGCATCCGTGTTTTCTTCACCTTGAACCCTGGTTTGTTGTGTTAAACACCTCAAAACTGTCATGAGAGCCTTCTCTCCCTGGTAAGAATGCACGGTCAATACAAACCTGTAGGATGTCTTGTTTTCAATAGTTGATTTATAGGGTGGGAGATCATACTCAGTTTTCTGATGACTTTTTTTTGATTGTCTTTGCTTTAGGATGAAGCACAGCTAATCATCGAGGGCCTTTTGAACATATCCTGGGGACTGAGAAGACCAATAAGACTTCAGATGCACGATGATAATGAACGTATGTGTTTCTCAGGCTCCAAACTGCTACGATCAGGACTACAGACCGGCTTGTGCAAGTGAGCCATAAAGCGGTGTTTTATTTGTGAGAAGTCAGTTATGCAACCAGCATAATTCATTACGTTTAATGTACAGTTTTGATGGAAAGGGGTGATTTTACTGCAGATTATGCAGGATGGAATTTAATTCCTGCAAGCGCAGCTCCTGGCCCTATTAATAACAGCTTGATCCTACCAGGTTATCCAACTTTGTCAGGGAGTTTGACACATCAGGGAGCAAGGAAATCATAACTTCTACAAACGCCAAGCGTGGCCAGCTGTGTCCAGGAAACCTGCAGACATTGGAAATATTTTTAATGAAAAGCTCAAAATTCCCAGCCAAAGTGAATTGATCACTTAAGTATCCACAAGAATTCCTTTAAATTCTAAATCACCAGCAGCAACCATAACAGAACAATAGTGGTCATCAAGAATGCAGCAGGGTTACAAACATCCAACATTTGTCGGGCATTTATGATGGAAAATATTTGATACAAAGTTTTCCCATTCTTGACATGATGGCAATATGTACCAAATCATAATGTCAGGAAAACAATTCAATATCTGCAATCACTTCCAGTGGATTATGCCAAATGTTAACCACTGGCCCCGAAAGACCAGATGGAATAGATTCCAGCCTAGTTTTCTGGGCTTTGGCTTTTGGAAACCAGTGTAAAAATTTATGAAATACATGCAGCACTCCAAAATTTAATGAGTCTGTATGCTGCACAGTAGACATTTACTGGCTTTGTCTTACTACAGTCAGAACTCTCCAAATATCATCTTATTACATATCAGATTTAGTAGTACATTTTTGGGCAAAACACAACCTACAGAGCTTATATAGCAAGAACTGCAGATGCTCAATTCGCAGTGGGGTTATAAATCACTGAGATAGCAAGAAGGGTCCAGACCCGAAACGTCAACTTTCCTGCTCCTTTGATGCTGCCTGGCCTGCTGTGTTCCTCCAGCTCCACACTTTGTTCTATCTACAGAGCTTATAAAAGTGTTTGAAGAGTATAACAGTCTTGCGATCTGATTTAACGGGATAAATGTGGTATTGTGTTGGTTTTATTTCTCATCCTGTGGGGATGTAAGGATCACATCTGTGGGTTTATTTCAGTTTCATTTCTGTTATGTTTTAACTGAAATGCAGCTGTATATTTGTGGTATCAAATGATAAAAATACAGGCAAGTGGTTGCCATTGGCCACAATCCTCTACATCTTGGCGGTGATGTAATCTGCCTATTTTTCTAAATTAGGTCATGGAAAATCAACTTGTGCCATTTGAGGCTTTTCCAAGGGAGTAAATTAAAAATGTCTTCCTATACTTAATAAAAATTTGAGCTGATTATTGATACCTCTCTTACAAATAACAGTTTTATGGTTCCACTTCTGTTCCCATCATCTGTTAACACTTCCCCAGAAATATTAAAGTGGGGGAAGCTGTGAACTCATACATGGAATCGAACTAGTGTCTGGTGACTTTTACATCTGCATTCACTACACAGCATTCACATGCAGCTAGTACAGGTAAATACTTCAAGAAATGAATTGCTAAAAATGTGATATATTTCTAATGAATTTGCTTTGAACAAGAGAAGAAATTTCCAAGTCAGAGCAATTGTTACTTTGTTTTAATGTGCTTTGTCAAAGGAAAAAAAGTACTTCAGTTTGTATCGCACCTTTCACAACCTCAAGACACCACAGAACGCCTTACAAACTGTCATATATACCATGTTACTCTTCATGCATGCTTAAAAGCCCTGGTATTACCAAGGAAGAATACTCAACATCTTTCAATTGTTTTCATCAGTTAGAATTTAGGACAATTATTGTTTCTTTATTGTCCACTCGATTTGAATAGTAAGGTGATTGTGACTGCTCTGGATATCGGAGATCTAGTAAAACTGAAGTCAGTAGGAATCGGAAAACAAAATTCTGCTGTTTGAATTCATTCCAAAACATGAAGAAAAATGGCTGTGGCTATTAGAGGTCAATTATCTTAGCCAAAGGACATTGCTGCAGCAATGCCTCATTGTAGCGAATTCCTCAGGGTATTGATAATTGCACAATGTTTAGTACCGTTCATGACTCCATAGGTTCCGATGTCATCCGTGTTCATATGCAACAACACCTAGATAACATCCAGATTTGGGCTGATAAGTAGCAAGTAAAGTTAGTCAACCACAAGTGCCATGCAATGAGCATTTCCAACAATCCTCCTCCCTTGACATTCAGTGACATTACCATTGCTAAATGCCCAGTATAAACACTCACAAGAATCCCCATTGATCAGAAAAAGGACCAGGAAACCATATATAAATACAGTGACGACAAGGGCAGTTCAGAGGCTGGGAATTCTGTAACAGTAAAGTCGCCTCCATTTTCCCAAAGCAAAATCACGATCTACAAGGCATAAGCCAGGAGTCTGATGGAATGTTCTCCAATTGCCCGAATGAATGCAACTCCAACAATATTGAAGAAACTTGATATCACACAGGAATTATATAGCCATTTCTTTACTGGCCCTGGGTCAAAACCCCGGAAATCCCTCCCTAACTGTACTGCTGGTATACCTAAATCACATGGACTGTTGCATTATGTTGCATCTTCTAAAAGGGCAATTAGGGAGGCATCTCATCAATGACACCCACATCCCATGAACAAACACAACATTAAACCTTATTTAAATATTGTCATTGATGATGCGGAATGGCACGTTTTGGGCGTCAAAAGTTATTGAAGGGCTATGAGAGCTGTATGCTGTCCTGAATCTGATGGTTTTTCTGATTCATAACACACAGCAATTCAGTGCTCCCATAGGCATCTCAGTAATTCTTTCAAACCAATTCCAAAGTGATTTGCTAGTCCACACTGCTTCCACTGAAATATAGTTTTAAGGTGTGGATGGAATGAGCAGATATAAACTGTTGTAAATGTTGGCCGAAATGTTTTTTGTTACTATTCCAATATTAAAAGAAATCTGGATGCTGAGACTTTGGGACATGGCTGTCCCAATTTTCCTCTGTTTAATCCCCCATCTGTACCTATTCCTAAAAATAGGGACAAAGCTCAGGTTCCGAACCTTAATACCCACATTTGCAATTTTGTGAGTACTACATCTTCAGTAATGACATGACGTTCCACTCAAAACAGCCAGAAGCTCTCAAATACCCTGTAGCATTTTGCACGTAACTTTACCAGAATGCGCTGGATGGATATCTATCCGACTGGTTGATGCAGGCCAACAAATCTTTTTACATTTGGAATGATTTTAATTTTTGTGGGTTAAAAATGCTCTGCAATGTAATTTGTGATCAGTCTCACTCCCACTATTAAAAATCTTCTTCCAAACATTTCTCTATACTTTGGAAACTTGCTTTTTCTTTTGAGAAACTAACCAACAGGGATATTATAACAGTGGCTGTGAAATAGTTGGCTTCTGATATTTATTGCTAATCACACAAAAGTATTACACTCCCAATTTTCTTGATTGACAAATGAATTCCTTAATTCTAATTTATCTTGTGTAAATTGTAACGTGACTGTGATTCCATCAATGTTACACCTTCAATTATGTTCAGTTTGTTCATAACTTTATCTTAATGATTTGTTGATCTGAGCTTTTTAATATGAACTTTTTATAGGAAAGGAACACTGCAGACCTTGGCAAATAACAGCTCACCCGAAGCTGCAAAAGAATCAACAAATAAGGATGACCTGCCACAAAATATGAGTAGCAGCAGCATTGCAGGTAGGTGAAGCTGCAGATGGGGCAATAATGTGCAAAAAAAAGGGAATCTTTATTTTCATTGGATCAGGTATGTACTAATATTTTAAAAACCAAAAGACCTGCGGATGATGTAATTCAGGAACAAAAACAGAAGTTGCTGGAAAAGCTCAGCAGGTCTGGCAGCATCTGTGAGGAAAAAATCGGAGTTAATGTTTTGGGTCCGGTGACCCTTCCTCAGAACTGATGGTAGCACGGAAAATGCAGAAGATAGGCTGGGGAGGGAGTCAGGAGTAAATGATAGGTGGGGACACACCCCAAAGAGAGAGAAAAGAACAGTTGGACAGACAAAGGAGTTGATAACGATCTGCCTAGGAGGGTGAATTGCTGTTAATGGAGACTGTTGGTGGCTAACAACAGGTAGTGTGTAATGAGATTTCTGAAGAAGGGTCTAGACCCGAAACATCAGCTTTCCTGCTCCTCTGATGCTGCTTGGCCTGCTGTGTTCATCTAGCTCTACACCTTGTCATCTCAGGTAGTGTGTAATGGCAGGCTATGAGAAACCAAGGCCTGGTGTGTGGGGAAGGGGGCTAGGACACGAGAGAGTTAAGGGCCTAAAATTATTGAACTCAACATTGAGTCTGGAGGACTGCAGGGTCCCCAAGTGGAAAATGAAATGTTATTCTTCCAGCTTGCGTTGAGCTTCGCTGGAACACTGCATCAAGCCTGAGGCAGAGATATTGGCCAGGGAACAGGCTGGTGTGTTAAAGTGGCTGGCAATAGGAAGCTCAGGGTCTTTGTTGCGAGCAGAACGTAGATGTTCTGTGAAGCGGTCACCCAGTCTATGCTTCGTTTCCCCAATGTAGAGGAGACCACATTGTGAGCAGCGAATGCAGTCGACTAGACTGTGTGAAGTGCAGGTAAAGTTCTACTTCACCTGGAAGGTATGGTTTGGGCCCTTAACACAGCACCCTGTTCCCTGGCCAACATCATTGTCTCAGGTTTACTGCAGTGTTCCAGCAAAGCTCAGCACAAGCTGGAAGAACAACATTTCATTTTCCACCTGGGGATCCTGCAGCCCTCCGGACCCAATATCGAGTTCAATAATTTTAGGGCCTGAACTCTCCAATGTCCTAGCCCCCTACCCCACACACCAGGCCTTGTTATCACAGCCTACCATTACACACTATCTCTTGTTAGCTACCAGAAGACTCCATTAACAGCTATTCACCCTCCTAGCCAGATTGTTATCTACTCCTTTGTCTGTCCAACTGCTCTTCTCTCTCTTTGGGCTCTATCTCCACCCATTGTTTACTCCTTACCCCCTCCCTCACCTTATCCTCTGCATATAAACTGAGGGCGGTATGGTGGCTCAGTGGTTAGCACTGCTGCCTCACAGCACCAGGGACCCGGGTTCGATTCCACCCTCGGGCGACTGTCTGTGTGGAGTTTGCACATTCTCCCCATGTCTGCGTGGGTTTCCTCTGGGTGCTCTAGTTTCCTCCTACAGTCTAAGGATGTGCAGGGTAGGTGGATTAGCCATGCTAAATTGCCCATAGTGCCCAGGGATATTTAGGTTAGGTGGGTTAGACATGGGGAAATGTAGGGGTGGGGCAGTGGGTCTGGATGGGATGCTGTTCAGAGGAGTGGTGTGGACTTGTTGGGCCAAATGGCCTGTTTCCACACTGTAGGGATTCTATGATTCTATATTTTCCTACCTACCATCAGTTCTGAGGAAGCGTCACTGGACCTGAAACATTAACTCTGATTTCTCTTCACAGATGTTACCAGATTTGCTAAGCCTTTCCAACAATTTCTGTTTTTGTTCATGCTATTACAGCATTTCGCAATTATGCTTTCATTATTTCTCATTCAGTTTTTATTGCTGGAAAGTTGATTGGCACAAATCTTGCAGAATGCAGTAAAAATTCCCTCCACTTTTAATTGCAGTTTTATTCCCCTGGAGGAATTTACAGTGGAAAGGGCTTAACTGTTGATGTCCTGCCTGACTGTGATCCTGATTAAAATTAAATTGACATTTTTTTAAATTGATTCACGGAATGTTGGTGACTCTGGCTTGGTCAGCATTTCTTGCACATCCCAGATTATGATGGTGTTTAGTTGCTTGAACTGCTGCAGTATAAAGGTGCTCAGATGATGTTGCCAGGAGGAGGTTCCAGGGTTTTGACTCAATGATGATGATGGAAGAATAGCTGTTTCTTTCAAAGCTATTGCATGACTTTTAGAAATGAGATGTTCTCACACATCTGCTATCAGATGCTGTAAATCATGAGTTTTGGAGGTGCTTTCAAGGATATTATTCATTTTTTGTCGAAGGAAACACACCACGAGTTCAATTCCATACTTATCCTTTTTTTAATTGGTTCATGGGATGTGGATGTCTCTGGCCAGACCAGCATTTATTGACCATCCTTAATTTCCCAGAGAGCAGTTAAGAGTCAGCCGCATGTTTAGGGGTCTAGAATCACATGCAGGTAAGCACGGCAGGTTTCCTTCCCTAAAGAATATTAGTAAACCAAATTATATTTACAAAACTGATGGTGGTTACATGGTAACCATTGGGCCAGCTTTCTATTCCAAATTTCATTGAATTCAAATTTCACCAGCTACCATGGTGGGATTCAAAACCATATGCCTGGAACATTGGCCTGGGCTTCTGGACTGCTAGTCAAGTGATATTACCCTGCACCACCACCTTCCACCAAAATCAAGGAACAGTGGAGTTGCTTATTAGAACCAATTGGTGAGATGTAGTTTTGAATCTTTAGAACGATTTTTTAAAACAATTTATTGTAGAATAATACAACAAAGGGAGAGGGAGGAAAATATCAGTTCATTGTGCCTATGACAGCTCTTAAATTGGATTATACAATTAGTCAGAGGTCTAGGCGGTAGTGATTGTGGTTTTGGAAGGTGATGTTGGTGACCTTAGTGAGTTACTGCAGTACATTTGGTAGGTGGTACACACTGTTGCCTCTGTGCATAGGTAGTGAAGGGATTGAATTTTTTGGATGTGGTGCCAATCAAGTGCCCTTCCTCCAAGCTGGTTTAAAGTTTCTTGAGTGTTTTTAGAGTTGCACTCGTCCAGGCAAGTGGAGTGTGTTCCCTCACAGTCCTGACCAGCCTTGGAGGGGGGTTGGGTGGAAAAGTGCTGGGAAGATAAGAGTTACCCATCACAGAATTTCCAGACTCAGATCTGCTCTTCCAGATATGCTATTTATATGGCTGGTCCAGTTCAGTTTCTGGTCACTAAAAACCCTCAGGATGGTCATAGTGGAGAATTCAGTGATGGTAATACCATTGAATGAAAATATATGATGCTTAGATTCTCTCTAGTTGGAGATGCTCATTGCCTGGCACTTGTGTATAGCCACATTTGTACTATTGGGAACGCAGTAGCCAATGCACAGACATCATTATCCCGTAGACAGAGATGATATAATGACTAGGTAAATGTTTCTTTGTGATGGATGAATATTGGCCAGGAGAGAACTTCCCTGTTGTTCTTTGTGCAATGCCACAGAAATGGTTATGTCACCAGAATAGGCAGATAAGTACAGTGTCTTATCTGAAAGCAGATGTAACACTCCCACAATATCACCCCTGAAATGTTACATCACGTGCTTGAGTCTTTGGGAATTTGAACCAAAGACCCAATGACCAAGAACAAATGTGTTACCATAGGCCTTTCAGTCTTACCTTTATTAAAGTCTTTTTATGACTTATTTCCTCATTCCTTCCTAAAATCTGTGCAGTGTAAAATGAGCTGTAGAGCTGTTCTTTGCTTCAGTATTAGCTACAGTTTAGTCCTTGCTTTCATGCAGAGTCTGAAACCAACAATTCTGAAGATGAAGTTCCACAGCTCATGCGAACAAAAAGTGATGCCAGCTCTTTGATCCAGCGCAGATCAAAATGTCGCACGCTGGGCGAAAATCAACGCATTAAACGACACAGGTTCTCCATCAATGGGCATTTTTACAATCACAAGGTATAATTAGAAATCAAAAATGCTTGAAATCAGTTAACTTGGTCAGAAAGCCAATTTGACTCAAACCAAGTAGTGTAGCAATGTTGAGTTATGAAGACCACATAAGGCAAGTGCTAAAAGACTGGGGTAGCTTAATTGAGTGAGCAAAGATGTGGCAAATGAGGTATTTTGTCGGAAAATGCAAAATTGTCCATTCTAGCAAGAAGAATAAAAAAGAAGCATATTATTTAGTTGCTAAGAAAGTGCAGAGCTCTGAGATGCAGAGGGATCTGGGTGTCCTTGTGCTTGAATGATGGAAGCTTTCTCTGCTGGTGCAGCAAGTAATTAGGAAAGCTAATAGAATGTTATTAATGTAGGGAGCTGATTCAGAGGAGAATTATTGGATTGATATCTGGAATGAGCATGTCGTCTTATGAGGATAGTTTGGTCAGGCCTGTTTCTACTGGAGTTTAGAAGAGTGAGGAATGCCTTGGTTGAAGTAACTAAGATCCTGAATGGTCTTGACAACGTGGAAATAGATACACTGTTGGGTCCTGAACCATGGGAAACTATTTTAAATTAGGAATTGACCTTTAGGACAGCGATTAAGAGTTTTTTTTTCTCTTAAAGTGTTGTGTGACCTTGGAACTCTCTGTCTCAGAATGAAGGTGAAGGTGAGGTGATTGAATATTTTTAAGACAGAGGTGGATGGATTCTTTTGAGGCAGTGGAGTCAAGGGTTATGGGGGGATACTTGGGCATGTGGAGTTTGAAACAAACAGGTCAGCCATGACGTTATTGAATGATGGAGCAAGTTTGTGGGGTCAAATAGTCAATTTCTGCTTCCATTTCAAAAGTTGGTATGCTTCATTTATATGGGGCATTGATGAGAAGGTATCTGGGGGTAACATGCACTGTATTGGTCACCTTAATTAAAGAAGGATGTAAACATTTTGGAAGCAGTTCAGAGAATTACCAGATTAATCCTGGAATGAGAGGTTTATTTTATGAGGAAAGACTGGGTTTGTATCCACAGGGGATTGGAAGATTCAGAGGTGATTCGATTGAAACATGTAAGATCCTAAGTTGTTTTGACAGGATAGATGTGGAGAAGACGTTTCCTTCAATGGGAGTATTTAGAACCAGGAGTTGTCCATTTAAATGGAGACTATGTGAAATGTTTTTCTCTCAAAGGGTCTTTGGAACTCTTTTCCGAACAGATAATGGAAACAGAGTCCTTGAATATTTGATAAAGATAGATAGCTTCTTGTTAAGCAAAGACTTGGAAGGTTATCAGGGGTAAACAGGAATGCAGATTAGGTTACAGTCAGATGAGCCATGATCTTATTGAATGGTGCATTAGGGTTAGGATTAAGTGGAACTGAGGGACTGAATGGCCTACTCCTGCTGTTAATTCATACATTTGAACGTAAAGTCTGATTTACTCAGGATTGCTGCTATTGCTGCTACTGATTGACTCAGTAGTGTCAATCTGCCTTGAGTCAGAAAGTTGACTGTTCGTGACTTTCTCCAGGACCTGAGCACATAATATGCATGCTGAGGTGCAGACAAATGTCTGCAATTGTTCATAATGTGCAGAGGTTAAATACTTGTCTTTGGGAAAGCATTAGTTTTAAATTAATGCTCATTCTGGGATAAATGTATCCTGCAAAATGGAGAGAGCTTTTAAAAACCTTGAGTCATTTTAAATGTGTCGCTTTATTTCTGCCATTAAACCATAGTTATAGTCTTTTTTTCTTGATCTTCAGACTTCTGTGTTTACACCCGCTTATGGGTCTGTAACCAATGTCCGAGTAAATAGCAGCATGAATACTTCACAAGTTCTGAATTTACTGCTCAACAAATTTAGGGTAAGTGAGCCCGGTATACATGCAGATTAAAAATATGACATATTGGGCTGCATTTTATGGTAATTAATGTAAAACTTATAGCATTCACAGTTATTAACGTGTAGATCATACAGTGATATCCATGTGCTTTTTAACATTTTGCTCTTATCACTCTCATTCCTCCACTCTGTATCACTTCCTGTATCTGATTTGGCAGTGAATTAAATACTTTTACTGCATTGCTCATTAACACCTCTTCGGTTTTATTAAGGAGATATACAGCTGTTAACCCATTCATCCAGATCCAAAAGGTTGTGCAAAGGACATTACATGATTTGGAATGTTAGCTGACCGGAACCTCAGTGTAATGTCAATGAATATGTCTGACAAACAGCTGACACCAATCGATAGCCATTCACAGCAAACTTAAAACCAATGATCTTATGAAAAACCCAGAAGTTTATCTACTAATTGATAGTCCTGGTTACAAATCATAAAATGAATTGAAGGATTGTTTGGCTGGTTAGGTTTTTAAACATAATTTCTAAACTTGTATGAATTACTTATAAAAGAAAACCTAGTTTTCAACTTCCTGTGATGATAAAACAATGTATTCTCCATTGAGTAAAATAAAATAAGAAGGACACGTCTCATTATTCTTTATTCATTCATGGGATGAGGGTGTCGCTGGTTAGGCAGCATTTGTTGCCTATCCCTAATTGCCTAGAGAAAAGTTAAGAATCAACCACATTGTTGTGGGTCTGGAGTTACATGTAGGCCAGACCAGGTAAGGATGGCAGTTTCCTTCCCTAAAGGACATTAGTGACCCAGATGGGTTTTTTTCCAGCAATCGGCAATGGATTCATGGTCATCATTAGACCCTTAACTCCAGATACTTATTGAATTCAAATTCCACCATCTGCTATGGTGGGATTCGAACCCGGGTGTCCAGAACATTATCTGGGTCTCTGGATTAACAGTCCTGCAATAATATCGCTAGGCCATCACCTCCCCAAGGTAGGTTTCCACTGTACATTATGGACGGAATGATAATCATCCTTATCGCTGCTATTTTCTTCAGTCTGTACACAGAACAATATTCAAAGAATTAGATGTAATTAGAGGGCTAAAAATTGGAGTCAAGATCACACCAACCTTCCCATATGCTGACAACACTGCGTTACTTGCAGAATCAGAAGAGGACTCATCCAATGTCTTTGATCAAGTAAGGAGGTTAGAATATGGATTGAGTATGAACACTCAAAAGACAAATATAGTAGGAGCTAGAGAGAATACATTAGAAGGAGCAAGAGAGAAGATTGAAGTGAACAGTGTGATGCTACAACAATAAGAAAAGTTTGACTACTTAAGACAACTGATATAAGAAGATGACATATGTGATGCCAATGTTAAAATAATGGTAGAGACAGCCAGAAGTAATTTTGTGAAGATGAAGAATGAAATCCAGAAATCTCAAGCTTGTGACAATCTAATACTACATTCTATCCACTTTCCACAAAGACACCTGGACAATAAGTAAAGATCTACGGAAGAATATAGAGGTCTTTGATATATGTGACAATACTATGCCTTTAAGAGGTTATTACGCCCTTTTTTATAAAGAGAGGCTTTAAGACAGAGGTATCCAACTGTCTATTTGGAAGACCAATAAAGTAAACAACTTGTGAGGCCTTGGGTTTTATTAAACAGTTGGAACAATAGAAGTGGCCTGAATGGGCATGGTCAAGCTCCCACAGAACTAGGGTTTTTAGTTTCTTAGTTTTTCAGTAGCAGTTGTTGCTGCGTTTGTTGCTGCAGTACATCTCTCCCTGCTACACTCTGTCCGAGTTCTTTTGATGTCTTTCCTCCTGGGCTGCTGGAGTTGCATACAACACAATCTGTTTTCTGAATTTGCCTTTTGCCAAGGGTGTGTTTATGGGATGTTACTATTTTGGAACGGTTAATGAGTAATTGTTACTGTATCTCTTATTTTGTTGAGCATTTCAATAGAGTTGCAGCTAAGCTAATTCTTTTATTTTTTTCTTTTGTTATATTTTAACTACAGTGTATGAATAAATTGTGTTTTGCTTGACTTCAAGCAGTTTGACCAATCAAATTGCATTTGGAATGCAACACCTTACATTTACCTTTAAAATAAGAAAAAGTTAGGGTCTGAGCTACCTTCTTAGTATATTTTGAGGGCGTTTGATCTGGTCCATAACATATATTAATAGTAAGATATATGCTGAAAATTCCATACAGGGATCTACTTTGCCTGTATTTTTATTTTCTGCTGCGCAGAGCAGATCTCCGAGGTCCGTTTATGATAAAGGCTTCCGGAACCAGAGGTCAATGCATCGGCGTGCCATTCACAGGCAAATGCGGAACCTCAGAGCGGCTACAGTCAGGCAGCTGTGCAGTTTAGCAAAAACATTGATACAGACTGTAAGACAATGAAGAGTGGCTTAATGTTACAGCAGCAGTAGAAGTCTTAGAAGTGACATCCAGAAAAGAACATGCCAGTATTTCTGCCTTTTGATCAGAGCTGAAAATCTACAGTGAGATCACTTCAAGAGGGCAAAGTGGAGGGCAGCAGAAAGGGGAATATGGTAGTAATACAACTATAGGTAGTAATTTGGTATAGGTGGATGGCAGAGGTCACAGAGTGTTCCAGATGAGTTGCACTGGATGTGTGAGTATGGGGCAAGTCAAACACATGCGGCATGCCACAACAGCAAGTTTCCTGGCTTGAGTAGCTGCAAGCAACAACAACAGGATACGAGCTATTTTAAGACAGGATAAAATGTACTATTGAAAAGTAGCCAAACAACTGTATAAGATTAGACTTTATGTTTAATGCTGTTAAGAAAATGGACCACCCTATCTGATGGGGATTGTGTGAATGAAAGAGGAGGCCCATGAAATCTGAAGTAAAAAAAGAATCACTTTATGATAATATAGAAACCCATCTTAAGGTTTTGTAGCCCTATTTTATTTCACTTGGTTTTCTTGATGTGTTTTACAGGTGGAAAATACTGCAGATGAATTTGCTCTGTATGTTGTCCATGAAAGTGGAGGTATGTTTACCCATTCTAAAATAAGGTACTGTGCATTACAGAGGAACCAAAAGGTCTTTTCAAAAAATTTCTCTTGGTACTCCCGAAGTAAAGTGGAATACATGATTCCACTAAGTTTACTTCAATAATTTTTCATTAGGGGGATTCATTAGGATTCGAAAATCTAGGTTAAGGCAGCAGGAATAAAGAAATCAGCCTTATACATCTAGCATAGATTAGATTAAATTAGATTAGATTAGAATAGCAATTTATTGCCACGTATTTAGGAAAATACAGTGAGATTTGCACAAGTTTCTGCAATTTAGCGCCATTTTAAATACAGAAATTATAAAAAGAAATAACTGAGAAAAAGTTCTGACAGAGTTCAACTTTTGTTCCTCCATGGCACCTGAGTTTATGGACTGGCTATGAGGCGCCACCACCGAAGCTGCCCCTGAGGCTGCCAAAGCGAGGATTTCTGGACGGGATCCACCACATTGCCGCCACCAAAGCCAACACTGAAGCTACTGCATTGCCGCCATAGCAAGAACAGACTGACCAGACCCACCAAATCACCGACGCTGAAGCTGTCACCACTTCATTCGCTGCCCAAAGCCACCACATTGCTGCCGTAGCTACGAGGAATGAACCGGATCCACCGTGCCGTCACTGCTGAAGCCACCGCCAAGAGGAACGGACCAGACCCAGTGACGACGAAGCCTTCGATAAAGCCGTGGTCACCACGGTCACGAGGAATGGACATTCAGGTCCACCACACTGCCATCACCACAACAGGCACTCACAACCGCCTTCCTCCACTGCAGCTGCAGAAAAGAAGAAAAGGTGAACTTTGATACAAAAGAGAACTGAAGAAACAAAACAACAAAAACAAAGAAGAATGTGGCCAGCTGGGTGAGCAGGAGCTTAAGGGCACAGAGCCCAAATACTTCCAACCCTGCCATTGCCACCATCTTGAATGTTTCCTGCTGCTATTGATATTTAATGGCTCTTGTTGGAAATAGATTGTATGGATTCACATAAATTGGGCAGTGAAGATAATTGTTAGTTGAGGCAGCAGTTTCTACAATCAGAATCATGACCCGATGGCAATCAGACAAGATAATGAAGTGCCTCATAGAAATCTTAATGGGAAAGACAAAACTTGTTATTTAGTAAAGTGTAGAAGGGGAAATCTGATCCCACCATGAACAAACCTTGTGAAAGGATGGATAAACAAATAGCATTGTTAGGGAGCAATTGCAAAACATTGATCGGTGCATTGAGTACAGGAGTTGGGAGGTCATGTTGCAGCTGTACAGGACATTGGTTCGGCCACTTTTGGAATACTGCATACATTTCTGGTCTCCCTGCTATAAGAAAGATGTTGTGAAACTTGACAGGGTTCAGAAAAGATTTACAAGCATGTTGCTGTGGTTGGAGGTTTTGAGCTATAGCGAATAGATGAATAGGTTGGGGCTGTTTTCCCTGGAGTGTCGGAGTTTGAGGCATGACCTTATAGAGGTTTATAAAATCATAAGGAGCATGGATAGTGTGAATACCAAGGTATTTTTCACAGGGTAGGGGAGTCCAAAACTAGAGGGCATAGTTTAAGGTGAGAGGCAAAAAATTTGAAAGGGACCTAAGGGGCAACTTTTTCACACGAGAGTGGTGAGTGTATGGAATGAGCTGCCAGAAGAAGTGGTGGAAGCTGGTATAATTACAACATTTAAAAGGCATCTGGATGGGTGCATGATTTGGAAGGGTTTAGAGGGATACAAGCCAAATACTGGCAAATGGGATTAGATTAATTTAGGATATCTGGTCAGCACGGGCAGGTTGGACCAAAGGGTCTGTTTCCGTGCTGTACATCTCTATGACTTTATGACTACTTCGTCATTATGATCTTGGGAAAACAACCACAACTTCACATGGTAACAAACAGCCTCCACTCAGTATGATGCAGGTGGCAAAGGTCTAGGGAAGGGCATATGGTCAGGGGAGATGGAAAGCACTGACATCAATGTAGTACATAATCTTGTAATACAGGAACAAAAACAGAAGTTGCTGGAAAAGCTCAGCAGGTCTGGCAGCATCTGTAAAGAAACAAAATAAGAGTTAACGTTTCTGAGGAGGGGTCACCAGACCCAAAACGTTAACTCTGATTTTTTTCTTCACAGATGCTGCACACCTGCTGACCTTTTCCAGCAACTTCTGTTTTAGTTTCTGTTTTACAGCATCTGCGGTTCTTTCAGTTTTTATATTGTAATGCAGAATGTATAAATATCCTGTCCTTTATTGGGAGAGAGGGAGTGTCTTGGATTCTGTCTCCAGTGACTTTTTCCAGGCTGCGTGGTAAGGGGCTTCGAATAAAGATTGATTTGTGCTGCTGAACACACTAAGACTCCATTTTAAAATCTCTTCCTACAATAATCTCAAAAAGCAGATTTTGGGATTTGATATGACTATTGTAAGTTCATGTACGATATATCCATTCAGTCCTCTTTAGGCTGTTGACTTATGGTTTCCCTATATAAAGCACTGTTTCCCTTGTGGCATTAGAAGTCTCCAGTTATCACATGCTGTGTAATAGGCAATTGGTACTTGCGAAATAGTAACTTTCTCATTTGACGTTTTGTGACACTCACATAAACAATTACAGACAGTAATGATGGTGAGATCAGAAAGGACACTTAGAATTTGTTCAGGTGTGGCAGGTGAGGAACAGATCAGCTGGAGTAAGATGAGGTGAATACTTCCAGAAGCCAATTTCAAGGAGGTTTTTACTACAAATATAGGAACTGGTTGCCACATATCATTTTCATTTAAGAAGGGGACACCAAAAAGAGACAGTAAGTTTGCACAATACCATTAGTGAAAGGCATATAAAAATCTCAGTATGTCAAAAATTATGCTGCCCAGTATTCCATAGACAATGTTTTTGCTTTTTGTTGTATAATACATGAGATAATTGGCTTCATTTATTAGACAAAACTAAAACAAAAACTTAATATTGTATCTGTTCCTGCAGAAAGAACCAAATTAAAAGATTCAGAATACCCACTTATATCACGGATCTTGCATGGCCCCTGTGAAAAGATAGCACGAATATTCTTGATGGAGAAGGATCTCGGTGAAGAGGTCACCTACGATGTAAGTTCTGTGATGTTTATAATGTCTGCATTTTAAATCCGGTTCATGCTGTACAATGTGTCTGATTTGTGTGTGTCTAATGATTTTTTTTCCAAGGTTGCTCAGTATATTAAGTTTGAAATGCCAGTCCTTGATAGTTTTGTTGAAAAACTGAAGGAAGAGGAAGAAAGGGAGATTAACAAACTAACCCTAAAGTAAGTATGAACGATATTCGGACTTCACAATTGTGAGAGACTGCAGTAACATAATGAATAGTGGCTAAAGGTTGCAAGCAGGGGGAACAGATTTAGTACTGAATTGAGGAGGAACTTCTTCACCCAAAGGGTTGTGAATCTGTGGAATTCCTTGCCCAGTGAAGTAGTTGAGGCTTCCTCATTGAATGATTTTAAAGCTAAGATAGATAATTTTTTGAACAGTAAAGGAATTAGGAGTTATGGTGAGAGGGCGGGTAAGTGGAGCTGAGTCCACAAAAAGATCAGCCACGATCTTATTGAATGGCGGAGCAGGCTTGAAGGTCCAGATGTCCTACTCCTCCCCCTGGTTCTTATGTCTGTAATGTCCTTTAGGGAGGGAAATTTGCACCATATCTTACTTGATCTGACCTGCATGTGCCTCTAGACCTACAGCAAAGTGGTTAACACTTAACTGCCTTCTGGGTAATTAGGAACAGGCAATAAATGCTGACCCAGCCAGTGACACCCACATCCCATGAACGATTTTCAGAAAATTTGCTGCTCAGCTAAGATGGCTAGTGTAGACAAGCATTTTTACATACTTGTGTTGAACTTGTAATGCTAAGTCAAATGAAAAATTTAATAAACTTGTTGAAATTTTGAGGTTTTCATTGAGCAAGATTCAGCGGTTTCGGCTGTTGTAGAGTGAATCTTGTAGATATTCCAGTCAGATGTTAACAAGTCAAACTGTAATGATAAGTAACAGTTAATGACAAATTATATTTCAAAAATTTGAACACAACATAAGCTTAAATTCATGATTTTTTTTAAACTTGCAGTAAAATTATCGAGCTTCTTACCCGAAAATTACTAGGCAAACTGTCACAGTCTTCTTTGTGTTACTTCGCTGAATTTTCATACTGGTGCTTTCTCAAAGTTATATAGGGGTAATACCCAAACAGGACTCTGTTCTGAACTCTGTGCCCATTTCTGCAGGTCAGGATACAAGACAGACAGGCTCACACGTTAAAGGTTAAGCCGACAGCCACCCAGCTCATTCTCAGAAAAGTTATAGCAAAGGACGGAATAAACTTGAACTTCTCAAATGTGAAAGAAGTCAACTAAGTAATGACTCTAAAGATAAGAGAAGACACCAATATCTGGAATGCATTTGAAAAGAAATACAATGTGACTGGTTGATGACAAATGGGACCAGTTCTCTGGGTCCAAACTGATTAAGGGTGAGATAGATTAGATTCTTGTTTATTGGGGAATCAAAGGTTATGGAGAGAAACACAGAAAAGTGGACATGAGGAATATCAGATCTTGAATGGGGGAAGCAGGCTCAAGGGGCCGAATAGCCTACTCCTGTTCCTATTTCTTATGGTCTTATGGATCTAAATGAATAGATGATGATGGAAATAGTGAGAGCAATGCATAAATATCATCTGATTCCAGAGATTAAATTACAATCTAGGAATTGGTCTTTTCTACCAATTGGTAGTAATACAGTATGTGCCGGACATTAATTTCCTAATTTATTTTGTAGTGGTCCTAAAGCTGTTTGTAAACAAAAAGTGGGGAAATATTTTGCAGCTTATACAATCAAGTTGGTTTTTTTTCTTGTCTGCCTTGCATAATTCCTGAAGCCACGAACTGATTTCAGCTTGTTCCTGGACAACTATCACTAACCCCTAAAATCACACATTACTGGTTGAGAATGACCCTATCTGCCCCATGCTGAGTGAATGCACATGGTTCAACCCTACATGGCAAAGCTGAAATTGGGAACTGTGCAGAGTGGCATTTTTGTTGGTGTCCTCCGCGATCTGTGGGGATCCAGCGGCATCACAACACCATTTTTTTTAAATGCTCACACTGCTTAGTATAAATATCTCTCCTCATGGATGATAGTCATTGAGAAAAGTTGGAAGAAATAAGATCCAAGTTTTATCTTGCTGCTGTGTTAGTCCTTGCAGTGCTTGTTTGTTAAAGAGAATTGGGAACAGAGCAATGGAATATTCCGACAGAAAAAATAAGAGACATTGCAGTGCCCTTATGGTAGCCAACAGCAAGTTGCATGTGCCTGATTACGGTAAAATTGTAAATCACATAATGTTTAACACATCACATTAAATAAGAATAAAAAGGACGAATGAAAATCTAAGTCCCGTGAGGAAACAAAATTCATTTTCTTCTGCCATTTAAGCAATTATTAGCAAAATACAAATCTCACCACAATACAAATTAAATGTACAAGGTATGTAGTAAATGTTGATTATTGTGAAAAATTGGGTTTCCAGTTGCAATCTTAGAACACGTTAATTTGTCCTCTCCTTCCCCTGAGACAGAGATAGCGTCAAATCCCATCATGAAAGTCAGTGTAGTTTTTTGGCAGAAGCAGTTCACCACTTGTTTCTCTGAATCTTTAGATGACTCTAGTCTTCATCACAACATCGCTGCGGCTCCACAGCCAATATCCTTCTTCCCCTTTGCTCCTCACAACTGGGCATCACCAAACCACCAGCCACACCATATCATCACCGCTGCTTGCAGGCCAAATCACACACCTCTTCAGCCCTCCAGGATTTCACTTCAGATTTCAGGAACACTTACAACTTGCATGCTTCTGCCAGTGTGCTTTGCACATAGGGATGCACATGCATCTACACAGGATGCATCTTAAGATTCTCAGCTCATTCACTTTGAACTGACTTGGAGGCTGTTAGTCTGTCTGTTCTGACCACCAGCTTGATGTCATTTAAATTTCTATAGATTGTGTCCTTACCGCAAATTAATTTCCACTTACTGATTTTCTCTATGCTCACTGATCTATATTGGCCCTCATTCAAGAAACACCTTAATTATAAAATTCCCATCCTAATTTCAAGTTATTTCATAACCTCACCCCACCCCCTCTCCCATGAAGCCCCACAGCACCCAATCCCTGTGGTCCGCAAATTCTGGCTCTAACACTCTAATTTTAATCACAGTGTCATTGGTGACCTTGCATTCAGCTACCTCAGCTCTAAACTCTGGAATTCCTTTTATATCTCTCCCCCTCTCCTTCCCCCTTTGAAACATTGCTTTAAACCTGCCTCTTTGACTGAGCTTTAAGTTATTGGCTTAATAGCACCTTGTGTGACTTGATGTCAAATTTTGTTCCATGAATTTCTGGTGATGTCTTATTACATTAAATGCACTATACAAATATAAGTCATTGTCCAAACCAGGAGAGTGCTGACTGTACCTCAGGTTTCATTAGCACTGATCTCGTATTTGACCGTAAAATGAACTTTGGCCACATTATCTATGCTATCACCAACATCAAGTACTTGTAATTCAACGACATTGCCCAACTTGGACCCTGTCTCATCTAACCTGCTGCTGAAACCCTCACCTCTACCTGTTATCTCTATTCCAATTCTTTCCCATCTGGCCTTTCATCTTCCTCCATCAACTTGAGCCCATCCAAAATTCTGCGATCCATATCTTAGCTCATTGTAAGTCTCATTTCATTAGTACCCATGTCCACTGAATTATATTTGTTCCTAATGCAGCAACTCCTTGGTTTTAAAGTTCTCACCATTGTTGTCAAATCCCTCCCATGGACTTGCATGTAATTCTGTAAACTCCTCTTCTGTTCAAACATTTGAAAATCTCTGTGGTCCACAATTCCAGTATTTTGTGTAGTCCCTTTTTAATAGATCCATCATTGGTGACCATGCTTCCGTTGCTATTGGCCCTAAGGATTGGAATTCCAACCCTAAACCTTGCTGTTTCTCTATTTCTTGCTCCTCCTTTAGGATGCTGCTTAAAACCCTACCTGTTTGATCAAGCTTTTGGTCATCTGTCCTGTGGTTCAGTATCAAATCTTGATTTCTCACACTCTAGTACAGTTTGTGAGAACATTTTATGAAGTTAAACATGTTATATAAAAGTCAGCTGCGATTTATATGTTTGCTGCTCAGCAGGCTAACAAGAGGAGGAAACCAATGGAGGTGTCCTTTGTTTTAATTGGTCTAATGAAAGAAGGCATCACTTGCAATCAAGAATGGTACAGGGAAGAAAGAAAAGTCAAAGGACAATTGCAATCAGACTGTTCTCGGTTCTCAATGAGTGGCATTTATAAAAAATTGCACGTTGTATTTCAAGACATCCAATACTACATGCCATAATGAAAAGGGGACAGAAAATGTAAAAAAAAGTTGTATATTAGCATAACGTTTTACGGGTGATATAATTTCAAGTTGTGTACAATTTAACGGTTTAATATTCATTCACAGAATGTGAACATCATTGGTTATGGCATCATTTATTGCCTATCCCTAACTGGCCAGACGGCCTGCTAATAGTCCAAAGGATTCTTGACTCCATGCCATTACTAACAACAGTGGGCTAAAATTTCCCAACCCCTGAATGTGGGCATGGGCATGACAGTTGAGAGAATTGCATGAGATCAGCAGTGAGGAGCTTCCCACCCTCAAGGGCCATAAGCTTAATTTCAAACCAAATGTTGAATGGTGGGATGAGATTCACATTAATGAGCAGTGAGAGACCTATATGCATGCGGTAGCATGCATTGATGTCTTCATTATTACACCACTGATGTGCCATTTCCCATTCTGTCAACTGCATATAGAAACTAGATGGTAACAATTCCTTACATGAAACTCAGGGTGGTGGCCTGTCAAATTCGTCTCATTGCTCGCTCCTCTGAATTTCTGTCAATCACCAAAATTTCAGGGTATGCCCCATAGGCAGCAATCACATTTCTTTCTTCATTCATAATTGCCCAGAGAGCAGTTAAGAGTCAACCACATTGCTGTGGGTCTGGAGTCACTTGTAGGCCAGAATGGCAGTTTTCTTCTCTTAAAGACACTAGTGAACCAGATGGGTTTTCCCCTGACAACCAGCAATGGATTTATGGTCACCATTAGACTCTTAATTCCATATATTTATTGAATTTAGTTTCCATCATCTGCCGTAGCGGGATTTGAACCCGGGTCCCTGGATTAACAGTCCAGTGAGAATACCACAAGGCCATCGCCTCCCTTCATTGCACCCCACTCCTTTTCAGCAAGGCCTCCAGCTCACTGTCAGCAAAGAGGAGTGCCAGTTACCTTCTATCAGATAAATCTGGGGCAAATAAAGTGAAACATGTGGGCCAGCTGCAGACCCCCCGTGCTTGACCAGGTGCGCAGCTGGTCATTGAAGATGGCACCAGTGCCAAGGATCCTGAGAGGTCCAGGCAGTGGCCAGTACTTCCACCTATAGCAAGTCCGAGAGCCCAACAAGTGAAGCACCTAAAGGGCGAGGTATATAGTTAATGAGACGAGTTTAGCAGGATAGAACAAGAAAATTCACCAGGGCCTGCACAGAAAAATCCTCCACGAAACTTGCTAAAATTGACATTTAGCCAATTTGTTGTAAGATTCAGCCTAGAATCTTTAATATGATCAAAAGATGTCCGAATAGAAAATGTAAGGCAGTGCATAAAATCAGTTTGGTGACTAAATTTGACATGTATGCAAAAGAAACACTGGTTATGAACATAGTATTATTCTTCTTTTGAAGATACAGTGCACTGAAATCCATGATACATCAGCAGTTGGAAGACCTCACAGAGACCGAAGACTATATTTGAGCTTTCTGCATCTTTAAAAACACTGAAGCACTAGGAATCTAGTTTGGACAAGTTCTTCTGAACAATGAACCTAAAGCAAAAGTTTTGTTATACATATTCAATTTGTTTAAAATTACGTTGTCCTTTTACCATGAGTTTTGTCAAAATGAGATTTTTGTTTGTTAACATGAAAAGATTTTTTTGGGTAAACTTTCTTTAAATTACTATTTTAATAATGTGTGACACTTCTTAAAGTTCAACTTTCATGTTTTAAATACAGACTTAATTCTCATTTGTTAAACCTATCTATAATTTGACCAAAGCAAGGCTTTACAAGTGTGAATATATATTTCAAAAGAAGTCTTTTTTCAGGATTTGAACTGCTGATATGA